>NC_092326.1:10695558-10998589 GCF_036785885.1 Coffea arabica
TATTGGATTGGACCAATTGTACCAAACCTATTCTTCATACCAAGGCATCCGAATTTGTTCCTCTATGGGGTACTCAGGGTATCATGGCATACAATCCGAGGAGGTTTCTCCGACAATTAGGGCGAGTCCAAGATGTACCACCCGCAGTGGATCTGACTCCATTTGTCATCGTTTTCGACAAAGGGATATGTCCGAAGGAAATTCCAATGAAGACTCTTATTGATGAGGCCTGGGAAACATTATCCGATGACGAACGCGTCAAGTACGTTCCGGGACTCAAACAAAGGGGATTGACCACTCCGCAATATGAAGACTGGATAGGAAGGTCCACCATACAAGAAATGCAAGATGAGCCAGCCAAGGAGGTGGAAAGGTTAAAAGCCATTATTGAAGCAAGGGATAAGGAGATTCTGCAATTAAGTAAGTCCGTCGAAGCATACAAAGGGATGGCGGAGCAAAACAAGCAAATGTATGAGGGTGAGCGAGAAAAGCGTCAGGAGTTGAAAAGAAAATGTGGGGAATTATATGATCAAGCCGAACGTGTCAAGTTGCCATATGCTAGGGAAACTAGGGATTCTATATTAGATAGACTCAAGAGCTTTGGTAATCTTGTACGGAATCGTCTTCATGACATGATGTAAATATTGGCAAGTTTATCAATGAAAGTGAATTTTCTTTTGCAATCATTTGGAATTATTGTCCAAGCAGGTTTGTATAACGGGTCCCACTTCGAAGGTGTTGCATCATGCTAGGCCTACCCTTGGCACAAAAAGGGTCCCCCCATAGGACATGCATCCGAATTGTTCGAATAGTTACTAACTCATGTCTTTTTCTTTTTCTCTTTTGAATAAATTGCAGAAAATCTAAAAACGATAGGTTTATCTAAAGAAGTCTTTTGCATTCTCAGGTAAATTTTCAAAATAGCTTTTCGGAAAAGCCCCATTATTACGCGATCCCGAAGTAGAGCCCAAAGGAATCGTGTAGACATGAGTATTCAACCAGAATCGTCCGATAAGACCGTTGCGACTACACAGCCGGAAGTCACGAGTCCTGGAGTTCAGTTGGCCGAGTTACTTGCTAAGTTTGGGGAAATGGCCTCTGAAATGGCCACCCAAAAGAAATTAATAGATGAGCTTGTCAGTAGCGGGGTACAGCCGGAGCTTCCGCACGTAATACAACTGCAATCTGAACCCTTTGTTATTCCTACAGTTCAAACTACTGTTCCCATGCAAGGTCCACCCGAAGGGACTTTCACCTACCCCACCGTTCATCTGCCATACACTTACCCTCCTAATCCTTCATTTTTCCCTACTCATATGCAAGGCCCACAACCTCAAGTCACTGCAAATATACCACCTGAGACACAAGCTTTTTATTACCCCACCACTGAGCCTTATCTGCCAGACCATTTTATTCAAACCAAACCAGAGGTGGGAGGATCCTCTGCTCCCATTGATGTGAAGTTATTAAAGCGCCTGGACCGTTTCGATGAATTCATGAGGAAGAGTCAGGTGCTGAACAGGCAAGGAGTTTTGGATTACGATGAGCTGTGTCTCTTTCCGAATGTGCAACTGCCTGAGGGGTTCAAAACTCCTAAGTTTAACAAGTACGATGGGACGGGTAATCCCAAGACGCACCTCCGACTATTTGCAAACAAATTAGGAAAGCCTGTGGACGATGAAAACTTGCCTCTAAGGTTGTTCCCTGAAAGTCTGGAAGGGGACGCACTTGACTGGTATTCAAATCTGAAACCTGAAGACGTAAGAACCTGGATTGACTTGTCCAAGGCTTTCGTAAGGCAATATGAGTATAATTGTGAGTTGGCACCGACTAGAACCACCTTGGAAGGAACCAAAAGAAAACCCTCCGAAGATCACAAGACTTATGCCAAGAGGTGGAGGAAAATAGCTGCCAAAGTGGAGCCTCCGATGACCGAGGAAGAAATCATCCGTACTTTCATCAAGGCCCATGATCCTCCATATTTTGAAGAAATTTTCCGTATGACTGGATGTTCATTCGCGGCAATTGTAAATAAACTTGAAGAATTCGACGACTTTGTACGAGCCGGAAAAATTGTTAATGTATCTGCCCTGAAATCGCAAGTGGAAGCTTTGCAAGGGCGAGGAAGCAGTGAAAAGAAGCCACAATTCAAAAAGAAAGAAGGAGATACAACCTTTGTTTGGAACCACAACCCTTCACCCCGACCCCGATACCAACACAACCCAACCTACCAGCAACCTTACCATTACTACTCAAACCCACACCCTGTATATACTACCAACATCCACCACCCTCGACCTCGCCCAAACTATACTAACCCACCTTCAGCCCCTTTTCAAATTTCTCAACCAAATCCACCCCAAAACCGACCTCGACCTCCATTTAACCCAAGATTTCCTCCTCCAAATAGACCTGCTTACAACTATCCTCAACCCACTGAACCCTACAACAGACCCCCTAGCCGTACTTTTACCAATTTAGGCAGGCCTTTAGACCAATTATATGACCAGTTAAGGGCCTCTGGAAAAATTGGTACAGTACCACCTCCTACCTACCCGTATGGCATGCCCGTTTGGTATAACCCGCAAGCTGTTTGCGCGTATCATTCGGGGGCACCTGGACATTCAACTTTGGATTGCAAGGCGCTTAAGCATAAAGTTCAGGATATGGTTGAGTCTGGAGAAATCGTGATCAGAAAAAGGGAGCCACAAGGGCCAAACGTAAATCAAAACCCCTTACCAGAGCATGTTGGGGTTATTATGGACGATGCGGAGTACGAGGAACAAATCAAGAAATTGGCAATAGAAGCTGAAGTGTTTGGGGTCACAGACCAACCGTTTGTCATAGAGTTGCCATTCGAAGAAGATAACAAGCCTTTTGTCTTAGATCTCACGCCAGCGGAGAATGAAGCTTTGAAACCAGTAGTCATCGAATTCCCGAAGCAGGAGCCCGTATTAAGTCTGCAACAAGTGCCGTGGAATTACGATGAGCCTAGCATACAGATCGGGGAAAATTCAACCGCAAAGAAGGAAGTGTCAGTAGTTACCAGATCGGGGAAGACTGTAAATCCATTTGAGACTACTACTCCAATTCAAACCAATAGTTCTGAGCCACCCATCAAACCAACAATCACCGAGAAAGAAGCCGTGGATTTCCTTAAACGACTCCAGAGAAGTGAATACAACATAGTGGAAAAGCTAAGCAAATCACCCGCCCAGATAACCATGTTGGACCTACTTTTCTCTTCGGACGTGCATAGGGATGCATTGATCGACGTATTAACAAGGGCTCAAATTCCGAGGGACATTTCTGTTGATAATTTTTCAAACGTGGTGGGGAGCGTATTATTCAACAAGCAAATTGCTTTTTCTGACGATGAATTGCCGACGGAGGGCATCGGACATAATAAGGCGTTGTACATAACAGTGAGGTGCAATGGAAAAATGCTGCCTAAGGTGTTAATCGATAATGGATCCGCACTGAATATCTGTCCTTGGAGTACCTTAGAGAAACTAGGGTTGCAAGACATCAAGCTGAGGCCTTCAGGGACTATCGTTAGAGGGTTTGATGGAGCGCAGAGGGAGCCAATAGGAGAGGCAGATTTAGTAATCGAGATGGGGCCGGCCCAATTTCAAATAACTTGCCAAGTCATGAACTTCCCGAGCATTTACAATATCTTACTTGGAAGGCCATGGATTCACAAGTCGGGGGCTGTGCCGTCTTCGTTGCATCAATTGCTCAAGTTCGTGGTAAATGACAAACTAATCACTATTTTTGCTGAAGAGGACTGCCTGGTGATCACCGATTCTGGAGTTAAAGAGGAGGGTAGTCAAAGTGTTACCATGTCCCCTCACAGCACATCCGATATAGTCTCCGTAAGTTGGATAACCACGGAGGAACAAACTCTCTCAAAGGCCAGTGTAATGATGGCCAGAGAAATGATTCGTGGAGGATATAAATTCGACAAGGGGTTGGGGCGTGAACTGCAAGGGATCCTGAAGCCAGTGAAGATAGTAGAAAAGAGGGATACCTTCGGTTTGGGTTTCAGACCAACCGCCAAGGATTTCAAGGAGATGAAGGAGCGTAAAAGAGCAGAAAAAGAGGGCCGGCAAAGGGTTTTCGATATTCCACCGCTACGGTATACTTTTCCCCGGCCAACCGAAATAATCACATCAGAGGGTAATTCAACTGAAGAAATCGAGGATAGTTTGTCCCAATTGTTCATTGGGGCAATATTTGAAGACAATTTCCCGAACGAGGCCGAATTTCCTGACATCCCTGAGGGGTCTATTTCTAATTGGACTGCCGAGTTCCTGCCTGTTCAGAAGGAGTTTCGGTAAACCTAGGGGGTTTGTCATTCATATGGATTTATGGAAAATTTTTCACATCTGTAAATAGTTAATGAAAACATCTTTTGCACTTGACCAAATTTGCACAATGGAGTTTTTGTTAAGTTTCATTTCGTTGCCGCTTATTTCCATTTGTTTAATTTTCAATCAAAGGTTTATGAAAATGCACAGTTTGTTCTTATCATGTTGTTTTGTTTATTCATTTGTCATATTGCTTGTTCATTTGTTTGTTGTATGTTTATTATGCTTATTATTCTACATTCGTTAATTCTTTCAGATGGCCAAAAATAAAAATATTTGACCCTTTGGATATTACTGTTCTGGAATTCAATAATGACAATTTCTATATCACTCACGACTTGGAGGAATCCGAGCTCCACAGCGAGAGTGATAATGAAGAGGTATTCGATTCTTTTGCAAAGGACTTTGAACAATATGAGGAAAAACCAAAACCGAACCTGGAAGAGACAGAAACAGTAAACATTGGCACTAAGGATGAAGTTAAGGAGGTGCAAATCAGTATTCATTTGAATGAAAGGCAGAGAAAGGAGATGATTGAATTTTTGACTATGTTCCAGGATGTCTTTGCATGGTCCTACGACGACATGACTGGTATTTCAACTGATGTGGTAGTGCACCGGTTACCCACAGACCCTACTTTTCCACCCGTAAAACAAAAACCCCGAAAATTCAAACCAGATATGAGCCTCAAAATAAAAGAGCAAATTGAAAAACAACTCAAAACCAACATTATCATTGTTTCCCATTACCCCATTTGGCTTTCTAATCCAGTTCCCGTTCCAAAAAAGAGTGGAGAGGTACGAGTTTGTGTTGATTATAGAGACCTCAATAAAGCCAGTCCTAAAGATGATTTCCCTCTACCAAATATTCACATTCTCTTAGACAATACTGCCGGACATGAGATTGAAACCTTTTGCGATTGTTTTGCTGGCTACCACCAAATCTTGATGGCAGAAGAAGATAGGGAGAAAACTGCTTTCATTACCCCTTGGGGTACGTTTTGCTACCGAGTCATGCCTTTCGGTTTAAAGAATGCAGGGGCAACATATCAGAGGACCATGACAACCCTATTTCATGATATGATCCACCGGGAGATGGAAGTCTACGTGGATGATATTATAATCAAGTCTAAAAGGGCAGAGGACCACTTGGTTGATCTGAAGAAATTATTCGGGAGGTTGCGGAAGTACAATTTAAAGCTAAATCCTGCGAAATGCGCCTTCGGAGCACCTGCGGGTAAGCTGTTGGGATTCATTGTCAGCAAGAGGGGCATAGAGATAGATCCAGCAAAAATCAAAGCAATTCGAGATATGCCGGTGCCAAAAACTCAGAAGGACGTGAGGGGTTTCTTAGGAAAGATCAATTTTATTGGGAGGTTCATTGCCCAGCTCACTGCCACGTGCGAACCACTGTTCAAGTTGTTGAGAAAGAATGTGCCGCTATATTGGAGCGAAGAATGCCAACAAGCCTTTGACAAGATTAAAGATTATTTGTTGCATCCGCCAGTCTTGGTACCACCGAAGCCCGGTCGACCATTAATCATGTACCTATCTGTACTCGATGGAGCAGTAGGGTGTGTTCTAGGTCAGCACGATGAATCCGGAAGGAAAGAACAAGCCATTTACTATCTAAGCAAGAAGTTCACGCAGTACGAGGCTAATTATTCATTCATTGAGAAAAGCTGCTGTGCATTGGCCTGGGCAGCCCAAAAGCTTAGACACTATCTGTTGAGCCATACCACGTATCTTATTTCCCGGTCTGATCCTTTGAAGTATCTTTTGGAGAAGCCGATGTTGACTGGGCGTTTGGCGAAATGGCAGATAATTCTCTCAGAATTCGATATTGTTTTCATCTCACAAAAGGCGGTCAAGGGGCAAGCTATAGCTGATCATTTGGCGGAAAATCCAATGGATGATGATTATCAACCACTCCGTACTTATTTCCCTGACGAGAGGGTCCTATTTGTAGGCGCTGCAGATGATATAAGTGAACAAAGTCCTGAATGGAGGCTTTTCTTCGATGGAGCTTCGAATTCTCTCGGAGCTGGAATTGGAGCTGTTTTGGTGTCACCCGAAGGGAAGCACTACCCTGCCGCTGCCAAATTGCAATTCGCTTGCACGAATAATATGGCTGAATATGAAGCCTGCATTTTTGGTCTCAAAATGGCTTTAGAAATGGAAATCAAAGAGTTGATAGCTTTCAGTGATTCAGATTTGCTCGTGCATCAAACCTTGAAGCAGTGGATAACCAAAGATTCAAAAATTCTCCCCTACCATTGTAGTCTGCTCACTCTGGCCAAGCAATTTCAAAATTTGGAATTCAGACATCTCCCTCGAGCCCGAAACGCATTTGCTGATGCTTTGGCCACCCTAGCTTCTATGGTCCAGTATCCAGATGAATTGAAAATCGAACCAATCCAGATTCAACTTCAAGACAAGCCTGCCCACTGTTGGGTTGCAGACGAGTCCTCTGATAATATGCCTTGGTATAAGGATATTAAGGAGTTTCTCAAAACGGGGTCTTACCCTCAGCATGCTGGTATAAAAGACAAGGGTTTTCTGCGTAGAATGGCTTCAAAATTTTTCTTAAATGGAGAAGTGTTATACAAAAGAACCTCAGATTTGAACCTTTTAAGGTGCATTGATGAAGATGAAGCTCAATATATGATGAAAGAAGTGCATAGTGGTGTTTGTGGACCTCACATGAATGGCCATTTGCTAGCCAAGAAAATCATGAGAACAGGATACTTCTGGCTTACTATGGAGCATGATTGTATAGACTTTGTCCGGAGATGTATAAAATGCCAAATGCACGGTGACATTATACGCGCTCCACCCACTGAGTTGCATAGCATGACCGCCCCATGGCCCTGTTCAATGTGGGGTATGGACGTGATTGGTACAATCGATCCTCCTGCTTCAAATGGACATCGATTTATATTGGTGGCGATCGAGTACTTTACCAAATGGGTTGAAGCAGAATCATTTAAACATGTAACGAAGAAAGTAGTAGCCAATTTCTTGAGAGATCACATCATTTGTCGCTTTGGGGTACCCGAAACACTTATCACGGACAATGCCAGGAATCTGAACAATGACATGGTAGATGGATTATGTGTGTGACGGCCCCACCTCCCCCTAAGGCGAACCAGAGGGTTCGGCGGGCCGCCTGTCCAGCTCTCGCCGGGACTCAGTCGATCACTACAATCCTCAAATGAATTACAATATAAATCTCAAATATACATCACATGGTCCACAAACATACATCCAAGTCTCCAATAATTACATGTCACAAATGCAGCGGAAACTGATTCCAATCGTGGAATGTATACTTACATCCATATCAATTTCAAATATTTATACAAGACCAACTCGTACATAAAATAGATCCAAACTTAAACTGTACACGATATAAGCCATCCAGTCACGTGAATAAGCACAACAAGCCCTTCCTTCGCCTTGAGCCCTGTGGGGGGGGAAATAAAACATTTTTGGGGTGAGCTAAAAGCCCAGTGAGTAACCAGTAAAATCAGTAATCAAATAGTTTTCACAAAAATTCATTTCATTGATGTCATGGTTCAGAAATCAGATGTACGTATTTTTGCTCTCGTGAGCCAGTGAAATCATTGTAATGTTTTAGAAGTTCAATAAGTAACCGGGGGTAAAAATGTAATTTTGTTATAGGTCAACATTTGCACAGTGAGAGTAAAACAAAAGCAGAAAATGACACCACATGGTAATTCCACAAAGCTCAATGAGCTAAAATCTCAATAAGGTTCCGAACATGAAATTTCATAACAAAGCCAACACATTAACCATCAATAATCAATAATTCAAGAAACAATTACAATGGAAAGCGATAGTAACATATTCATTAAAAGGATACCGCTCACATGGAGCTATTCATTTGTTCGTTCCCCTGACATTTCCCCTTATTCCTCCAATTATTTGAAAATTTCATTTTTATAAATAAACCCTCGTTCATCTTTTTATTCGTTCATCCCCTTTTCCGGACGTTGACCGGACTCCACCCATCCGACGTTGGCCGGACTCCACCCATCCGGACGTAGCCGGACTACAAGGTAATACTCGAGTACACCAAATTCACCCAGGGTCACCATATCGCCCGACCGAGTCCGCTTCTGGCTCGAGTCGATCGGTAACGAAGGGCAGTGGCCAGTTCAGCCAAAAGGCTTACATCATGCGCAACTAGCATTTAATCATTAATCATTGAAAATTCATATTTATTTAGGTCGAGTGCGATAAAGTACACACTCGCCTAGAAAACTCGTTTTAACAATCATCGAAAGTACTTAACACATTTTCAATTAATAATGACAAGCCAATAAGTCAAGAATTACAGCAACCAAGGGACACTCATATGCAAGTACGCATGATATGCAAGAAAACAGTTCAAAAGTAACTTTTGGAAACAGTTTAAAAGTAAATAATGCAGGAAACGGTTCATAAAGAACTTCAGAAATAGTTTGAGGTCACTCACCTCAATGGCTCAGAAATCATCCATCATGTATCATTGCCTTGCTCAAACCCAAGTCTTAGATCACAAACTCAATGCAAACAAATCCTTTAAAAGTTTGGACAGCACTTCCCCTACATTTGCTAACTTTTCCAGCCATCATGGCTTCATTATTTCCTCAGCCAGTCCCAAAGGTACACACACAACAACAAGTTCATCCATAGCCATTCAGCAAGCTCCAAGTAATACTAGTGCAAGTCAAGCTAGGGGAAAAAAAAATCCGGAAATGAAACTTAAGCTCAAAACCAGAAAAACAGTTTTGACGTCATTTTGCGGTAATGGTACCAAAGGCGTTATGATTGTCGGAAGAAGGTCCAAGACCCACCGTTTCGAAGATAAGAGATAGGTCTACAACAATGTAGAAGGCCACTCAGTCCAAATCCTAGCACAACTAGGTCAAATGTGCCAAATACTCAACCGGAAACACCAAAAACAGGTTTACAAATCACATAATGCTGTAATTACTATAACTCAGTCTATACAGGTCCAAATGCCGAAATTCCAAAGGCATATGGTAGCTAAGACATCCAGATACATTTCATCAGAAGACACCAACACCTAAATCCAAAGCAATTCCAGTCAAAATGGCCAATTACAAGTGCAGTTTTCGCATTCTGATCAACCCAGAACAGCAACAGTAAAATTGACATATCTCACTCTACACTAATCCAAATGACCTGAAATTTTACAGGAACTTCAAAATCATCAATACCTACAACTTTTATGTTTTGAGCAAAGTCCAATTCGGCCTCTAACATGGTGAAATAAATTCGGGCAGAATGAAGAACTACAAAACCTAATTTTCTGAAATTTCTTCCAAAACAGAAATTGATTGCACTTAATCACTTTTTCCACCTCCTAGAGTCATTAAACATCATTTCCAATCATCATACATGACCACCCAATCATATCCCTATGAAAACAGAAAAATCCTCAAAAATAATAAAACTTCACCAATTCAACCAAACTCAAGAAATAATCCATGAAATTGCATCTTATAACACCACTAATCATGAATTGAACATCATTAGAGGAAGGAGAGGTGTTCATCCACCACTTACCTTAGCAAAACAAGAGGGAGAGCTACTTGTCACCTTAAGCTTCCAAACAACTTCACCAAACAACTCACTATCACTAAAAGAAGAGGTTTTATGGAGTAGAAACTAGATCAAGCAAGTGTTTTGGAGGATTTGAGCTAGATAATTGCCAAACTTTGAAGAGGTTTTTTCTTCCTTCTTTGCTAGAGAGAGAATCAGCCAAGAGGTTGAAGACAAGAATGAATTTTGTGTGATTTTTAAGATATTTAAGCAATTGGTCAAAAAGTCAAGAAAATGAATAGTAAGTCATAAGCTATTTCCAATACAATGGTGACACTTGTCACCTCCATAAATGCAATCTTATCTTTTCTTTTTCCTCTCACATCAATCAATTCACATCCTCTACTTATCCCTTAACACCCGATAAATTTTACACAGTATCCGGAATTTAACCTAATTGGCCGAATTTTTCCGAACTTTCCGCACTTGTGGGTCCCACGTCCGTTATATATTCTTAATTTTCTAAAAACTCTCCAATAATGTGAGCAGTTCAAAATCAAACACCGCAATTCTGCCATTTATAGGCCTCAGATGAATGGAGCTGTAGAAGCCGCAAATAAGAATCTGAAGAAAATTATCCGCAAAATGACAGAAAGGCACCGCGATTGGCATGAAAAGTTGCCCTATGCATTAATGGCGTATCGGACGTCTATCCGAACATCAACTGGGGCAACGCCGTATTCACTCATGTATGGAATGGAAGCTGTATTACCAGCTGAGGTTGAAATTCCGTCGCTACGAATCCTTATGGAAGCTAAATTGGAGGAGGCCGATTGGATCAAGCAGCGCCATGAGCAATTGACTTTGATAGATGAAAAACGATTCAATGCTATCTGTCATGGTCAGTGCTATCAGAAGCGTGTGGCCCGGGCTTACAACAAAAAAGTCCATCGGCGGGCATTTGAAGAAGGTGATAAAGTACTAAAGCGAATTTTGTCAATGCAAGATGAAGCTAAAGGCAAATTTGCTCCAAATTGGCAAGGGCCATTCATTGTCCAAAAGGTATTACCTGGCGGAGCTCTTATTTTGGCGGAAATGGATGGACGGGTTTTCCCTCAACCCATCAACTCAGATATGTGCAAAAAGTTTTTCATTTGATCAAGCAAATTTTCTTTAAGAAATTCATGCAAATGGCGAAATGCAAGTCAGGCCATCTTCTTTTACACTAAAAACATTTTATCTCTACTTGTCCCCTTTGAGCCATCAGAATTGACAAATTTCGTTTGATCACCCTTGAGAATTGCAAACCCCACACTGGGGCAAATTTATTTCGAAAACGAAAAAAAAAAGAGACGAAAAAAGAAGAAGAAAAGAGAAGAGAGAACCCTACACTGGGGCAAATTTAGTTTTAAAGAAAAATGCAAAAGTGAGGAAAAATGCAATGAAAGAATGCAAAAGAGAAAATCCAATTAAACTGGGGCAAATTTTCCTCGGTTTCATTTCAAAATGGTGCAATCTCAGTTCATTTCACACCTCTTATCAAAATCTGCTTTTAAGCCTGAACTTTTCTTGAAAACACCCCACCTGACCCCGTTACAAAAGCCCAAAGTCCTGGCTTTCGTCACTTGCTGCATTTCTACTAGAAAATTTGTTAATCAACTGGCAGGTGATGTCCGTAATGCCTTCGCCCAATTTCTCAAGGGAAGTGCATTTTACTGATGCTAGAATCTTTAATGCATATTTCTGAGTCGACTGTGGTCAAGAGATTTCGTTGTTCTTTAGGTGAAAACCCGAAAGGGCGCCTCAAAAAAAAAAAACAAAAAAAAAAACAAAAAAAAAAACAAAAAAAAAAAAAAAAAGAGAAGAAAGAAGAAAAAAATCAATCAAAAAGGGGTGGGGGCAACCTTGGTGAAAACCCGAAAGGGCGCCAAGGTCGGTTTTTCGCAACGGATGAGCACGAGAAGGGACAGCTGGTGACCTGGTTCATTTAGACTTTTCCTCATGTTTGTGATATTTCTGCCAGTATCGAATTCCGAAACAGATATACCCCAAGTTTCGAATATAATATTGTTTGGCCAAACTTGTACAAACATTCTTTTACAAAATGTACTCTTATAAATCTCTTGGTTCCTCTCAATTATTTGTGTTCGACTGTTTGTGATTGTTTGTATTCTTTTGCATTCTCATTTTTTGCCTGACATAGGAAATTCATTCTGCATATATCATTGTTTTATATGACATTTTCATGCATCATTCTTTCACCATTGAATTCGGACGAATGATAAACCCTAAGGTTTGTTCAAAGATGGGAAATTCGGTCATCTATCGCAGTGGTTAAAAAGTAACACGACTGCTACACGGATTTGGGTGAAGTAGTAAACACGTGCTTATCAGTCTCAGAATCTGAAAGGTTTCAAAGTTGCAAGCTCGACTAAGGTGTATGCCGCAAAACTAGAGGCAAAAGCATCACAAGACTCATGTTTACACGATTCTCAAGGCTAATCGGATCAAATGATGGTGGCGAGTCCATTACCACTTTTTCTTTTCTTGCAGGAACATTGCAAACATTCTATTTCTCGCACTTAAATCAACGTCAGAACTGGCTCCCCAGTAAGCAACGGTGAAGTGATAAAGTTGTTAACGAAGTTTGAGCATAAAGAACGACATCAGTTATCGTTTCAGTCACAGAAATCAAAACTCCCTTTTGCTGCAAAAGTGTGAACTACTGTCAGGTAAAAAACTCAATTTATTGTTTAAACATCCCCAATGAAGTCCCGTTTAAATTCCTGTTCGGGTCAGTCCCGTTTAAATTCCTGTTCGGGTCAGTCCCGTTTAAATTCTTGTTCGGGTCAGTCCCGTTTTCAGTTCTTGTTCGGGTCAGTCCCGTTTTAAATTCTGTTCGGGTCAGTCCCGTTTTCAGTCCCGTTTTCCTGTTCGGGTCAGTCCCGTTTTAAATCCTGTTCGGGTCAGTCCCGTTTTCAGTTCTTGTTCGGGTCAGTCCCGTTTTAAATCCTGTTCGGGTCAGTCCCGTTTAAATTCTGTTCGGGTCAGTCCCGTTTAAATTCCTGTTCGGGTCAGTCCCGTTTAAATCCTGTTCGGGTCAGTCCCGTTTAAATTCTGTTCGGGTCAGTCCCGTTTAAATTCCTGTTCGGGTCAGTCCCGTTTTCAGTTCCTGTTCGGGTCAGTCCCGTTTTCAGTTCTTGTTCGGGTCAGTCCCGTTTTCAATTCTGGTTCGGGTCAGTCCCGTTTTATTTTTCATGTTCGGGTCAGTCCCGTGTTATAATTCCTGTTCGTTGGAATCTTTTGCAGCCCAATAACACAGGTAAGTATTTGGTGTCTACTTCTTTGTCTCAAGTTTTTTCAAAACTCAGACAAAGAGGGGCAAACTGTAGACACCAAATTTTGAATAATTGTATGTAGCATCTATTTCATGATTTTCATTTTAGATTGCTTGCATTTTAATTCGTTATTGTGTGTTTTGCACTATTAGTTGTTATGATATTTTAGTTTTATTCATTTTCGCCCTTTTAGTTGACCTATTTCATTTGCTATTTATTCTTATTTACTTTTAGTTTTAGTTTTTAGTTTTAGCTTTTAAGTTTAAGATTAGCATAGAGTTTTTTTTAGAAAAAGGAAAAAAAAAGAAAAGAAAACATCAAAAATATGTTTTAGTCATTTTGTTTTTATTCAATGTTTTCTCGAAGGAAAAATGAAAATGAAAAATTTTAAAGAGGAGAAAAGAGAAAATTAAAGAAAAAGAGGAAAAAGAAGAAAAATTGAAAAAAATAGGCTTTAGTTGGATTGGAAAAATGAAAAAAAGAAGAAAGAGAAAAAAGGAAAATTTGTTCACAAAAATATGTTTATTTCTTTTAAATTCAGCTTTTTGGCATTTTATTTTATTAAGTTATTTTTTTAAAAAAAGTGAAAAATAAGAAAAGGGAAAAATGGTTTAATGCATACTGGCCTATTTTTGAAAAAAAAAAAGAAAAGTGAAAAGTTTGAAATTTGAAGAAAAAGTTTTTAGTGTAATAGGCATTATTTACCTTTTGATACATTTTAATTGTTTTTCAAAGAAAAGAAAAAATATATTATTATTTCAGGTTACAAGCATTTGTGTTTTGATTGCATTTTATTATTATTTTTATTTAAGTAAAGAAAAGGAAAAAAAGAAAAAAAAGAAAATGGATAAAAAATGAAGTTGTAATTTGCTGTTTAATATCAATTTCTGTTATTATAAATTTTTGTTATTATCATTTATTTCATTTTTATTGTTATTAATTTCTGTTGTTAAAAAAAAAAAAAAAAAGAAAAAAGAAAATTGTTGCCGCAGCATGAAAGCTGCGGACTTGCGCCGTTTGCAAAGAAATCTGGGGACGGCTCCTGAAGCTGCAAAATACAGAAAAAAGGACAGAGGTTCTTAGGGTTGAATTGGGATATAAAAACAAAAAGGGAAAGATAGCCGCAAGGGGTCGGAGGGAGAGCAACGGCGCATGAAAATCAAACAGCTAAGTGAAACTGGAAAAGGAGAGGATACGGAAGAAAGGGGAACGGCTGAAAAATCTGGGGAGAATTCACGGGAAGAAATAGAAATCAGGGAGGAATCGAAACTGAGAGTTGAGAGAGTTGAAACCAAAAGAGGGTAAAGAAGAACAAAAAGGGGAAAGGAGAGCAGGATAGAGTCGAGGAAGAGGGGAACGGTAGAGAATCTGTCTCCAAGGCTGCGACTTTTTCCAGTGAACGGCCGGAAGATTCGAGCTCCCAGAAATTTGGTTCTTACATCTCAACTTCATAGGCTACAAAGGTAGTCCTTTTCTGGTTTCATATCTCCAAATAAGCTCAGCATTTTGTGTGTTTTTCCTTTTCCATTAAGACTTTATACATTTTCAACTTTTGGTCTGCGAGTTCACGTTAAAAAATTGCAGGTTTGGACATGGTTTGATATGATGTTTTATTTTGTTTCGATGTTCTGAGTTTTGATGGTTGGACATGGTTGGAACATAGTTTGGACATGGTCCGTAACTCAGCAGTTTGTTTGTCGGGAAATCAGCTTTGTTTGATAGTCATTGATCATGCCTTTTTGTCTTGGGCTATTTCTTCATGTTTGTCTTAGGCTATTTCTTCATGATTGTTCTAATGGTAAAGGTGCCAAAAAGTTAGAATTTCTGGAAATTTTTTTTTTTTTTTTTTTTGCATATGGAAGTGTTGGAACGTGAAAACATGATGATTGATTGTTGGGATGTGGTTCGATAATAATAAAGGTTTGTGATTTGGGTTCGAAGATTACACAAAAAAAAAAAATGATGAAGAGTCTTGCGGCAATCTAAGGCAATTTCTTTGCAAAACAGGCTCATTGCAAACCTGCCTGTTTTCATTAAAACTCTGGTTCATTGGCTTTGTTTTCTGGTTTGTTTGAGTCAATTTTTAGCATGAATGTGAGTTATTTCTGAAGTGCTTTGAATCTGAAGTTTGACTCACAGTTGAACGGCAAACAGATTTTCATTTTGGTTGATAATTTCTGGGTAGCTAAGCTTTCTGAAATGGCTGACTTTCCTCTTTGGTTTAATGCACGTAAGTTATGTGTTTGGTTGGAGTTGAAGATGCAATATACGTGCGTGTTTGGGAAGGCTTGAAAACCTTAAATTAGAACCAAATGTTTGCTGAAATTAACCATTGAACCAGTCTTGCGCACATATGCTTAGATTTTTGGCATGGCTTTCCGTTTAATTTTTGTTGTTCTTGATTGGCTTGTTTGTGCAGTTATTTGCTTAGTGTAAAGTTGCAAACCTGGATTTGAAAGTATTTAATCAAAGCTGTGTGTATTTGGGTTCAATAAGGTTTGAAAAACGTTTGATTCTTTATTGGAAAACATATGAGCAAGTGGCCGAAATTTCTGTGGCACTCTTATGGCTATTTTCTTTTTCATGGCTGTCCAATGAATTTTCGCGCTTAAGCTGCATGCTCAATCTTATGTAGAAGGGAAGGAAGGGGAGTTTAGGTGTTGAGTTTGTACATTTGAATCCTTAAAACGCTTGAGCTATGGTCGAATGTTTGCTGAGAATAAGTAAGTCAAAACTGCCGAACTTTCTGTCCTAGAATTTTCCAGCCGTGACACATGAAGTTTCCCTTATTTGTTCCTTGCTGCATTTTTCATCTAGCCATGAGTTTGCATTTGTAGTTCCCTTGCTGCATTTCTCAGCTTAGCCATGAGCTTGCATTAGTTGTTCCTTTGCTGCACTTTTCATCTAGCCGTGAGTTGACACATGTTGTTCCCTGGCTACAATTCTCCAGTTTAGCCATGAACTTTCATCTTGGATCCTTTGCTGCATTTTTCATAAACCCATGAGCTTGATGAGCTTTATGTGTGTGAAGTTCATGTGTATGGAGTTGCGACATAACAACAGAAATTTTGCCGTGGATGGTTTTCTTTCTTTTGCTGCAGTTCATCTCCATAACTTGCTGTTTTCTTAGCTTCTTGCAACAACACATAAGTTGGTTTTGCCCATTTCCTTTTTGCTAGCTAAATCTATTGTAGAAAAGGGTAGTGTTTGATTGGTTTTGAAGGTGTACGTTTGGCTCTAAATAGTTTGAACAACGTTTAAACATTGCTGGAATTTTGATGAGATTAGGAACATTGAATCTTCTTGGCATAAAATTTCCTAGCACTTGCATGTTTGTTCCTGCTATGTTTTGGTTTGTTTGGGGGAACCAAGTTGGGTGTTATGTTGTTTGACTCAAGGTGGGGATGTTGCTAGATAAAACTTGTCCAAACTTGGCTTTAGTTTTTTGCCAAAATCTGTTTGAAAAAAAAAAAATGTAAATGCAGCAATCTTTGAGTTGGTTTTGTAACAAAAGTGTAGCAGTTTTTTTGGTTTTGTAAACTTGCAAGAAATTACTTTGATTAAGTATTGTTTAAGCATGCTTTAATTGAAGTTAGTTTAATGCTTTGCTAGCTAAAGATTCATAGATGAATTTGCGGATGAGCTAGCTTAGCCTACCAAGATTTTCTTGTTGCTGCCGAAATTTCCTTGTTGTTTGCCGAAAGTTTCTTGTTTGTTGCAGAAAATTTTGTTCTTCACGTATGCATGCATGCCAATATTTCTGAATTTAGCACTTTGACCCATCAAGTTCCCTTTTATTCCACAAAGGCCCAAATATGTGTTGATTTCTTGCAATTGAGTCCTAAGGTATTTGCAATTTGAACCATTATTTGGCTTTTATTATTTTTGGGACCTTTGAAGTGCTTAAATGTTTCAATTGGATTTGGATGTTTGGTAATAGTTGCAATTGGGTCCTCGATATTTTGCTATTTTAGAAATTTGATCAATGATTCACTTTTGCTTGGGAATTATGCATTATTTGGCCATTTTAAAGTTGCAATTGAAGAAAGTTTGATGTTTTGGTGGGCTCAAATTATTTAGTTTATATCTTATCACTAAATTGGTGCATTAATCTTTTGTTTTTGGTGATTTTAGCCTAAGTTAGTCTTTTCTTGGGTGACTCTAGCCAAGTTGACTTTGTTTACTTCCTTAGTATCACCAACGGGGAGGTATAATCTCTTTTACCCCTTTTGTTTCTCTCATATGTGGACTAATGTGCTAATTGAAATTTGCATGTCTACTTGCTTTCCTAGCCTCTCCTTATTTCCTTTCAGTTATTTCATTTACTTTTGATTTTTATTAATGGGGTATGTGTACACCTCTTGGCTTGTAATAGATAGGGCGTAGTAAGTAATTTGGTCCATTTTCCCTTTCCCTTTTGTTTTAGTTAGCAAATGTAATGGTTGCATGCCTATGTGTTATATGTTAAATGCTTTATTAGGATTTTGCATCTAGTCAAGCATGCTAAGTGTTATATGCTACGTGTTTATAAGTGATTCGCATGTCTACTCGCTTTTTATAGTGTAGATGAATGAAATGGATGAATGTACGTCACCACACTAGTCCAACGCTAGTTGTGGCTTCTTTTATCGTTTCCACTAGTCCAACGCTAGTCGGAATTCATAGGATGGGCTAGTCCAATGCTAGACCCAATAGGTTCTTTTTTTCCTTTTTCATTAAGTGCATGATCACCACATATCACGCATTTTTCCTTAGTTTATCATTTGGCATGTTCCTCAAACCCTTTCCCCTTCACTTTAGGACTTGCATTTCATGCTAGTTAGGGTTCATTTGCGTGAAAATCCCCTTCCGATAAGGGAAACGAGCGAGTGTGGCTTCAAATAGCCTTAGCACGCTAGTTTTTCCTTCTAGTCAAAGGGAAAATTAAAATCATAAAACTAGAGGTCATCCCCGTACCCGACTTGATGCATTCCTCTAAGTTCATACATTTTCATTTTCTCATTATTCTCCTCATTAAATTTTTTAATCCATATGCCATATTCACACACCTATTCACTTCTTTATTTTTCACCTCACACATTGCACCTATCTTTTTACCTATATATATTTACTATTTTTGTTCACTTGCACACGAGCACTTATATTTTCATTCATTTGCACACAAACACTTTCAAATTGCACACATGCCCTTCTCTACACTTTGCACACTTACACTCTTATTTGAGTCCTCATTTGCATCATTCACGATTTTCTATGAGGTCTTTCTTATTGGCCTTCACAATTCATGTGAATGGGACCACAAGCCTCATAAGAGACATTTCTTAGATTTAGGATTGCATTTCTCATTCATTAGTCTTTGTCCAAATTGCAAATACATACTTTGGGTAGAAAAATTTAGGAAAATAAGGGTTAAATCACGCAACTAGCCTTGGCTAGGTCGAAGGGGTGCATTGGATTTTTATCCTTGCCTTCCCCTTCGTCAAATGTGACTCCCGAACCTTTTTCTTTGTTTGCGTGGACTAGGAGTCGTTCAAAAGGGTTTCTTACTTTTTTCCTTAAAAAAAATTCACTTTTTGGGTGACTTGGTACACCCTAACTCTATACCAAGTGGCGACTCCATTTTTCATATAAAAAACCCTTTTTGAACTATTTTTCTTGGGTCAAATCGTCGCACACCCCTCATTTGTTGTTTAACTTGACTTATTTGTACTGGCAATCTGTGATTGGAATGACTGTATTATCTACCTGTTCTGAAGGAGATGAGGGTGTACTTTATCACACTCATTCTCTTGCCTGTATGATCGTTACTGTGTGGATTTGAATCTGTGACGCCCCGAAAAGAATGAGTTTGAGAACCCGGAAATTTTCTAATTTTCTAGGGTTTATTTTTTTTAATCGCCCGCATTTTCTATAGTTTCTTATTAGAAAAATTTCCCAGATAAAGTTTATGAGCAAAGATAGTTTTAAAATGATTTTTTTAGTATCGGTTAGTTTTTCAGAAATTAAAAGCGTATTTTGGACGTGGGACCCGCTAGTGCGGTAAATGCATTATATTTTTGACAACTTGTTGAAATTTTGTATTAAGTGATATTATTTTACAAGGTGTTAAGATATTTGTATTGGAGAGACAAAAGGGTAGAGTTGCATTAAAAAGGGTGACAAGTGTCACCTTCCTATTCAACCTTGACTTTGACCATTATTTCTTACCTTAACTAATACTCAATTTTGACCCAAAAAGCACCTAAATTTCTGCAAGCTTGGCCGAACCTCTTGGAGCAAAAATACAAGAAGAAAGCCTTCAACTCCAACTCCATTTCTTGCTCAATCTTGTGAATCAACCGTTAAACTTTCAAATTCCTCCACAAAAGTCACTTGTTTAGGAAGATTGAAGGTAGTGGTGGAGTGATTAGAGAAGGCAAAGGACTAAGCCATCAACTTTCTTGATATTTCAAGGTTCATGTCTAGCAATCCTTTCTTTGTTCTTGATTATGCTAAATTAGTGACTTGTGATGGCTAAAGAGATGGTTTGATGGATTATATCTTGAGTTGTGGTTGACTTGATGAAGTTTTATAATTTTTGGGGATTTTTCTGTTTTAATATGAACATGGTTGTGTGGTTATATATGATGATTGGAAATGATGTTTATGGACTCTATGAGGTGGAAAAAGTGGTCAATTGCAATCAATTTCTGTTTTGGAAGAAATTTCAGAAAATTAGGTTTTGTGAAGGAACATTCTGCCCGAATTTTTAGCTACTATTTAGAGGCCGAATTGGCCTTGGATTGAAACATGAAAGTTGTAGGGAATGACATTTTAGAGGTGCCTACAAAATTTCAGGTCAATCGGAGTAGTGTAGAATGAGAAAAGTCGAAATTACTATTGCTGTCCTGGTTTTACCCGAATGTAAGAATTGCGCCTGTAATTGGTTGTTTTGGCTGGTATTGCTTCCAAATTGGTTGTTGAGGTCTTCTGATGAATTGTAACAATGTTTCTTAGCTTTCAGCTGGTTTTGGAATTTCTGGATTTGGACTTGGAGAGCCAGAGTTATGATGTTTCCGCTAGAATGCATTTTGGTGAATCTGTTTTTGTGATTCCGGTGTAGTATCTTGCATTTCTGACCTAGTTACACTCGAAACTGGGTTGAGTGACCTTCTATAATATTGTAGCCCTGTCTCTTAGCTTCGAAACGGTGGGTCTTTCACCTTCATCCGACAATCGTAGCGCCATTGGTACCATTACCGCAAAATGACGTCAAAACTGTTTTTCTGGTTTTGAGCTTAACTTTCATTTCCGGACTTTTCCCTAGCTTGACTTGTACTAGTACTACTTGGATTTGAGCAAGGCAATGATATATGATGGATGGTTTCTGAGCCATGGAGGTGAGTGACCTCAAACTATTTCTGAAGTTATTTATGAACCGTTTCTTGCATTATTTACTTTTGAGCTGTTTCCAAAGTTACTTTTGTACCGTTTTCTTGCATTATTTACCTTTAAACTGTTTCCAAAGTTACTTTTGAACTGTTTTCTTGCATATCATGCGTGCTTGCATGTGAGTGTTCCTTATTTGCTATATTTTCTTGACTTCATGACTTGTATTATTGATTGATAACGTGTTAAGTGCTTTGAATGATTTCCAAAACGAGCTTTCTAAGCGAGTGTGTGCTTTATCGCACTCGACCTAAATAGCTGTGCAATTTTCAAGGATTTAATTATTGAAATGCTAGTTGCGCATGAATGTAAGCCGTTTGGCTGAATTGGCCACTGTCCTTTGTTACCGATCGAATCGAGCCAGAAGCGGACTCGGTCGGGCGATATGGTGACCCTGGGTGAATTTGGTATACTCGAGTATTACCTTGTAGTCCGACTACGTTCGGATGGGTGGAGTCCGGCCAATGGTCGGATGGGTGGAGTCCGGTCAACGTCCGGAAAAGGGGATGAACGAACAAAAGGATGAACGAGGGATTCTACTTACAAAAAAATGTATTTTCAAACGATTGGAGGAATAAGGGGAAATGTCAGGGGAACGAACGAACAAACGAATAGCTCCATGTGAGCCCGTATCCTTTTAATGAATGTTACTATCGCTTTCCATTGTAAATGTTCCTTGAATTATTGATACTCTATTTTAATGTATTGTAAATGTTGTAATTGTTTGTGGACTTATCATTTGATTTATGACATCATTGAAATGAACTATTGTGAAACCGATTTGATTATTGATTTTAATGGTTATTCGCTGAGCTTCTAGCTCACCCCAAAAATATTTTATTCCCCTCCACAGGGCTCGTGGCGAAGGAAGGCTTGTTGTGATTTTATTGTTGTGGAATTCCTCTTGTATAAGAATTGGGATCATGGATCAGAGTGGCGTAGTGGAAGCGTGGACGCTTCGCTTTTGATATGTAAATGTTGGAACATTTGATGTAATATTTGAAATTTATATTGTAATCTGTTTGAGGAATGTAATGAACGACTGAGTCCCGGCGAGAGTTGGGCAGGCGGTCCGCCGAACCTTGGGGTACGCCCTAGGGGGAGGTGGGGCTGTCACAGTTGGTATCAGAGCTTAGGCTTCAGATCTCTGTAGTGTATCCTAGGCTTGAAATTTAGGATGCCGGACTGTGGTTTGGTTTGCAATATTAGCGATTCTTGCGGGATATCTCGACTTGATTGGTACAAGATGGAATGTCGAGGATGACATTCTTTTAAGGAGGGGAGTTTGTGACGCCCTGAAAAAAATGAGTTTGAGAACCCGGAAATTTTCTAATTTTCTAGGATTTATTTTTTTTAATCGCCCGCCTTTTCTACAGTTTCTTATTAGAAAAATTTCCCAGATAAAGTTTATGAGCAAAGATAGTTTTAAAATGATTTTTCTAGTATCGGTTAGTTTTTGAGAAATTAAAAGCGTATTTTGGACGTGGGACCCGCTAGTGCGGTAAATGCATTATATTTTTGACAACTTGTTGGAATTTTGTATTAAGTGATATTATTTTACAAGGTGTTAAGATATTTGTATTGGAGAGACAAAAGGATAAAGTTGCATTAAAAAGGGTGACAAGTGTCACCTTCCTATTCAACCTTGACTTTGACCATTATTTCTTACCTTTACTAATACTCAATTTTGACCCAAAAAGCACCTAAATTTCTGCAAGCTTGGCCGAACCTCTTGGAGCAAAAATACAAGAAGAAAGCCTTCAACTCCAACTCCATTTCTTGCTCAATCTTGTGAATCAACCGTTAAACTTTCAAATTCCTCCACAAAAGTCACTTGTTTAGGAAGATTGAAGGTAGTGGTGGAGTGATTAGAGAAGGCAAAGGACTAAGCCATCAACTTTCTTGATATTTCAAGGTTCATGTCTAGCAATCCTTTCTTTGTTCTTGATTATGCTAAATTAGTGACTTGTGATGGCTAAAGAGATGGTTTGATGGATTATATCTTGAGTTGTGGTTGACTTGATGAAGTTTTATAATTTTTGGGGATTTTTCTGTTTTAATATGAACATGGTTGTGTGGTTATATATGATGATTGGAAATGATGTTTAAGGACTCTATGAGGTGGAAAAAGTGGTCAATTGCAATCAATTTCTGTTTTGGAAGAAATTTCAGAAAATTAGGTTTTGTGAAGGAACATTCTGCCCGAATTTTTAGCTACTATTTAGAGGCCGAATTGGCCTTGGATTGAAACATGAAAGTTGTAGGGAATGACATTTTAGAGGTGCCTACAAAATTTCAGGTCAATCGGAGTAGTGTAGAATGAGAAAAGTCGAAATTACTATTGCTGTCCTGGTTTTACCCGAATGTAAGAATTGCGCCTGTAATTGGTTGTTTTGGCTGATATTGCTTCCGAATTGGTTGTTGAGGTCTTCTCATGAATTGTAACCATGTTTCTTAGCTTTCAGCTGGTTTTGGAATTTCTGGATTTGGACTTGGAGAGCCTGAGTTATGATGTTTTCGCTAGAATACGTTTTGGTGAATCTATTTTTGTGATTCCGGTGTAGTATCTTGCATTTTTGACCTGGTTACACTCGAAACTGGGTTGAGTGACCTTCTGTAATATTGTAGCCCTGTCTCTTAGCTTCGAAACGGTGGGTCTTGCACCTTCATCCGACAATCGTAGCGCCTTTGGTACCATTACCGCAAAATGACGTCAAAACTATTTTTCTGGTTTTGAGCTTAACTTTCATTTTCAGACTTTTCCCTAGCTTGACTTGTACTAGTACTACTTGGATTTGAGCAAGGTAATGATATATGATGGATGGTTTCTGAGCCATGGAGGTGAGTGACCTCAAATTATTTCTGAAGTTATTTATGAACCGTTTCCTGCATTATTTACTTTTGAGCTGTTTCCAAAGTTACTTTTGTACCGTTTTCTTGCATTATTTACCTTTAAACTGTTTCCAAAGTTACTTTTGAACTGTTTTCTTGCATATCATGCGTGCTTGCATGTGAGTGTTCCTTATTTGCTATATTTTCTTGACTTCATGACTTGTATTATTGATTGATAACGTGTTAAGTGCTTTGAATGATTTCCAAAACGAGCTTTCTAAGCGAGTGTGTGCTTTATCGCACTCGACCTAAATAGCTGTGCAATTTTCAAGGATTTAATTATTGAAATGCTAGTTGCGCATGAATGTAAGCCGTTTGGCTGAATTGGCCACTGCCCTTTGTTACCGATCGAATCGAGCCAGAAGCGGACTCGGTCGGGCGATATGGTGACCCTGGGTGAATTTGGTATACTCGAGTATTACCTTGTAGTCCGACTACGTCCGGATGGGTGGAGTCCGGCCAATGGTCGGATGGGTGGAGTCCGGTCAACGTCCGGAAAAGGGGATGAACGAACAAAAGGATGAACGAGGGATTCTACTTACAAAAAAATGTATTTTCAAACGATTGGAGGAATAAGGGGAAATGTCAGGGGAACGAACGAACAAACGAATAGCTCCATGTGAGCCCGTATCCTTTTAATGAATGTTACTATCGCTTTCCATTGTAAATGTTCCTTGAATTATTGATACTCCATTTTAATGTATTGTAAATGTTGTAATTGTTTCTGGACTTATCATTTGATTTATGACATCATTGATTTATGACATCATTGAAATGAACTATTATGAAACCGATTTGATTACTAATTTTAATGGTTACTCGCTGAGCTTCTAACTCACCTCAAAAATATTTTATTCCCCTCCACAGGGCTCGTGGCGAAGGAAGGCTTGTTGTGATTTTATTGTTGTGGAATTTCTCTTGTATAAGAATTGGGATCATGGATCAGAGTGGCGTAGTGGAAGCGTGGACGCTTCGCTTTTGATATGTAAATGTTGGAACATTTGATGTAATATTTGAGATTTATATTGTAATCTGTTTGAGGAATGTAGCGAACGACTGAGTCCCGGCGAGAGCTGGGCAGGCAGTCCGCCGAACCTTGGGGTACGCCCTAGGGGGGGTGGGGCTGTCACAGAATCTGTTATCTGTATCTGTTCTAACGTCATTTGGAGGCTTGTATCCAATGATCCTTCTGTGACCTCTGAGCTCAAATCTTGTGGCTAGTTCCACAAGTTGAGCTGGCAAGGGCCTGGTCGATTAGATAACGAGTCACGGTAGTCTGATTCTGGGAAATCTTTGAGTATTGGAGACTCTGGATCTCCGATAGACTCGAGTACTACCACTTCTGTATCTGTTGAGGTGTTTGGGCCCGATAGGGGTATGTTTGGTGGATGAAATTTGGTGTAAAGAAGTGTTCTACTGGGCAGGATATATTACTTGAAAGTTGACAGCGTATCAACTACTACTGGATCAAGCTCTGGTGAAGCAAATGGGAACTTGGCTCTTGAGAGCCACCCGTATCCTTTCTATTTGAATCATTGTGTTTAAGTGTTTCATTTATATCTGGTGTGTGTATCTGACTGGTCAAACATGAAATTCCATGATTCATGACTGCTTATATGTTTCGTACCTCACCGAGCGTAAGCTCACCCTGTTCCATTATCCGTGTTTTCCTTATAAGGTTCAATGTTTTGGAACCGCGTTTCTTGGAAGAAAATAGTTGAGCTAGTTGTAGAACTTCTTTTGTTACGCTCCTCTGTAACTAAAACCCTAATTGTATTTTGTATAAGTGCGGATATTTTGACTTGTACTTCAAGTAATTATTGAAGACACAAATGTATATATGTTGGCAAGTGTATAGTTGTGTATATTTGATGATAAATGCATGTTGTTATGGTTGTATGAACTCTAATTGTACCCATTGAAAAGATCAGATGGGTGCAGACTTTGAACTAGAAAAGAAAATTTCTGGCGGAAAACCCTTGCTAAGAATCTGGCCACATATCCGGCTGGATACTTGGCCAGATTGGCAGGGGACGTTGAAAAAATTGTTGGATTGTCTACTGCCTTGAATCTATCCGGATTGCGATGTGGCCAGCTTCATTTTCGTTTTCCTTTTGTGTTGAGGTGTTTCATCGAAGTTCCGTGTCACCGTATGGTTTGGTAAGTTCTATTTTGTCTTGGTGATCTTCAATTGTTCATTTTCTTTGGGTTCTATCACGTGTAATATAGGGTTTGTGTGATTTGACTCCGTAGTCCTGGCGAGAATTGGGCAGGCGGTCTGCCGAATCCTTTGAATGGCCTTAAGGGAAGGTGGAGCTGTCACAGTTGGTATCAGAGCTGCTTCACGTGGTCTCTGCACAGAGTGAGTTTGGGCCAAGTGGTGTTATGGTCCCGATTATATGAATAAGTGTAAAGGATTAAGTGCTCTTTTGAGCATAAGTTATGAATCATGACATGTTACAGGCTTCTTAGGATTCTTATACCCGGATATGAAAGAGATGATAACCTAGGTTAGAAAAGACTTGGGTGAACTAGAAATTTGATTCTACGGAACTTCATGCGATGTGTTAGGGTATCACTAAGAATGATTAACCCTGCCTAAGATATAAATTGTGTTATTCTCGTAGATTGTGGACGGAGCCTAGAGGGGAAAAGCTTTTCGTTCGTTGCTTTTGTACCTTTGGCCTAGTTGGTATATAGTACCTTAGATGACCTTGATACTTTCATGAAATATCCTTTTGCTTGTATCTGACTGACTGTTACCGTGTAATTTGTTTGATAAAGTGTGTTAGAAATAATATGCCTTTTGATCTGTGTGTACCTCTTGTTACCTGTTCATGCATATATTTATCTTTAATATTATTTTCACGCTTCGACCCTAGATTGGTTAATACAATGGAGGGTACCCATAGTGGATAAGGCCGTGGATGTGGTGTTAGGCAACCCTCGAATGAAGGGAGTAATCGGGAACCAATACCTGAACCAAATCCTGAACCTAAGGTCAACCCAAATGCTTAGGTAGCCGCTGCTATCGAACGTGTGCGCCCCATTTTTTGATAAATAAATAAATGGTTTAAAAAATGTATTTTTTGATTCAATTTGTGATTGAAAAAATGAATTGTGATTAAAAAAGAAAAATGGGTCTAAAGGGGGGTTTGAGAATGCGACGATTTGACCCAAAATTATAGTTTAAAAAGGGTTTTTGAAATAAAAAATTGGAGTCGCCACTTGGTAATGAGTTAAGGTGTACCAAGTCACCTAAAAATGAATTTTTAAAGAAAAAATAGGAAAAAGTAGTAAGAAACCCCTTTTAAACGACTCCTAGTCCACGTAAACCAAAGAAAAAGGTTCGGGAGTCACATTTGACAAAGGGGAAGGCAAGGATAAAATCCAAGGCACCCCTTTGACCTAGCCAAGGATAGTTGCGTGATTTAATCAAAGATTTTCTTGTTTTAACCAAAGGATTTATTACATTTGGATGCACTACATGAATGCAAACCCTAGACCTAGGGGTATTGGGGGAAATTTCTCTTCCAAGGTTGAGTGGTGCCAATCACATTAATTGTGAAGCCCAATAACGATCCTTTGAAGAAGTCACGAATAATGCGAGTGGGATGCAAATGAATGGAATGCATGTATGCAATGTGACGACATGAGTTTGAAAAAGTAATAAAAAAAACAATAAATATGTAAATGAAAATGTGCACGTGAGTGGGCAAGGTACGGTATGTGAAATGATAATATGAAGTGCATGTGTGCAAGTGATGATAAAAGTGTTCGTGTGCAAGTGAAGAAACATAAAGGTGCACGTGTGCAAAATGGGAGGAAAGATGAAAGTGTGATGAGGGTATAAAATGGTAGAGTGGATTTAAAAATGCATGAGCCTAGGGAATTCATGCATATTGGGTACGGGGAGACCTAAATCGTGACTCAATTTGCCCTTTTATAGAGGGAATACAAGCGTGCTAAGGCTTAGAAAAAGCCACACTCGTCTATATCCCATATTTAAGGGGACTCTCAAGCAAATGAACCCTATAACTAGCATGAAATGCAAAAATCCTAAAATGGAGGGAAAAGGGGTTCGAGGAGCATGCAAAATGATAAAACTAAAAAGAATGCATGACATGTAATGAACATGCAAACATGTACTAACGAGGGGAAATCCCTAAGCGTCTAGCGTTGGACTAGCCCATTCTACGAATTCCGACTAGCGTTGGACTAGTGGAAACGTACATTCATCCATCACATTCATTCAGGCTATGGAAAGCGAGTAGACATGCCAAACACTTATAAACACATAGCACATAACATTTAGCATGCTCGACTAGATGCAAAAACCTAATAAAGCAAGTAACACATAACATATAGTAAGCAACCAAACTAATGGACCTATTACATTTGCTAGCTAGGCACACGTCTTCAATAGGTTTTCATCGAATGCTCCTCCAAGCCCTATCTATTACAAGCCAAGAGGTGTACACATACCCCATAAAGAATAACTTAAATAAATAGCAAAAGTAAATGAAGTAAATGAAAGGAATTAAAGAAAAACAAGGGAAGCAAATTAGATATGCAATTCTCACTTAGCACGTTAGATCACATAGGAGAGACACAAAAAGGGATAAAAGAAATTATACCGCCCCCTTCGAATGGTGTCCAAATGAAAGAAAAATGGCTTCAAAACAATAAAAAGGTCAAGGTACCTCAAATAGTAAAGTATAACAAAGTCACCAAATCTCTCCTAATTGCAATTTAAATAAAATCAAATAATACATAGTTTCCAATAAAGGGATCCACCAAGGACCCAATTGCAAGCATTAATCAGCCATTCAAAGCCAATGGAAACATTTTAGGAACTTTGAAAGTCTAAGAGCAAGAAAAAAGGTCAAAGCCAATTTATTTCAGAAAATTAAAGAAAATAGGCAAACACAAGTTCATTTGGACACAAAGTTCTTAAACTCTTGCATTAAGTACCACCTAAACAAATGAAAGCAAATGAGCAATCGAGTTGCAAAGTTGAGGCTACCAAGGACTCAATTGTGAACACTAACCAAACACTCAAGCTCAATTAAACATTTTTAGGAACTTCAAGGGTCCAAGGGCAATGAAAAAGTCAAGTAATGGCTCAAAATTCAATCATTCTAAGACCTATTTGCAAGAAATTAGAACTCAATTGAGTCTTTGTAGCATTGCTGCAAAATTACAAGGGCCAAATTGATTAGTTTTTCCAATTTCTGGGTCATAATACCATTAGTTAGAAACCAAGGGGTCAAAGCGAAATTTTGAAAACATTTGCATGCATGCAGTTCATAGCTTTTCGGCCCAAAACAACTGAAACCTTTTCTGCTATACCAGCTTCCGCAACTCCAAGCAAATCTCGATAAACCAAAGTGCATGCAGCATTCTGATCTCTCTCCAATCAAACATGGCTACGACTTAACAACAATGGGATTATGGGAATACTTTCATGCAAGTCTCATATAACAAAAGAAGGCAAAAAGCTTCTGCAACAAAACAAACCAAACCGCTGCATTTTTTGGTTTCCAAGCTTGCGGCAATTTTCCAGCAACTACTCTACTCATTCTGTTCACTGTTTTTGGGACCTGAAGCTTGGGTTCGACTCCGATGAAGAAATCAGGAACTAGATGTTCAGCCTTGGATTTCCTCTTTCCCTTGTTCTTCCTCAAACCTCTCGGTTCCTCAGCCAACCTTCTTTCTTTTCTATCCCTCCGCCGCCAAGAAACTCTCTCCTAACCCCTGGTTTTCCTCAGCTTCTTGCCGTCACATAATCTTTCACTTCTCTTAGCTATCACACTTTCTTTCCTCGTAGCCGTTTTTTTGATTCTACTCTCAGCCGTCACCAATTTTCTGGGTTTTTTTTTCTTGCTTCCTGCTCGGCCAAAATTCTCTCAAAGCCTCCCTTTCCAGCCGCCACTTACTTCCCTTTGATTTTTCAGCCGTCCTTCTCTATCTCTCCCCTCTCTCCTAAACTCTCTCCCCTCTGTGGCTCTCGGCTCTCTTTTCTATTTATACCAGGAACCCCCCTCCTAAAACCCTTAGCACTCTTCTATATTTTCAGATAAGGGCTGCCCCAATGCTCCTTTTGCAAGCTGCGGCAAAACGTAGCTTGCATGCCGCAGGACCTTTTTTTTTTTTTTTTTTTTACTATTAATACA
Source organism: Coffea arabica (assembly GCF_036785885.1). Classification (NCBI taxonomy): domain Eukaryota; kingdom Viridiplantae; phylum Streptophyta; class Magnoliopsida; order Gentianales; family Rubiaceae; genus Coffea; species Coffea arabica. The sequence goes on from NC_092326.1 coordinate 10,725,336, forward strand.
AAAATTAATAAAATATAGATAATAATAATAACAAAATTGACAAAAACCAGGTAATAATAATAGTAATGAACACAATTTAAAATAACTAAACAAAGTGGCCATTTTCAAAATTTTCTACATTTTTCTCTTTTTTTTCATGATTTTTCTTTTTTTTCATTTTTTCATGATTTTTCATTTTTTCATTTTTTCATTTTTTCATTTTTTCATGATTTTTCCCTTTTCCTCTTTTTCATTCATTTTAAGAAATTCTATGCTAAAAACTTTAAAAAAACTAAAACTAAAAACTAAAAATCGAATAAAACTAAGACGACAAATAAAAAACTAAAAATAAACAGTAAATGAAATTACACCAAAAATTTGGTGTCTACAGTTTGCCCCTCTTTGTCTGAGTTTTGAAAAAACTTGAGACAAAGAAGTAGACATCAAATACTTACCTGCATTATTTGTCTGCAAAAATGATTCCAACGAACAAGAATTCTAAAATGGGACTGACCCAAACATAAAATTTAAAAAACGGGACTGACCCGAACAGAAAATGTAAAATGGGATAGACCCGAACAGAAACGTAAATGGGATAGACCCGAACAGAAACGTAAATGGGATAGACCCACGGGATAGACTCGAACAGAAAATGAAAAATGGGATAGACCCACGGGATAGACCTGAACAGAAAATATAAAATGGGATAGACCCAAACAGAAAATGTAAAATGGGATAGACCCACGGGATAGATCCGAACAGAAACTGTAAAATGAGATAGACCCAGACAGAAATTTAAATGGGATAGACTCACGGGATAGACACGAACAGAAAATGCAAACGGGATAGACCCGGACAGAAATTTAAATGGGATAGACCCACGGGATAGACCCGAACAGAAACGTAAATGGGATAGACCCACGGGATAGACCCGAACAGAAAATGTAAAATGGGATAGACCCAGACAGAAATTTAAATGGGATAGACCCAGACAGAAATTTAAAATCATGGGACTGACCCGAATAAGCTTTTAATCATGGGACTGACCCGAATAAACTTAAAATCATAGGACTGACCCGAATAAGCTTTTAATCATGGGACTGACCCGAATAAGCTTTTAATCATGGGACTGACCCGAATAAACTTAAAATCATGGGACTGACCCGAATAAGCTTTTAATCATGGGACTGACCCGAATAAGCTTTAAATCATGGGATTGGCCCGAATAAAACATAAAATCATGGGACTGACCCGAATAAAATGAAAATCATGGGACTGGCCTGAATAAAATGAAAATCATGGGACTGACTCGAATAAAATGAAAATCATGGGACTGGCCCGAATAAAATGAAAATCATGGGACTGACCCGAATAAAACATAAAATCATGGGACTGGCCCGAATAAAATTAAAATCATGGGACTGACCCGAATAAAAGGAAAATCATGACTCCACTAGGGAAGTTTAAACAATGAATTGAGTTTTTACCTCAGGGTAGTTCAAATTTTGTACCAAGAGGGAGATTTGATCTCTGTGGCTGAAATGATAGCTGATGTTATTTCTTATGATCAGGCTTTGCCATTATCTCTTCGTTTTTGCTTGCTGGCGGGACAAACCCAACTCCAGTGGCGATGAAAATAAAATGCTTACTGGCGGGATAAACCCAACTCCAATAGCAATAAAATGCTTTTGACAATCGGACAGTGGGATAAAACCCGAGCTTGTCGAGGTCGGAGGGATAAAACCCGTGCCCTAATGAAAATAAAAGCGGTCAGTGGGATAAAATCCGAGCCTGCCGAGGATAAAAGCGGTCAGTGGGATAAAACCCGAGCCTGCCGAAAATAAAAGCGGTCAGTTGGATAAAACCCGAGCCTGCCGAGGATAAAAAGCGGTCAGTGGGATAAAACCCGAGCCTGCCGAGAATAAAAGCGGTCAGTGGGATAAAACCCAAGCCTGCCGAAAATAAAGGCGGTCAGTGGGATAAAACCCGAGCCTGCCGAGAATAAAAGCGGTCAGTGGGATAAAACCTGAGCCTGCCGAAAATAAAAGCGGTCAGTGGGATAAAACCCGAGCCTGCCGAGAATAAAAGCGGTCAGTGGGATAAAACCTGAGCCTGCCGAAAATAAAAGCGGTTAGTGGGATAAAACCCGAGCCTGCCGAAAATAAAAGCGGTCAGTGGGATAAAACCCGAGCCTGCCGTGATGAACTTGATTTGATTTTTGATTTTTTGATTTTTCCTGACTGAGAGAGACTTGTCGAAATAATTTGCCCAGTGTGATGAACTGGTCAGTGGGATTAAACCCGAGCCTGCCCAATGAAATGTTGGCGGCACTAAATCCAGGCCCAACTTGATGTTGTGAATGTTGGCAGCATTAAATCCAGGCCCAACTTGATTTTTGAGAACAAGAAATTGAATTTGATTTGTCAAAAAGCAAGAAGTTAAACTTGAGTTTTTTTTTTATTTTTGACCTTTCTGATGATGATTTTTTTGATGATTTTTGTTTTTCTTCTTTTTTCTCTTTTTCTGATTTTTTCCTTTTGATTTTTCCTTTTCTTTCGGATTTTTCCGAGTGAATTTTTTTTAAAATAATTTGCCCCAGTGTCGGGTCCATTTTTCCTCCTTCCTCTTGCTTCTCTTTGCAATATCGGCCTTCCGGCTCACTGGATGTTTTTCGTCATTTTGAACCAAGAATACCTGCACAGGGGGCTTAACAAAGCATGACATGCATTCAAATTTCTTATTTGAAAAGAACAGCGTGATTGGTTTGGCATCCTCAAATGTATTACATACATTTTTGCCCCAGTATGGGCTTATTTCATGAAATCTCACAAATAAAATTTTTGCCCCAGTATGGGCTCCTTGATTGCAAAAATTTGTTTAGATGATTTTCTATTTATTTGAACAAAGAAAAACCGCACTTTCTAAAATTTAGAAAAGAATGCACATATACAACAATGTGAAGAAACTTTAAACGTCAAATTTGAACTCATGCAGAAATTTCATGATGAATTCCTTGAAGTAACACCAAATTCAAGAAGATTTCTTCCTCACTTTTAGCATTGGTGCTTAGGGTAACGGGTCACTACTTCTGGTTGGCTCATCTTTCAGGACCAATCAAGTGACTTTATTTTCGAAATGGCTAAGGAAATGGGAGGTCAGAATCTGTCTCATTTTTTGTGCCCAGTTGTATGTAATCCATTCAATGTCACATCTTAGTGAAAGCAAAGAGTTTGTCACCCTCATTTCTTAAGAAAATTGAGTCAACATATAAGCTTTAAGTTTGCAATAAATGGGTAAGAACGATAGCTAAACATGCGAAAACTGGTTATACCCTTATGATCACAAATGATTGATGGATTTCTTATGAGCAGAATACTCACTTTGGATTGTCATGAAGGAATAAGTCAACGATGGACTTTGTTAGCTTGTAATGTGGCTTGAAAACGATAGCTAAAGAATAAAACTTTCAAGGACATAGCACCGAAGATCGCATTTTTCCAAAATTGCCCCTATTTTGAACTCGAAGATTCTAAACTTTGTCCGATCACTCAATAGGGACTTCACCATCGAATCCTTTGTATTTCATTTTTCCTTTTTGCTTTTCCGTTTTCTTTTCTTTGATCTGGTGGGTTTTCCATGGTGAGTAGCGTCAGCCCCCATACTCAAGCAATTCAGAAATACAGCTAAAAATTTTTTAGCATCAGAAATTTTCTTGACAGGGCCATGGCAAAGAACAGAAGTTAGGACTTTCGGTTTTTGTAATGGGGTCAGGTGTGGTGTTTAAAAAAGTTAAGGCTTGAAAGCGGATTTCAAAAGTGGTTTGAAGAATCTGAGATCGCATTGTTGCGCCAACCCTATTTTAGAGTTAAATCAGAATTTTCCCTAGTTTATGCTCAATTGAGGCTTTTTCTCTTTCATTTTCTTTCTTCTTTTGATTTTTTGGCTTTCTGCCATTTTTGAACTTTCACAAAATTTGCCCCAATTTATTTTTGAACTGAGGTTCTCTTTTTCCTCTTGCTTTTGATTTTGTGGCTTTTCACTTTTTCACTTCTTGAAGTTTTCCTTTTCAACTCCAACTTGCCCCAGTGTGGGGTTTGCGATTCTCAGGGGTTGCCAAATGAAGTATTTTATTCTGAAGGCTCAAAAGGGACAACTAGGGATAGAATGCTTGATCGGAAAAGAAGAGGGCCTGACTTTTAATCCGTTCCTTGCAATAACTCTGAAAGGAAACTTTCATTAATGCGAAATTTCTTGCATGTATCTGAATTAATTGACTGAGGAAGACTCTTGCTCATTCATAACTATGAAACATAGGCGGTCCGTGCGGACAAATCTCTTCCTTTTTTTTCGAAAATTGAAACTCAAGTGGAATCAAATTTCCCCAATTTGCGGTTCCCTCCTTATTCTAGCATTTTGCTTTTCCCCTTTTTGGAAAATTCTGCAATCTCCCTCCCCAATGCGGGGTGCGATCATATGTGCACTCGAAAAGAACCACCAATTTTAGCTCAAATGAGGATGCAAGGGATGATCAGTGTTTAGGTTGTAGAAATGACGGCCAAAGTATCATTCTTACACCTCATGACAACCAAAGTAGCGAAATGGTCATTGAAAATCCATTTCTCTTTTTGATATTTGAAAATTTTCCAATATAGGGTAGTGATCATTAGGGATCTTATTTGAAACGAAATTATTCTTTCAAAGGCTCAAATGGGGGAGCAAATGATAAAATGTGTATAGGTGGAGAAACGAATGCTCAAAGTATCATTCCAAATTCTCAAAACAAACAAGTATAATGTACATTTTTGCTTTCACTTAGATGTGAATTGAATATAATTAGACACAGTGGACACTTTTCAAGCAAAGATTGCCCCAATTTACAAATTATCAATCAATGTGACTGATTTTATTTTGGGGTTGAATGAAATGGGCAAAATATGAATTGTACAGTGAATTGTACAGTGAAGGAGAAAATGTATCTCATGAGGCCTTTGGAGTGACCATTCACCTTTTTTTTTCTGAGCACTCTTATTGTATAGCTCGGATCACCAACTTAGTGTACATGAGGATTTTAGAGAGTATACACTTGTGAAATTCAGACTATAGGTTGAAAAAATCTCACTTTGGTCTTATTTCTCAAAATTCATCATGAAATCTCTAAAGAATGAAATGTACATAAATATACACAATTTTATTGCTGAAAAAGTTTGAAACAAAAATTCTCATTCAATTATGATACAAATGAGAAGAGAGAAACTTGTAAAAAGCTCCACATATACACTTTTTGTTTCCTTTTCTTTTGTCACAAAAATATATTAACAAGTCAAATGTATAGAATTTTCCTTGAAAACAATTATGAAATCTCTTAGAAGCTCTCAGCCTAGAGCTTTCAGATGGGTCTTTCAGGTTTCCATTATTGGATCTGCCCAAGAATCAAATAATACTTGTGATTTTCAAACTTTATTAGATCAAAATTATCATCAGATATAGAAAAATGTTTTTGCCTTATTGAAATATTCTTATGAATGCAAGGGGGAAGGGGGAAAACAAAAGGAAAATACCCAGAGTTAGTAAGAAAGAATATAAAATCGGTATGCATGTCTTATGGGGGGACCCTTTTTGTGCCATGGGTAGGTCTAGCATGAAAATGCAATCCTCCAGAGCAGGCACTATACAATACCTGATGGATCCGATCAGCTTATGGAGTGAAAAATAATTTGAAAAATTTGGCCCATTGGAATGAGAAGAGACGTTTGTCAAAATGAGGTCAACGTCCGAATAGATTGATCACTTTTGATTTGCAAGACGCATGGGTTTGACCTTGACGAACTTCCTATAGAAGAGATTGGAATTCGTTTTGACAACTTTTCTTAGTGAAGCACAGGTCAAAAACTCCAACTGATCAAATGTCTGGATGCAATGGATGGTTTTCTCAAAATCGACTAGGTTTCCCAATTTGAAATTCGACATTGAAATCCTAATTGGTCAAATGAAATTGACAATTTATTAAAAATCGATCGGATTACCCTAAAAGGGGAACAGGTCAAATGAATTGAATGAAATTTAATTTATCCAAAATTAATCAGATCACCCTAAAAAGGGTAAATTGATCAAATAGATTGAACGAAACTTGATTTATTCAAAATCGGCTCGGTTGCCCTAAAAATGGGTAACTTGGTCAAATGAATGAAATTGAATTAGTGATTTATTCAAAAATCGGCCGAATGATCCTAAAAAGGGTAAATTTGTCAAATGAATTGACGATTTATTCAAAATCGACCGGATGACCCTAAAAAGGGTAAATTGGTCAAATGACCCTAAAAAAGGTAAATTGGTCAAATGATGGTTTATTCAAAATTGATTATGAATTGACAAAATGGATCGATTGAATCGGCCGGCCATTAGTGGTTTCAGAAAATTAGTCTATGAGCCTTCTAAAATCACGATTTGGCCTCAATTTATTCATCGTCTCAACAAGAGGAATCATTTGTGAATTTTCTTCAAATTAATGTCCTTTTACGCAAGGGAATTTTACCAATTTTGATAAAATGGCCAAAAAAGTGATTATTAGACGCTCATATTCCAAAAATCGCTCTTATGAAGACGATCGGATCCTACCTTACCTTGTGCACTACCCCTTTGGATGGTACGAAATGTAAACGTGCAAGTCTCTTTGGATTAAGTATCCGAGACACAAGGTGGTTTATTCCTAACACAGGATCCCCTAAATGGCATTCCCTTCTAGGGTTTATGCACGATGCCAGTTTATTAAAGCAATGTAAATATGTGATTTTAAATGAAACATGACCTGAGGGACCCTTTATTTGCCATGGTAGGCCTAAAATGGTATGGCATTATTAATTTATGAACAAAATATACCACAATTTCTAAACGTGCAATAACCTATCTACACGGGTAGGCCCTAAAAGAAGGTCATGCCAGACCTCTTATTTCCTAACGTTTGTGAATGCAAAAGACAAAAGACAAGGAAAGTTAGTTCAACACATAATCACATAACACGTTGGTCAATAAACAATAAAAAGCAACAAAGATAGATAAGGAAAAAGGGTTAGGACCTCTCCCCTCGTGAATAGTGTCTCTAATAGGGTAAGGTCGACTCTACCCTAGGCAATTCTAAAATGGATGCATGAGGTTGGGGTTCACTAATGCATCTAGACTCGACAAGCTCAGGTCCCCAAGCCTTCAGACTTGGAAACCAAGGGTCATCACTCCCAAGGTTCCTTGTCGGTGGCTCGAACGATTCCCCAGACATTGCTACGCACACGTCGTGTCACGGCCACATGTCTGAGTGAATCTATCACACATCCTCAATCTTCGACTAAAAGCTAAAGGCTATTAACCCAAAGCTTAAGGCGGAAGATTAAGTGACCCCTCGGATCGTGCTACGCACACGTCGTGTCACGATCACACGTCCAAGTGGGTCGCCTAAAATCCTAATAGGGTGGAGTGGCGTGACAAGCCACTAAAAGAAAAATAAATGAGGGGTGAAAAATTAAAGCGTATGCACGTATGCTAGTGCTCGTTTGGAGGGGAGGGATCAAGAACCCACGCGAGGCTCTAGGGTATGTCCCCCCACCCAAATGCAATGCAAAGCGCGAGATAAAACAAGTAAACATACATCCAATCAACCAATCATACATTCGTGAGGGACTAATTTGAGACGCGTGAAATGCAAAATCCTAAAAAAGGAAAAAATGCAACCCTAAAACACCCAAATGTAATATATGAAAAGGTTAAAAGAAGAAAAAGGGTGATTAAATCAAATTTACTCGGACTCTCGAATGTCCCCAGTGGAGTCGCCAATTGTCGCGCCCCATTTTTTGATAAATAAATAAATGGTTTAAAAAATGTATTTTTTGATTCAATTTGTGACTGAAAAAATGAATTGTGATTTAAAAAGAAAAATGGGTCTAAATGGAGGTTTGAGAATGCGACGATTTGACCCAAAATTATAGTTTAAAAAGGGTTTTTGAAATAAAAAATTGGAGTCGCCACTTGGTAATGAGTTAAGGTGTACCAAGTCACCTAAAAATGAATTTTTAAAGAAAAAATAGGAAAAAATAGTAAGAAACCCCTTTTAAACGACTCCTAGTCCACGTAAACCAAAGAAAAAGGTTCGGGAGTCACATTTGACAAAGGGGAAGGCAAGGATAAAATCCAAGGCACCCTTTTGACCTAGCCAAGGCTAGTTGCGTGATTTAATCAAAGATTTTCTTGTTTTAACCAAAGGATTTATTACATTTGGATGCACTACATGAATGCAAACCCTCGACCTAGGGGTATTGGGAAAAATTTCTCTTCCAAGGTTGAGTGCTGCCAATCACATTAATTGTGAAGCCCAATAACGATCCTTTGAAGAAGTCACGAATAATGCGAGTGGGATGCAAATGAATGGAATGCATGTATGCAATGTGAGTTTGAAAAAGTAATAAAAAAAAAACAATAAATATGTAAATGAAAATGTGCACGTGAGTGGGCAAGGTACGGTATGTGAAATGATAATATGAAGTGCATGTGTGCAAGTGATGATAAAAGTGTTCGTGTGCAAGTGAAGAAACATAAAGGTGCACGTGTGCAAAATGGGAGGAAAGATGAAAGTGTGATGAGGGTATAAAATGGTAGAGTGGATTTAAAAATGCATGAGCCTAGGGAATTCATGCATATTGGGTACGGGGAGACCTAAATCGTGACTCAATTTGCCCTTTTATAGAGGGAATACAAGCGTGCTAAGGCTTAGAAAAAGCCACACTCGTCTATATCCCATATTTAAGGGGACTCTCAAGCAAATGAACCCTATAACTAGCATGAAATGCAAAAATCCTAAAATGGAGGGAAAAGGGGTTCGAGGAGCATGCAAAATGATAAAACTAAAAAGAATGCATGACATGTAATGAACATGCAAACATGTACTAACGAGGGGAAATCCCTAAGGGTCTAGCGTTGGACTAGCCCATTCTACGAATTCTGACTAGCGTTGGACTAGTGGAAACGTACATTCATCCATCACATTCATTCAGGCTATGGAAAGCGAGTAGACATGCCAAACACTTATAAACACATAGCACATAACATTTAGCATGCTCGACTAGATGCAAAAACCTAATAAAGCAAGTAACACATAACATATAGCAAGCAACCAAACTAATGGACCTATTACATTTGCTAGCTAGGCACACGTCTTCAATAGGTTTTCATCGAATGCTCCTCCAAGCCCTATCTATTACAAGCCAAGAGGTGTACACATACCCCATAAAGAATAACTTAAATAAATAGCAAAAGTAAATGAAGTAAATGAAAGGAATTAAAGAAAAACAAGGGAAGCAAATTAGATATGCAATTCTCACTTAGCACGTTAGATCACATAGGAGAGACACAAAAAGGGATAAAAGAAATTATACCGCCCCCTTCGAATGGTGTCCAAATGAAAGAAAAATGGCTTCAAAACAATAAAAAGGTCAAGGTACCTCAAATAGTAAAGTATAACAAAGTCACCAAATCTCTCCTAATTGCAATTTAAATAAAATCAAATAATACATAGTTTCCAATAAAGGGATCCACCAAGGACCCAATTGCAAGCATTAATCAGCCATTCAAAGCCAATGGAAACATTTTAGGAACTTTGAAAGTCTAAGAGCAAGAAAAAAGGTCAAAGCCAATTTATTTCAGAAAATTAAAGAAAATAGGCAAACACAAGTTCATTTGGACACAAGGTTCTTAAACTCTTGCATTAAGTACCACCTAAACAAATGAAAGCAAATGAGCAATCGAGTTGCAAAGTTGAGGCTACCAAGGACTCAATTGTGAACACTAACCAAACACTCAAGCTCAATTAAACATTTTTAGGAACTTCAAGGGTCCAAGGGCAATGAAAAAGTCAAGTAATGGCTCAAAATTCAATCATTCTAAGACCTATTTGCAAGAAATTAGAACTCAATTGAGTCTTTGTAGCATTGCTGCAAAATTACAAGGGCCAAATTGATTAGTTTTTCCAATTTCTGGGTCATAATAGCATTAGTTAGAAACCAAGGGGTCAAAGCGAAATTTTGAAAACATTTGCATGCATGCAGTTCATAGCTTTTCGGCCCAAAACAACTGAAACCATTTCTGCTATACCAGCTTCTGCTACTCCAAGCAAATCTCGATAAACCAAAGTGCATGCAGCATTCTGATCTCTCTCCAATCAAACATGGCTACGACTTAACAACAATGGGATTATGGGAATACTTTCATGCAAGTCTCATATAACAAAAGAAGGCAAAAAGCTTCTGCAACAAAACAAACCAAACCGCTGCATTTTTTGGTTTCCAAGCTTGCGGCAATTTTCCAGCAACTACTCTACTCATTCTGTTCACTGTTTTTGGGACCTGAAGCTTGGGTTCGACTCCGATGAAGAAATCAGGAACTAGATGTTCAGCCTTGGATTTCCTCTTTCCCTTGTTCTTCCTCAAACCTCTCGGTTCCTCAGCCAACCTTCTTTCTTTTCTATCCCTCCGCCGCCAAGAAACTCTCTCCTAACCCCTGGTTTTCCTCAGCTTCTTGCCGTCACATAATCTTTCATTTCTCTTAGCTATCACACTTTCTTTCCTCGTAGCCGTTCTTTTGATTCTACTCTCAGCCGTCACCAATTTTCTGGGTTTTTTTTTCTTGCTTCCTGCTCGGCCAAAATTCTCTCAAAGCCTCCCTTTCCAGCCGCCACTTACTTCCCTTTGATTTTTCAGCCGTCCTTCTCTATCTCTCCCCTCTCTCCTAAACTCTCTCCCTTCTGCGGCTCTCGGCTCTCTTTTCTATTTATACCAGGAACCCCCCTCCTAAAACCCTTAGCACTCTTCTATATTTTCAGATAAGGGCTGCCCCAATGCTCCTTTTGCAAGCTGCGGCAAAACGCAGCTTGCATGCCGCAGGACCTTTTTTTTTTTTTTATACTATTAATACAAAAATTAATAAAATATAAATAATAATAATAATAACAAAATTGACAAAAACCAGGTAATAATAATAGTAATGAACACAATTTAAAATAACTAAACAAAGTGGCCATTTTCAAATTTTTCTACATTTTTCTCTTTTTTTTCATGATTTTTCTTTTTTTTCATTTTTTCATGATTTTTCATGATTTTTCATTTTTTCATGATTTTTCCCTTTTCCTCTTTTTCATTCATTTTAAGAAATTCTATGCTAAAAACTTAAAAAAAAAACTAAAACTAAAAACTAAAAATCGAATAAAACTAACACGACAAATAAAAAACTAAAAATAAACAGTAAATGAAATTACACCAAAAATTTGGTGTCTACACAACGCATGACCGATCTGCTAGCCCATGTAGTGGAACACTAGGGACAAAACCCTAATCCTTAACCTGGAAACCCTAGTAACAATGTAGAGGGCGAGAATAGAGCCCTTGAAAGATTTCAGAAGTTCTCCCCACCAAAATTCCTTAGAGGACCAGATCCTGACCTCGCTGAGAGGTGGCCAGAGAAGATGATCGATATTTTTGCCACGCTGTACTACACTTAGGAGAGACAAGTGACATTTGTTGTCTTCCAATTGGAGACAGTAGCCCATTCTTGGTGGAATATCATAAGATTGAAATGGGAGAGAGAACAAACACCGAGGACGTGGGTGAACTTCATGAGAGAATATCATAAGATTGAAATGATGATTTTTTTTCTTTTTTTTTATTATTTATTTTTTTCTTTTTGGGGATTTTGCTTTTTGATTTTTTTTATTCGAGGGAATCTTTTAACAAAACAATTTGCCCTAGTGTAGGGCCCTTTTCTTTCTTTCTTCTCTTTTTTCCGGTATCGGCTTTTCACATCACTAGATGTTTCTTCATCGATTTCAGCCATGAATACCTGCACAGGAGGCTTACCAAAGTATGACATGCACTTAAATTTCATGAAAAGAACAGCGTGATTGATTTGAAAATGTATTATTTGATTTTTGGACGAAAACCTCAAATGTATTACAAAAAAATTTGCCCTAGTGTGAGCTTTATTTTACGAAATCTCACAAACAAAAATTTGCCCCAGTATGGGCCCATTTTGCAAAATCTCTCAAATGAAAATTTGCCCCAGTGTGGGCCCATTTAATTGCAAAAATTTGTTTGGATGACTCTCCATTTATTTGAACAATGTAGAAAAGTATGTTTCCTTACAGAAAATTTCATGATGAATTTCTCAAAATAATACCAAATTACAAGTGATTCCTTCCTCACTTTAGCATTGATGCTTAAGGTAATGGTCACCCCTTCTTGTTAGCTCATCTTTCAGGACCAATCAAGTGGGTATTATTTTTGATTTTGAGGTGACTAAGGAAAATAGGAGGTTAGGATCTGTCTTATTCTTGTGCCCCAATGGTATGTAATCCATTCAATATCACATCTTTAGTGAAAGTAAATAGTTTGTTACCCCTATTTCTTAAGAAAATTTAGTCAACATATAAGCTTTTTAGACTTGTAACGTGTGGGCAGAAATGATAGCTAAACATGTGGAAACAGGTTATAGCCTTAAGATCACAAATGATTGATGGATTCCTCAGAAGCATGATCCTCACTTCGAGTTGTCATGAAGGACAAGTCAACGATGGACTTTATGAGCTTGTAATGTGGCTTGAAAACGATAGTTAAAGAATAAGACTTTCAAGGATGTTGCACCGAAGATTGCATTTTTCCAAAATTGCCCCTATTTTGAACTCAAAAATCCTGGACTTCGTTTGATTTTTATCATTACTTAACGGGGACTTTCAGCATCGAAATTTTTTGCATTTCCTTTGCATTCATTTTGCTTGCCTTTTCTTTTCTTTTCAAAGGTGCCCTTGCAGATTTTCACATGATGAGCAATGTCAACCTCATCTAATCAATTCAGAAATACATCTAAAAAATTTCTCAGCATCAGTATATGACCATCACTTGCTAATTAATTTAGAAAATTTCTTGACAGAGATATTGCAAAGAACAGAAGTCAGGGCTTTTAGCTTTTGTAATGGGGTCTGGTGGGGTGTTTAGAAAAGTTAAGACTTGAAAGCGAATTTAAAAAGTGTTTTAAATGATCTAAGATCGCATATATCAACCCTCTTTTATGGTTAAATCAGAACTTTGCCCCAATTTATTCTCAACTGAGGCTCTCTTCTCTTTCATTTCCTTCTCTTTTCTTTTTGGCCTTCTGCCATTCTTTGAAATTTTTCAAAATTTGCCCTAGTTTATGCTTAACCGAGGTTCTCTTTTCTTCTTCTTTTTTCTTTTTACTTTTGTTGCTTTATCACTTTTCACCCCTTGAGACTTTTCTTTCCTTTGCAACTCAAACTTGCCCCAGTGTGGGGTTTGCGATCCTCAGGGGTTACCAAATGAAATATTTTATTCTGAAGGCTCAAATGGGATAACTAGGGATAAAATGTTTGATTGGAAAAGAAGAAGGCCTGACTTTTTATGCCGTTTCTTACATTAACTCTGAAAGGAAACTTTCATTAATGCGAAATTTCTTGCATGCATCTGAATTAATTGATTGAGGAAGACTCCTGTTCATCCCTATCTGTGAAGCATAGGTGATTTGCCGGACACTCTTCCTCCTTTTTTTTCCTTCAAAATTGAAACCCAGATATTGATGGTAGGATCAATTTTTTCCCATTTAGGGTTCTCTCTTTTGGTTCAGCATTTTTGCCTTTCCCTTTTCTTTTTGGAAAATTCTCCAATCTCCTTCCTCAATGTGGGGTGCGATCATAGGTGCTTTGAAAAGAACCACCCATTTTAGCTCAAACAAGGATGCAAGGGATAAATAGTGTTTAGGTTGTAGAAACGATGGCCAAAGCATCATTCTTGTGTTTCATGACAACCAAAATAACGAAATGCTCATTAAAAATCCACTCCCTTTTTTATATCTAAGAATTTTTCAATGTAGAGTAGTGATAATTAAGACTCTTATTTGAAACGAAATTATTCTTTCAAAAGCTCAAATGTGAGAGCAAATGATAAAATCTATATGGGTAGAGAAACGAACGCTTGAAGTATCATTCCAAATTTTCAAAACAAACAAGAATAATGCACATTTTTGCTTTCACTTAGATGTGAATTGAATATAATTAGACATAGTGGACACTTTCAAGCAAAGATTGTCCCAATTTGCAATTTATCAGTCAATGTGACTAATTTTATTTTGAGGTTAATAGAAGTGGGCAAAATATGAATTGTACAGTGAAGGAGAAAATGTATCTCATTGGATCTTTTGAGTGACCGTTCACCCCTTTTTTCTTTTCACTCTGAGCAATCTTATTATATAGTACGGATCACCAATCTAGTGTACGTAGAGATTTTATAAAGCACACACTTGTGAATTTTCAGGCTGGAGGTTAAGGAAATCTCAATTTAGTTTTATTTCTTAAAATTCATCATGAAATCTCCAATGAGCAAAAGAATGTACATGAATATATACAAAACAATGATTGTCTAAAAACTTTATTGCTGAAAAGTTTAAAACAAAATTTCTCGTTCCATTATACTACAAATGAGAAGAGAAACTTTTAAAGAGCTCCACATATATACTTTTTGTCTCCTTTCCTTTTGGAAAAACTGTATTAACAAGTCAAATATACAGAATTTTTCTTCGAAAAACAATTATAAAGTCTCTTAGAAACTTTAGCCTAGAGCTTTCAGATGGATCTTTCATGTTTTCATTGTAGGATCTGCCCAAGAATCAAATAATACTTGTAATTTTCACACTTTATTAGATCAGAATTGTTATCAGATATAGAAAAATATTCTTTACCTTATTGAAGCATTTTTATGAATACAGGGGGGAAACAAAAGAAAAAACTCCAAGTTAGTAGGCAAGACTACAAAATCGGTATGCATGTCCTATGGGGGAGCCCTTTTTATGCCAAGGGTAGGCCTAGCATGAAAATGCAATCCTCTAGGATAGGCACCATACAATACCTGATGAATCCGATCAGCTAATTGAGTGAAAAATGACTTGAAAAATTTGGTCAATTGGAGTGAGAAGAGATATTTGTCCTAAAAATGAGGACAAAGTCCAAATGGATTGCCTGCTTTGATCAACACATAAAATGCTCTTTGCCCTAAAAATGAGGACAAAGTCCGAATGGATTGCTTGCTTTGATCGACGTATGATGTGCAAAAGAGCCTACTCTTGAAAGAATTGCAATGTTTCGACTAATTTATTCAGTGAACCTTAGACTTAAACCCTAAAGGGGAAAAAGCGGGTCAAATGGACTGGATAAAATTGATTATTTATTCAAAAACGACTGAATTGCCCTAAAATGGGTAAGCTGGTCAAATGGATCGAACGAAATTGATGATTTATTCAAAATCGATAAGATTGCCCTAAGAATGGGTAAAATAATCAAATGGTGATCTATTTTACCCTAATGGGTAAAATTGATGAATTGGTGATCTATTCAAAATCGACTAGATTGCCCTAAAATGAGTAACTAGTCAATTGAATGAAATTGGTAATTTATTCAAAATTGATTGAATCAAACAAAAGATGACTTATTCAAAATTGACTTAGATAGTCCTAAAAAAATGAGTGAATTAACAAAAATGGATTGGATGAAATTGATGAATAAAATAGTTCAATAGATTGAATGAAATTGATGGTTCATTTAAAAATCAATCTATCCACTGGTAGTTTGCGATACATTAGTCTATGAGCCTTCTAAAATCAAATTTTGGCCTCAATTTATTTATCGTCTCAATAGTGAGGAATTATTTGTGGATTTTTTCAAATTAATGTCCTTTAAGCAAGGAATTTTTACCAACTTTGATAAAATGGCCAAAAAGTGATTATTAGACGCTCATATTCCAAGGATCGCTCTTGAAAATGATCGGATCCTACTTTACCTCGTGCACTACCCCTTCGGGATGGTACAAAATGTAAACGTGCAAGTCTCTTTGGATTAAGTATCCGAGACACGAGGTGGCTTATTCCTAACACGGGATCCCCTAAATGGCATTCCCTTTCTAGGGTTTATGCATGATGCCATTTTATCAAAGTACACAAATGAAACGTGACCTAAAGGGAACCCCCTTTTTGTATGCCGGGGTGAGCCTAAAATGATATTCCATCATTAATTTACGAATGAAACATACTAAAATTTTCTAAACGTGCAATAGCCTATCTATAAGGGTAGGTCCTAAAAGAGGATCATGGCAGATCTCTTATTTTCTAACGTTTTGTGTGACAGCTCCACCTTCCCCTAAGGCGAACCAGAGGGGTTAGCGGACTGCCTGCCCAGCTCTCGCCAGGACTAACAGTACGTTTTACGTCGTTCTATTACGATCCGGAACATACCGTTGCGCGCAAACAAGCCAAAACTCAAAACTCTCTTTTTTTTGTTTTTTCCTTCCATCACAATCCGGCCGGCAATCCGGCCAAGATCCGGCCGGATTGTCTGGCCGGGTTCCATTTTCCCCAGGCAATCCGGCCTGCAATCCGGCCAGTTTCTGGCCGGATTCCTGGCCGGATTCGCCACTGTTCACGCTCGGCAAAAATTTTTTCCGTTTTCGTTTGAAGTCGTATCGATCCGAAATCAATCCAAACACCAACCAAACATATATATACATCGGAAATCAACATTTACAAGCCAAACGGCCTACCAAAGTATCCATTTAGTTCATACATATCCAAGTAGCCAATTACACACCAAACATTGGTGGAATCAAAGTACTTAGGGTTTTCACCCTCAAGGAGCTAATCAAAATAGATGTACAAGAGCTCAACTTGCATTCAACTATCATAACCTTTCCAAAAGTGTTCATTTGCCTGTAAGGAAAACAAATAACACGGAATGAGCTAAAGCCCAGTGGTATACTACCCAATAAGCAGTCAAAGTCATATAAGAATGAACTTTCATTTAAAGTGCTCAAATAAGTAATGAAGCCAAACGTAAAAGGATACGGTCGGCTCTCAGGAGCCCATTTCCACGCTTGCAATCTTGATCCAACCACATTGACCCTCCGTCAATGTTAAAAGCACCAAACCGTAGACCACACTTTACTTCCACTTCCTTCCACCCAACATACCCCAACCGGGCCCGCACTCCATTCAGTAACTTTTGGTAATACTCGAGTTTACCGGAACCAAGGGTCTCATTACCACAAGGTTCCCCAGTACAGTCCCCGTGGCATGATAATTTTCACGACCAAGCCCTCGCCGGCTCGATCCAATTAACTACCATACGGGGTTGAGCTCATAAATGCAGTAAAGCCATTGGATACTCGTCCAACGACACCAAATCAGTTTCCATGAATGGAATGCAGTATTTCATATATCCAGTGCAGTATTTCAGTAAAACACAATCAATAGCCATGAATAAAATCACAAGGGGTGAGGGCGATCAAGTACACCCTCACCTCAATCATTTCCAATAACCAAGTAAGCCTCCAAGGCATCAAATACACATAGCACAAAGCCACATTATAACAAGTAAGTGAGTAGTATACTCACCAAGTAAGAAAATGGTGTTTCATACACCGCGGTCACCAAGACGTCGTGAGCTACCGTCACGCCCTAGAATCACGCAACAAATGCAATGAGACTCGATAAAGAGTCATATAGCAATGCTAAACACAACCCCAATAGGGTTTCATATGCATAAATGAGCATAATAGCAAACCAGAAATTAGAAAATGGCCTTAGTCTTGGCCCCGAATAGAAAACTGTTTTACACTCATTATGCGGTAATGGTACAACTCTCACTACAAATATCGGTTGGGGGTGTAAGACCCACCGTTTCGAAGCTATGGAACAGGGCTACAACAATGTAGAAGGTCACTCAATCCAGTTCTTAACACAACTAGGTCAAATATGCCAAATACTAACCCAGAATTCCTAAAACAGGTTCACAAAACACAAAAAACTGTAATCGGTATATCTCAGTCCTTACAAGTCCAAATGCCGAAATTCCAAAGGCATATGTTAGCTAAGACACTCAGCTACATTTCATCAGAAGACATCAACTCCAAAATCCAAACCAATTCCGGTCAAAATGGCCAATTACTATCGCAGTTTTCGCATTCTGCTCAAAGCAGAACAGCTACAGTAATTTCGTCATATCTCATTCCACATTAATCCAAATGACCTGAAATTTTACAGGAATCTCCATCACATCAATACCTACAACTTTCATGTTTTGAGCAAAGTCAAATTCGGCCTCTAACATAGTGATCTAAAACCGGACAGAATTGGGGCTTCAAGAACCCTAACTTTCCAATTTTCCATCCAAATCCGAAATTAGTTGCATTTTCCTATCCAATACACCTCGTAGAGTCATTATCAACCAATACCATTCATCATGCAAAGCCACAACCTTCATTTCGTATTAAACCAGAAAAATTCTCAATAAAATGAAAACTTCACCATATCAAGCCAAATCAAGAAATAAATCACATTTTACTCCTCTCATGCCTCCATTAAGCACAAAATAAGCATCATTAGAGGTAGTAGGGTGTTTCAAGCTTCACTTACCAAGAACCAAGAGAGAGAGAGATGTTGACCACCTTAGGCCTTCAAACAAAGTTCACCAAACAACTTACTATCACTAGAAGGAAGAGTTTTATGGAGTGGAATTGGAAGTAACCAATGGTTTTGGTTGATTTGCTCCAAGTAGAAGCTTGAATGTTGAAGAAAGTTCCTTCCTTCCTTGCTCAAGGTGGCCGGCCAACAAGAGGTAAGAAAATGGTGAATTTTGGTGAAATTTTGGATATTTAATTCCTTGGGTCAAAAGGTCAAAAAAATGTCAAAAGGTGAATAGTACTTCTTAAGTCACAACCAATGAGATTGTGACACATGGCACCTTATTAAATGCCTTCCTATCCTTCTTTTCTCTCTCACATCAATCACTTCACACACTCCACTTATCTCTTAACACCCGATAAATTATACACAGTATCCGAAACTTAACCTTATTGGCCGAATTTTTCCGAACTTTTCGCACTAGTGGGTCCCACATCCACTATTTACTCTTAATTTTCTAAAAATTCTCCAGTGCTAGAAAAATCATCTTAAAACTATAACTGCTCATAAAATCCTCTCAAAAAAAATATTTCTAAGCCAGAAAATGCAAAATTATGCAATTAAAGGGGAATAAACCCTAGGAAAATAATTAGGTTTTTACGGGCTCTCACACTCTTCCCCCCTTAAAAGAATTTCGTCTTCGAAATTTCTCACCTTAATTCCCGAAAAGGTTTGGGTATTTCTTTCGCATTTCCTCTTCCATCTCCCAAGTAGCTTCCTCCACTCCGTGGTTTCTCCATAGCACTTTCACTAGCGGAATCTTCTTGTTTCTGAGCTCTTTGACTTTTCGATCGAGTACTTGAACCGGTTTCTCTTCGTAGGCCAGTGATTCATCTACTTCGATATCCTCCGGTTGTAAAACATGAGATGGGTCAAGATGGTACTTCTTTAGCATCGAGACGTGAAATACATCGTGGATTCGAGATAGACTGGATGGCAGTTCCAATCGATACGCGACCGCTCCAACCCTCTGAAGGATCTTGTAGGGTCCGACGTACCGTGGTTGGAGTTTCTTTCCTTTCCCCATTGTAAGACTTCGTAAGGGTGTGATCTTAAGAAATACTTGATCTCCAACTTCAAATTCTAAATCCTTCCTTCGGTTATCCGCGTAGCTCTTCTGGCGACTCTGGGCGGTTTGAAGCCGTTGCCTTATCAACTTGACCTTCTCGTGAGCCTCTTCCATCCATGGAATAGTTGTCGGGTCCAGTGCCTTCTTTTCACCAACTTCGTCCCAGTAAATCGGTGAGCGACACTTGCGTCTGTAAAGAGCTTCGTACGGAGCCATTTGAATCGACGAATGAAAGCTATTGTTGTACGCGAACTCCACCAAGGTCATGTGCTGACCCCAACTGCCTCCAAAATCCAAGATGCACGTTCGCTGCATGTCCTCGAGAGTTTGAATTGTCCGTTCTGACTGGCCATCCGTCTGAGGATGATAAGTAGTGCTCAAGTTGAGTTTCGTCCCCAGGGTTTCTTGGAACTTCTGCCAAAATCGTGACACAAACCGTGGATCCCGATCGGAAACGATGCTCACAGGAACACCGTGTAGTCTTACTACTTCGTCCATGTACAGTCGGGCCAACTGATCCATTGAGTACTTCATGTTCACCGGCAAGAAATGGGCCGATTTGGTTAATCGATCAACGATCACCCAAACGGCATCGTGTCCCCTTTGCGTCCTTGGTAAACCTGAAACGAAGTCCATAGTGATGTTTTCCCACTTCCACTCGGGTATCTCCAAGGGTTGTAACAAACCCGATGGTTTTTTATGCTCCGCCTTCACTTGCTGGCAAATGAGACATTTCTGCACGTATTGAGCTATTTCCCTCTTCATATTATCCCACCAATAGGTCCCTTTCAGGTCTTGATACATCTTGCTGCTACCCGGATGGATTGTATACTTGGACCGATGAGCTTCCTCCAGAATTTCTGCTTTCAATGACTCGTCCTTTGGTACTACAATTCGGTTCCGATACTTCAGAAGACCCTCAGGACTTAAATTGAAGTCCGTAGTTTCTCCCTTTTCCACTTTCTCTCTCCACTTCCGCACCATCAAATCCTTGCCTTGCGTCTCTTTTATACGTTCCAGTAGAGTGGATGTAACCCTAATATTGCCAAATATCACCTTATGGCTTCCCAAACAGGGTTGCCACTCGCACACGGATTCTAGCAAATCCCATTCCTTGATCATTAGCCCTGCCACTTGCACTTTACGACTCAAGGCATCTGCTACCACATTTGCCTTTCCCGGATGGTAATTGATCGTACAGTCATAATCTTCCAGGAATTCCATCCATCGCCGTTGTCTCATATTCAGTTCCTTCTGGGAGAAGAGATATCTCAGACTCTTGTGATCCGAATACACCTCGAAGGTCACCCCATATAGGTAATGCCTCCACTTTTTCAGAGCAAATACAACAGCGGCTAATTCCAGGTCGTGAGTCGGGTAGTTCTGCTCGTGAAGCTTCAATTTCCTAGAGGCGAAAGCTATCACATTCCGGTTCTGCATCAAAACACATCCCAATCCCTCTCGCGACGCGTCCGCATATACTGCAAACCCGTCCACTCCATTTGGCAAGACCAATACTGGAGCCATGGTCAATCTTTTCTTTAATTCCTGAAAATTCGTTTCGCATCGGCCGTTCCACATAAACTGGCCATGCTTCTTCGTTAGGTCAGTTAGAGGTCCTGCCAGTTTGGAAAAATCCTTAATGAACCTTCGGTAGTACCCAGCTAGCCCTAGAAAGCTACGAATTTCCGTGGGGGTTTCTGGCCTCTTCCAATTTGTCACGGCCTCAACCTTCGCCGGGTCCACCGAAATACATTCATGAGAGATCACGTGCCCTAGAAATGCCACTTTCTCCAACCAGAACTCGCATTTGCTAAACTTGGCATACAGTTGATGTTCCCTCAAGGTCTGCAACACCACTCTCAAATGTTCCTCATGCTCCTCACGTGACTTAGAGTAGACCAAAATGTCGTCAATGAACACCACGACAAACCGGTCTAGATAGGGTTTAAAAACCCTATGCATTAGGTCCATGAAGGCGGCGGGAGCATTAGTCAATCCAAAGGGCATAACGGCGAACTCATAATGCCCGTATCTCGAGTTGAAGGCAGTTTTCGGAATGTCCTCCTTCTTTATCAATAACTGATAGTATCCCTGTCGGAGGTCCAACTTCGAGAAGACCACTGCTCCTTGCAGCTGGTCAAACAACTCATCAATGTAGGGCAGTGGATACTTGTTCTTGATCGTAACGTTGTTCAACCCCCTATAATCAATACACATCCTCAACGTTCCGTCCTTTTTCTTCACAAATAAGACCGGAGCTCCCCAAGGAGACTCACTCTCATGGATGAATCCCCGCTCCAAAAGGTCTTGCAACTGCAACTTAAGCTCCTTTAGTTCTGCGGGTGCCATTCGGTAAGGGGTTTTGGAGATAGGTGCGGTTCCAGGTAAAAGATCTATTCGGAATTCTATCTCCCTTTCCGGAGGTAAAGCCACTAACTCATCAGGAAACACATCCGGAAATTCCCTCACTACGGCCACGTCTTCCACTTTTAACTTATCCGTAGGGGTATTAATTAGAAAGGCCAAAAATCCTTGCGCCCCTCTACTTATCAATTTCCTAGCTCGAATGCCCGAAATGAGAGCAGATGAGGCTAACCTACCCCTTATATCTAACCTTAAGGTTGCCTCGCCAGGAATGCGAAATTCAACTATTTTCGTTTTACAGTCCAGTTGGGCGTTATATTCAGCTAACCAGTCCATACCCAAAATCACGTCGTACCCCTTAATGGACAAGCTAATCAGGTCTCCTAAAAACCTCCGCTCACCTACCCATACATCACAATCCTTATAAACCATACTAGTCACCAAACGTTGATTCCCCGTAGGTGTACTAACCTCTAAGTCATATGGTAAACTAGCAGGTTTTATATCGATGCCACACATGAAATCAGGGTTAACAAACGAATGAGTGGCACCAGGATCAATTAAAACTTTGGCAAAGCGGTGGAAAATAGGGATCGTACCTTCCACCACCTCGGAAGACTCTGGGATCTGGTGAGGCTCTAAGGAATATACCCTAGCCGGAACTTTTGGTTTGGATCCGTCTCCCTTAGCCGGTCCAGTACTGGTCCTCGACGGTAGTTGGCTCCCCTTTCCGTCTTGTTTCAGGACCGGACATGTAGCCAGTTGATGGTCCGCACTTCCACACCGCAGGCATTTACCCAGTTTCCTCCAGCAATTGTCCTCGGTGTGGTTTGTCTTCCCACAGTGCCCACAGGGACCGCGAGGTGCAGAAGCCGAGCCACCCTGAACATTTCCCCTCGGTCCTCGCCCAGCTTGACCACCCTTAAACGGAGTCCCTCTGCCTGATCCAGAATGGCGACCACCTCCAGTTCCACGTCCAAACTTGGAGGAAGTGCTCTTCTCACCTTGTCCAGACGTACTCCCAGGAAATCCACGCTTCTTAGCCTGGAAGTTTCGGACCTGAAGCCGTGCACTCTCAACTCGTTGGGCTTTTTCCATAGCCTCGCTAAACGTGGTAATTTGAGCTGCCGCGAGGTCCTTCTGGATCTCGACGTTCAAGCCCTGAATAAAGCGCCTCACGCGTCGTTGCTCGGTCATGATTAATTCAGGCGCGAATTTGGACAGGCGGGTAAACTGGCTCTCATACTCCGCTACAGTCTGGGCCCCTTGCCGGAGCCGGATAAACTCGTCCTCCTTCCTCTCCTGGACTAGAGGAGGGAAAAACTTGGCATTAAATTCCCGAATGAAGTTCACCCACGTCCTTGGTGTCTGCTCTCGCTCCCATTTCTGTCTAATTACGTTCCACCAGGAACGGGCAGCTCCCTCGAGTTGAAAAACGGCAAAAGTCACCTGCCGTTCGTCCGGATAGTGTAAAGCCGCGAATATATCAACCATTTTCTCAAGCCACTTCTCGGCGACGTCAGGATCGGGTCCCCCAATAAACTTTGGTGGGGAAAACTTTTGAAAACGCTCAAGCGCTCTATCTTCGCTCTCAACGTGGTTACCAGGATTTCCGGGGTTAGGGTTTGGGTTTTGGCCCTGTTGTTGCACTACCTGTGCAAGTAGGTTGGTCATTTGCTGCATAGCAGCAGTTATTTGAAAGTTGGGGTCTATCTGGGGTTCAGGATTTGGTCCAGTAGAAGCTTCCCCCGTTTCCCTAACTGGTGTGGGTTGCCTACCGCGCCCACGTCCCCGTCCACTCCGTGTTCCTTCCATAAGATATACTTGGTCTAGGCAAAAGTACTAAACCAAAGCAATAACAAAGCATATAAGTAACAAATAAACTTTCACTTAACACATAGCGATACATTTCAAACAAGATCAAAAGCACACATATATACAAGCCAAGCATATATACAAGCAGTCAGTCAGGTACGGCCAAAGCACGTACGTACACAAAAGATCCACCTGAGGATAGGCCTATCAAAAGAGATTTACACATAGCTAACTCTACATCCAAAACGGTTAGCTAAGGCACTATCCCTATCCCTATATACACACAAGAGCCACCACTAGCCAAAAGAAGCCTCTAAGATCAAGGCCTAATCAGTCGCCGGGGTCTGAGACCCAGGCGATGGGGTAGACTCCTCCCCAGCCTCGGCCCCAGCATACAAGGCCTCGTCACTAGACTCCTCGAGTCCGTCGTCGCATAGGTTAAGGATCGCCTCAGCACGACCCCTGACCTTACGAGCTCGCTTAGTCTCGCGCTCGCGTGCATCTCTCAACTGATCACATAGATCATCAACTCTTTCCTCGACCTCTTGCACGTCATACTCAAGCTCCATGATACGTGCGGCTTGCTTGTCATTGGTCGCCTTCGCCTGAGCCACCTCAGCCTCCAAGGTAGCAACCGCAGCTTCAAGCTTAGTATTTTCCTTAGCAAACTCCTCGCATTCCTTTGCCACCGACAAAACTAGTGTATTTGGGTAGGCAAAGTTGCTACGACACTCACACTGTCGAACGCGGCTGGCCGGGCTCCAACGGACCACGGCTCCCTTCTGCCTAAGTTGATACCTAATCGGCGGCAACGTGCTATGAGGACGATCTCCCGCCGGACGGTCACTCGGGTCACCACTGGCATCCATCCTATAGCAAAGGAATAAATAACATGAATAACCTTAAAAATCATAATCAATAAAACCCTCAAGTCGAGCACTTCTATTACACCCAGGCTAGTTCAAACCTAGGCTCTGATACCACCTGTGACAGCCCCACCTTCCCCTAAGGCGAACCAGAGGGGTTAGCGGACTGCCTGCCCAGCTCTCGCCAGGACTAACAGTACGTTTTACGTCGTTCTATTACGATCCGGAACATACCGTTGCGCGCAAACAAGCCAAAACTCAAAACTCTCTTTTTTTTTTTTTTCCTTCCATCACAATCCGGCCGGCAATCCGGTCAAGATCCGGCCGGATTGTCTGGCCGGATACCCGGCCGAGAGCAACTGGCCGGGTTCCATTTTCCCCAGGCAATCCGGCCTGCAATCCGGCCAGTTTCTGGCCGGATTCCTGGCCGGATTCGCCACTGTTCACGCTCGGCAAAAATTTTTTCCGTTTTCGTTTGAAGTCGTATCGATCCGAAATCAATCCAAACACCAACCAAACATATATATACATCGGAAATCAACATTTACAAGCCAAACGGCCTACCAAAGTATCCATTTAGTTCATACATATCCAAGTAGCCAATTACACACCAAACATTGGTGGAATCAAAGTACTTAGGGTTTTCACCCTCAAGGAGCTAATCAAAATACATGTACAAGAGCTCAACTTGCATTCAACTATCATAACCTTTCCAAAAGTGTTCATTTGCCTGTAAGGAAAACAAATAACACGGAATGAGCTAAAGCCCAGTGGTATACTACCCAATAAGCAGTCAAAGTCATATAAGAATGAACTTTCATTTAAAGTGCTCAAATAAGTAATGAAGCCAAACGTAAAAGGATACGGTCGGCTCTCAGGAGCCCATTTCCACGCTTGCAATCTTGATCCAACCACATTGACCCTCCGTCAATGTTAAAAGCACCAAACCGTAGACCACACTTTACTTCCACTTCCTTCCACCCAACATACCCCAACCGGGCCCGCACTCCATTCAGTAACTTTTGGTAATACTCGAGTTTACCGGAACCAAGGGTCTCATTACCACAAGGTTCCCCAGTACAGTCCCCGTGGCATGATAATTTTCACGACCAAGCCCTCGCCGGCTCGATCCAATTAACTACCATACGGGGTTGAGCTCATAAATGCAGTAAAGCCATTGGATACTCGTCCAACGACACCAAATCAGTTTCCATGAATGGAATGCAGTATTTCATATATCCAGTGCAGTATTTCAGTAAAACACAATCAATAGCCATGAATAAAATCACAAGGGGTGAGGGCGATCAAGTACACCCTCACCTCAATCATTTCCAATAACCAAGTAAGCCTCCAAGGCATCAAATACACATAGCACAAAGCCACATTATAACAAGTAAGTGAGTAGTATACTCACCAAGTAAGAAAATGGTGTTTCATACACCGCGGTCACCAAGACGTCGTGAGCTACCGTCACGCCCTAGAATCACGCAACAAATGCAATGAGACTCGATAACGAGTCATATAGCAATGCTAAACACAACCCCAATAGGGTTTCATATGCATAAATGAGCATAATAGCAAACCAGAAATTAGAAAATGGCCTTAGTCTTGGCCCCGAATAGAAAACTGTTTTACACTCATTATGCGGTAATGGTACAACTCTCACTACAAATATCGGTTGGGGGTGTAAGACCCACCGTTTCGAAGCTATGGAACAGGGCTACAACAATGTAGAAGGTCACTCAATCCAGTTCTTAACACAACTAGGTCAAATATGCCAAATACTAACCCAGAATTCCTAAAACAGGTTCACAAAACACAAAAAACTGTAATCGGTATATATCAGTCCTTACAAGTCCAAATGCCGAAATTCCAAAGGCATATGTTAGCTAAGACACTCAGCTACATTTCATCAGAAGACATCAACTCCAAAATCCAAACCAATTCCGGTCAAAATGGCCAATTACTATCGCAGTTTTCGCATTCTGCTCAAAGCAGAACAGCTACAGTAATTTCGTCATATCTCATTCCACATTAATTCAAATGACCTGAAATTTTACAGGAATCTCCATCACATCAATACCTACAACTTTCATGTTTTGAGCAAAGTCAAATTCGGCCTCTAACATAGTGATCTAAAACCGGACAGAATTGGGGCTTCAAGAACCCTAACTTTCCAATTTTCCATCCAAATCCGAAATTAGTTGCATTTTCCTATCCAATACACCTCATAGAGTCATTATCAACCAATACCATTCATCATGCAAAGCCACAACCTTCATTTCGTATTAAACCAGAAAAATTCTCAATAAAATGAAAACTTCACCATATCAAGCCAAATCAAGAAATAAATCACATTTTACTCCTCTCATGCCTCCATTAAGCACAAAATAAGCATCATTAGAGGTAGTAGGGTGTTTCAAGCTTCACTTACCAAGAACCAAGAGAGAGAGAGATGTTGACCACCTTAGGCCTTCAAACAAAGTTCACCAAACAACTTACTATCACTAGAAGGAAGAGTTTTATGGAGTGGAATTGGAAGTAACCAATGGTTTTGGTTGATTTGCTCCAAGTAGAAGCTTGAATGTTGAAGAAAGTTCCTTCCTTCCTTGCTCAAGGTGGCCGGCCAACAAGAGGTAACAAAATGGTGAATTTTGGTGAAATTTTGGATATTTAATTCCTTGGGTCAAAAGGTCAAAAAAATGTCAAAAGGTGAATAGTACTTCTTAAGTCACAACCAATGAGATTGTGACACATGGCACCTTATTAAATGCCTTCCTATCC
Organism: Coffea arabica; assembly: GCF_036785885.1. NCBI lineage: Eukaryota > Viridiplantae > Streptophyta > Magnoliopsida > Gentianales > Rubiaceae > Coffea > Coffea arabica. Next base: position 10,752,759 of record NC_092326.1, read on the forward strand.
TTCTTTTCTCTCTCACATCAATCACTTCACACACTCCACTTATCTCTTAACACCCGATAAATTATACACAGTATCCGAAACTTAACCTTATTGGCCGAATTTTTCCGAACTTTTCGCACTAGTGGGTCCCACATCCACTATTTACTCTTAATTTTCTAAAAATTCTCCAGTGCTAGAAAAATCATCTTAAAACTATAACTGCTCATAAAATCCTCTCAAAAAAAATATTTCTAAGCCAGAAAATGCAAAATTATGCAATTAAAGGGGAATAAACCCTAGGAAAATAATTAGATTTTTACGGGCTCTCACATTTTGTGAATGCAAAAGACAAGAAAACAAAGAAACATTAGTTCAACACATAATCACATAACACGTTGGGCAACTAAATGATATAAAAAGCAAAAAGATAAATAAGGAAAGGGGGGATCCCTCCCCTCATGCCTAGTGTCCTTAATAGGGTAAGGTCGACTCTACCTTAGGCAATTCTAATATGGATGCATGAGATTTGACTCACTAATGCATTTAGACTCGATAAAGCTTCGGCTCCCAAGCCTTCAGACCTAAAGGCGAAGGGTCATCACTCCTAGGGCCTTCAGTCGGTGGCTCGAGTGATCCCTTAGACATCGCTATGGGCGTAGTGCACACCATCCGCCTACCTAAGGAAATCAATCCTAATCCTACAGGGAGATGTGGGATAGCGCCCACGATAAAGAGAAAAAAAATAGGGTAAATAAAACTATACATGCACGTATGAAGTGCTTCCTATTTTTAAGGGGAGGGATCAAGAACCAATGCAAGGCTCTAGGGTAATATCCCCTCACCCAAATGCAATGCAAAGCGCGGGATCACATAAATAAATCATTCATCCATCAAATCAATCGTACGCAAATGTGTGAGGGAGTGAGTTGATACGCGCGAAATGCAAAATTCTAAAAAAGGAAAAATGCAACCCTAAACATCCAAATGCGATATATGAAAAGGTTAAAAGAAGAAAAAGATTCACTAAATCAAATTTGCTCGGACTCTCAAAGTCCCCAGTGGAGTCGCTAACTGTCGCGCCCCATTTTTTAATAAGAAAAATAAAAGACGAGTTTAGAAAAATGGCTTTTGATTCAATTTTTGATTAAAAATGAATTTTTGATTTTAAAAAGAAAATGGAAAAATATGGGTCTAAATGGGACTTGAAAATGGGACGATTTGACTCAAAATATAGTTTAAAAAGGGTTTTTTGAATGAAAAATGGAGTCGACACTTGGTATAGAGTTAAGGTGTACCAAGTCACCAAAAAATGAATTTTTAAAGAAAAAAGTAGAAAAACCCTTTTTAAACGACTCCAAGTCTACGAAAATCAGAGAAAAAGATTCAGGAGTCACATTTGAAGAAATGGAAGGCAAGGATAGGAATCCAAGGCACCCTTTCAACCTAGCCAAGGCTAGTTGCGCGATTTAGTCAAAGATTTTCTCATTTTAACCTAAAGATTTATCACGTTTGGATGTACTATATGAATGCAAACCCTAGACCTAGGAGGGTGTCGGGGGGTCGAAATTTCTCTTCAAAGCTCAATTGGTGCCAATCACATTAATTGTGACGCCCAATAAAGACTCTTCGAAGAAGTCACGAATAATGCAAGTCATGAAACTCAAAAGAAAGAAAAAATAAAGAAAATAATAATATACAAATGTGTATGACCTAAAGGAATGCATCATAATGGGTGCGGGGGACTTATACTCGTGACTTTCAATGTTCCCTTTAATAGAGGGAATACGAGCGTGCCAAGGCTAGAAAGCCAAACTCGTCCATATCCCATACGCAAGGGGTTTTTTCTAGTCTAACCAAGCAAATGTACTAACCTAGGTCTAATGCTTAGATGGAAAGCAAGTCTAATGTCATGTTTAATACAAAGGGGTAAGTAATATACATATAAGGGAAAATATGGGGGAAGGGATATATGTATAAGGAGGGATGTCATGCAAAACATGATAAAAGACCCTAAAAAGTGAAAATATGCATGAGATGAAGTGATTTTATCACACAATCATGATCTAACTTGCGGATGGTTCCTAAGGGTCTAGCGTTGGACTAGCCTATGTCTAGAATTTCCACTAGCATTGGACCAGTGAGAAAAGTCGGAACAAAAGGCCACAACTAGCGTTGGACTAGTGTGGATTCGAGAAATTGACCACAACTAGCATTGGACTAGTGTGGTGACGTCACACATCAATTACAATCAAATAAATCATGTAAGACCTAATAAAAGAAGGTAAACACGTAAATCACATATAGCACATAACACATAAGCATTGTATCTAGATGCAAGACCCTAGGAAAGCGAGTAACACATAACACATAGGTATGCAAAAACACACAAGGCAAATAAAACAAATAGAGTCCTAACTATTACATTCGGGGAGCCCTACTACAATCTAAAGGGGGAAGTGAAGCGGAGTAGAATAAAATAATAACCTAACTATTACAACTTTGGCATTCAAGTGCCGTTCAAATGATCAAAATTGAACTAAAAATAAATATACAAACTAAAGCCAATAAAACGAATAAATAAATAAATGAAATAAATCAATCAATCAATAAATAATAAAACATTTAAGAGGCATGCAATCAAGCACGTAACATCACATAGGGCACGTAGGGTCAAATAATGTAAAGAATAAGGGAATAGAGTGTACCTTCCTTGAGTTGGAGCCCTAATGAAGTGAAATTACATGTTTACCCTTCAAAAATAAAGAAAAGGTCAAGGCATCATTTTAATTAACAAAGAATAATGAAACTGAATCAATAAAAACACTTAAACATCTAAACAGCTCATATTCTCCAAATAAGGATCCAATTGAAAGGAAAAAGAAAGTTTGAGGGGTCCTATTGATTGATTTTTCAATTGTTCGGCCCATAGTAGTATTAGGGAGAAAATAAGGGGTTAAAGTGAAATTTGTAGAAATTATTTTGCATGCAAATTCCATGCAAAAGTCACGAAACAAGCTTCTGCAACAAAAACCTTCGGCAGCTAATGTGATTCTTCTGCAAATTCATCCGCAAGCTTTTACCATTGTATGTAAACTTTTGGCAAACAAAGTTCATACAAAAACTTCAAATCATCTCCAATTAAAAACATTTAACACTCCAATTAACAAATGAAAACTGAAACCATTGCCTATAAATGAAAATTTTCAGCAACCGAAAGTGAAACTTGCTGCAATTTTCTTGAGCAACCGAGACATGATCATGCGAACTGATGCAAACAGAGCTTATCGGTTCATCCACCAAACCCCAGTGCTAAGATATTTAACCCATTGTTACCATTACCCCAAAATACTACAACCTACCCCCAACAGATTTTAACATGCAACAGGTTGAAGCCTTCTTTACTTCTGCAATTTTTCTGCTGCAACTTTGCAGCTCAACTCACGCGAACTTCACACCAAAAATTGCACCAAGCTCACGGCTTTATCAATCCAAACCAATAAAAGTCTCAACCCATTTAGTTAACATCATCTGGACAAGGTTCTTGATTTGTCGAAAAAGAGAAAACATGCAACAACAAAAGAAAACACGAAACCAGAATCATTGAGAGCTAGCTTAGTTTCATCCAAAACCGTGCAAAGTAAATCCTTAGCATCGAATATCCTTTTAACATAAGACCTAAATCACCTATCTCAACATAATGAGATGAGAACGTGAACTAACATCCAGCAAAAGAGAGGGAAAATCACTGAAAAGCAAAGGAAAAACTAAGCGCTACTTTCTGCAATTCTGAGTTCTAGGGGACTTCTGCGATCTCATGTGACAAACATCTAGCAACAAAATCTAAGCTCCAAGTTCTCATTCAGTACTACAAACTTATCCTCAAAATATCATGCAAGGGGAAGGAAAACCTGGAATGGGAAAGGCTTTACAAGTTCCAAGTCCATTCACAAGTTTATGGGTTTGCTTTATCAAACTCACGGATCATACAAACAGTCTCCAAACTAACGAAATTCAGGCAACTTATGCCTTTTATTTTCTAAAAGCTCATGCCCAAAAATCAACAAACAAAGGATAAAACAACAAAAAATGTCAAGCAAGCCGAGACAGATTCAAAAAGGAAATGGAACAGGCCACGTCTCCACGACATATACAGTATTTCAAACGGACGGGCCAAGTAAATATTTTTCAAAGCTGGGATCTTGCTGCAACTTTTCTGCTGTAACCTTGCAGCTTATACTCACACAAACAGTGTTATGCAAAAAATTCAAGTAAACCCAGCAATCAATGCTCACATCAATCTCCAAATCACCATTGTTAACATGACCGAAGTACAAGATTAATGGCAAAACTGGTTCATTCAAAAAGCTTTCCACCCTTTTCCTTGGTTTCATTATCAAACGTAAAGATTGGATGAATCAATCTCCAAGCAAACAACAAAACTTGCCATTTACACCATTTAACATTGAAACCCAACATCAAAACTACTCACACAACAAGAAAAAGGCAGAGCAGCGATCAACGAAGCATTAGAATAGATTTTCCTAAAACCTCATGCCATTTTATGAACGCGACCTTTAGATATTCAGCAACAAAGATGAATGAAAAACTCGATGATGCATGAACGAGAAAAAAGAAAGAAAAAAATAGGGAAAGGCTACCTTCGCTCCCTTAATCAGCAAAACAGCGCCTGAATGGCGAAGCAATGAACTTCAGCGCAGGCCAAGCGAAGCTGGGAAAAATTTCACCTTTGCTGCGACTGCCTTCCAGATTCTGCACCACCTCTCTGCTTGTTTCCTTCTTGGCTGAAAGCTTCTCACTTTCTTCTCGTAGCCTTCCCACTGCCCAGCCTAAACCTTCTCAATCTCTCCTCGGTTCTTTTCCTAATACCCTACCCGCTAACCCCCTCTATTTTCTTTCCTCTCAACCTTAGCCGCTACCCCAAAAAACCTCTCCAAGCCTCGGTTTCTTTTCTCGAAGCTTTTTTCTCATGCTCGCCGCTCTCCCTTTTCTTTTCTGCCCTGCTCCTTCTATCTCTGGTTTCTATCTCCTACTCTCTATCTCTCCACCCCCAGCCATCACTCCTCTCCCTGGTTTCTTTCTTTTGCCGTCCCCCTTTCTATCCCCCTCTATCTTTCAGTCATCATACTCTACCCTTTCTCCCTTCCGAAAGCTGCATTTTTTTGTTCTATTTATACCAAACACATACTCTCAAACCCTCACCTGAAAGGTGAGGATGAGAGTCGAGGTTTTGCTGGGCATCCTAGGGCCCTCCGATGGGTATGTACCTCTGCCGCATGTATGGACCTTTTTTTTTCTTTTTTTTATTTTTTTATTTTCACTTAATTTAGAAAATAAACAATGAACATTTCATAAAAATTAAATCTAAAAGAAATAAGGCATATTTTTTGAAGAATTTTCTTTTTCCGACAAATCTTAATACTAAAAGTCTTGAAATAAATTTAAACGACTAAATGCGCGAGAATGAATATAGAAATAAAAACAAATAATAATAATCTAGTATGCTAAAAAAAATGCCTAAAAACAACAAATCATGAAATTAATAAAATAATAAAAATAAAAATGAAACAAAAATAACTTAAAAATTTGGTGTCTACATCCTCAAGAGGTTCAGCCTAGACACAAGAAAAATGAGAGAAAATTGAGTCAAAATTGATTTTAGGAAAGTTAAGAAGGTCTTGGTCAAATCCAACATCCAATGGTTTGTGACACTTGGCACCTTCCTTGCTTAAGCTTATCTCTTTGTCTCTCTAATACTAATCCATATAGGTAACTTATAATTATCTCTTAACACCTTGTAAAATAATATCACTTAACCAAACTCCAACAAGTTCTCAAAAATATATCGCATTTATCGTACTAGCGGGTCCCACATCCATAATACACTTCAAACTCAACGTACACTAACTCATACTAGGAAGATGATTTTAAAACTGTACTTACTTGTAAAAATGCATAGAAAATTCAATATTTTCAAGGAAAGTATAAAATATAATCAAAGAAATAAAATAATGCTGAGAAAATGTGAAAATTTTTGGGTCCTCACTGATTTCGTCTCTGCCTTGAATCCAACCAACAATCCGGCCGGATTGTGACGTGGCAGCTCCGGCAGCCACTTTTGACCATTTGATTTCCTTCACATATATCTTGTTTTGGCTGCAAAATATCTTCATTTTTGCTTCCTCCTTGTTCGGCTCTTTGGAAAGAAAAACAAGAGAAAACCTCTTCATTTTCTATCTTCAATTTTTGTCCAAATCTTGTGTTTTATCCGGTGGATTTACAAATTACTCCATACAAGGACTCACTAAGGAGGTTTAAAGCTTTTGACGGAATGATTTTGGAAGGGAAGCTCTAAGGTGTTAGTTTTCTTGAATTTGAGGTGAGTTGCTAAGAAAGTTCCCTTTTGGTTTTAATAATGATATAGTAGTGATTTTGTGAGAACCCGTATTTCCCTAATATTTTTTTCCTAGGGTTTTCCCCCTTAATTGCATGTTTTCTGCATTTTCTGGCTTTGATTGTTTTAAGTTTTGAGTCCTGGCGCGAGCTAGGCAGGCGGCCCGCCGATACCCTTGGGTTCGCCCTTGGGAGAAGTGGGGTCGTCACAAGTGGTATCAGAGCCACTTCGCGTGGTCTCTGCGCGGAGTGAGACTGGGCCAAGTGGTGTTGTGGTCCTAATTTCATGAATATGTCTAAGTGCTCGTTTGAGCGTAAGTTATGAACCGGGCATGTGATAAGTGTACGAATCATTATCATGGGACTCGAGGAAGCTAGGTATGTATGTCGGGTAGGAATCCTTAATAAAGATGGTTTACTCTTGGGACCGGCCGGCTCGAGATGTGAATTATCCTAGACGAGATTCTTGCGCCCGGATACGAAAGATATGAAGGCCTAGGGTAGAAAGGATTTGGTGAACTAGAAAGGCAATTCTATGGAACTTCGTGTGGTTTGTTCGGGTGTACTCCTTAGAACAACATCAAGTTTTTGACCCCTTAGAGGACGTGGAAGGTAATAATTTACTGAACCTAGCCAGTGAAGGGGTACCGATCTGTTAGCTAAGTATAGTGCTCAATTTAATTCCGGAGTAATCAATGATAAGGAATTTCGAGGACGAAATTCTTTTAAGGGGGAGAGAGTGTGAGAACCCGTATTTCCCTAATATTTTTTTCCTAGGGTTTTCCCCCTTAATTGCATGTTTTCTGCATTTTCTGGCTTTGATTGTTTTAAGTTTTGAGTCCTGGCGCGAGCTAGGCAGGCGGCCCGCCGATACCCTTGGGTTCGCCCTTGGGAGAAGTGGGGTCGTCACAGATTTGTAGTGGTTAAATATGTTGTATTGTGGATGATTTCATGATTTTAGGTAAAGTTGGTCCAATTTCTGATTTATTGGGAATTTTTCTGATTTAATATGATTATGGTTCATTGGTCTTGGAATGATAGCTTGTTGTGGTATGAAATGGAGCATGTATACGTTGGATACGATTGTTTGCGGAAAATTTCTGGTTTGTACGGAAATTCCGGTTTCTAGGGTTTAATTTGGGGATTTTCTAATGGTTGGCTTTAAGCTTCTAATTGGCTTGATTGAAGGGGAATTGTGGCCTAATTGAACGTATGGTATTGCTTATGAACCACATGGGTGATTGTGGTTAATTGTTATGAGAATTGGTATGTGGTTGTAGGTGGGACAAATAAAGAAATGAAGGGGAAATGCTATCTGAACTTTGAAAGTGTTTGATTGCTTTGAGGTTGTGATCTAGGGCTTGGATTTGGGCAAGGCAATGATATATGATGGATGGTTCCTGAGCAGTGGAGGCGAGTGACCTCAAACTATTTCCAAAGCTACTTATGAACTATTTCTTGCATTATTTACTCAATTGCATATCATGTGAGTTCATGACATGATTTGGCTTAAATGAGTTCTTGGGAAGTCTTGGGCTTAGAACCAACGTCCCCACCACTGTTAATGTCCATCTGGAGCACCAAAGGGCTCCCTATCACGATTTCAACGTTAAATGATCTATTTGAGCGTTGGAAATCTAAGTACCATGATTTCGCTGGCTCAAGAGAGCAACAAACGTACATGTGATTACTAATTCATGGCATCATTGAAATGAACGATTGTGAAACTAATTTGATTACTGATTTTACTGGTTACTCGCTGAACTTCTAGCTCACACCAAAACTATTTTATTCCCCTCCATAGGGCTCGAAGCGAAGGAAGGACTTGTAGTGCTTATTCATGTGACTGGATGGATTATCTCATGCATAGTTTGAATCCGGACTCCTCTTGTGTAATAGTTAGTATTGTTTGAATGATTGGACTTGAACGGATATTTGTATATTCATGGTGAAATTTGAGAGAACTGAGGACCTTTGTCTTATTCGTAAAATTAGTATTGTTTGTATCTCTTGAGGTTTTAGTTTGTGGTGTATGTAAATTTGTGGAACATTTGATGTATATTTGATATTTATATTGTATTTCAATTGAGGATTGTAGTGAACAACTGAGTCCCGGCGAAAGTTGGGCAGGCGGTCCGCCGAACCCTTTGGTTCGCCTTAGGGGGAGATGAGGCTGTCACAGTTGGTATCAGAGCTTAGGGTTCGGATCTCTATAGTGTATCCTAGGTTTGATGTTTAGGATGTTGGACTGTGGGTTTTGTTTGAAATATAAGTGATTTCTTGTAGGACTGAAAAGCGGACAAGTAGGTGTGGTTTGACTCTTAGTGCTTGCTTGGAATGGTTGAGTGACTTTTGAGGATTATTTGGATCTGGTAAGTACAAGATGGAATGTCGAGGACGACATTCTTTTAAGGATGGGAGATTGTGACGCCCCGAAATGAGGGTTTTCATTTTATAGATATCTTTTTTGGACGAGCGGAGGAGCGTAGCTTTTAAACTTGGAAAAGAAGAAAAAAATTTTAAAAAAGTGAAAGGGCCAAATCCGGCCGCAAATTTGGCTAGTTCTTGGCTGGATTACTGTTGGTTTTTGAAAAAAAAATTGATTTCGTCTCTGCCTTGAATCCGGCCAAGAATTCGGCCGGATTGTGACGTGGCAGCTCCGGCAGCCACTTTTTGACCATTTGATTTCCTTCATATATATCTTGTTTTGGCTGCAAAATATCTTCACTTTTGCTTCCTCCTTGTCCGGCTCTTTGGAGAGAAAAACAAGAGAAAACCTCTTCATTTTCTATCTTCAATATTTGTCCAAATCTTGTGTTTTATTCGGTGAATTTACAAATTACTCCATACAAGGGCTCACTAAGGAGGTTTAAAGCTTTTGACGGAATGATTTTGGAAGAGAAGCTCTAAGGTGTTAGTTTTCTTGAATTTGAGTTGAGTTGCTAAGAAAGTTCCCTTTTGGTTTTAATAATGATATAGTAGTGATTTGTAGTGGTTAAATATGTTGTATTGTGGATGATTTCATGATTTTAGGTAAAGTTGGTCCAATTTCTGATTTATTGGGAATTTTTCTGATTTAATATGATTATGGTTCATTGGTCTTGGAATGATAGCTTGTCGTGGTATGAAATGGAGCTTGTATACGATGGATACGATTGTTTGCGAAAAATTTCTGGTTTGTGCGGAAATTCCGGTTTCTAGGGTTTAATTTGGGGATTTTCTAATGGTTGGCTTTAAGTTTCTAATTGGCTTGATTGAAGGGGAATTGTGGCCTAATTGAACGTATGGTATTGCTTATGAACCACCTGGGTGATTGTGGTTAATTGTTATGAGAATTGGTATGTGGTTGTAGGTGGGACAAATAAAGAAATGAAGGGGAAATATTGTCCGAACTTTGAAAGTGTTTGATTGCTTTGAGGTTGTGATCTAGGGCTTGGATTTGGGCAAGACAATGATATATGATAGATGGTTCTTGAGCCGTGGAGGTGAGTGATCTCAAACTATTTCCAAAGCTACTTATGAACTATTTTTTGCATTATTTACTCAATTGCATATCATGTGTGCTTGCATGTGAGTTCAAGACATGATTTGGCTTAAATGAGTTCTTGGGAAGTCTTGGACTTAGAACCAACCTCTCCACCATTGTTAATGTCCATCTGGAGCACCAAAGGGCTCCCTTTCACAATTTCAACATTAAATGATCTATTTGAGCATTGGAAATCTAAGTACCATGATTTCGCTGGCTCACGGGAGCAACAAAGGTACATGTGATTACTGATTCATGGCATCATTGAAATGAACGATTGTGAAACTAATTTGATTACTGATTTTACTGTTACTCGCTGAGCTTCTAGCTCACCCCAAAACTATTTTATTCCTCTCCACAGGGCTCCAAGCAAAGGAAGGGCTTGTAGTACTTATTCATGTGACTGTATGGATTATCTCATGTATAGTTTGAATCCGGACTCCTCTTGTGCAATAGTTAGTATTGTTTGAATGATTGGGCTTGAATGGATATTTGTATATTCATGGAGAAATTTGTGAGAACTGAGGACCTTTGTCTTATTCGTAAAATTAGTATTGCTTGTATCTCTTGAGGTTTTAGTTTATGGTGTATGTAAATTTGTGGAACATTTGATGTATATTTGAGATTTATATTGTATTTCAATTGAGGACTGTAGTGAACGACTGAGTCCCGGCGAGAGTTGGGCAGGCGGTCCGCCGAACTCTTTGGTTCGCCTTAGGGGGAGGTAGGGCTGTCACAGTCTGCGTTGCGGAAGTGCAGACCATCAGCTTGGCACATGCCCAATTTTAAAACAAGATGGAAAGGGAAGTCAACAACCACCGAGGACCAACGCTGGACCAACCAGGGGAGACGGGACGAAACCCAAGGTCGCGGCTCGAGTGTACTCGCTAGAGCCACAGCAGGTCCCAGATTCCTCCGAGGTCGTGGAAGGTACGATCCCTGTATTCCACCGTTTTGAGAAGGTTTTAGTAGATCCCAGTGTCACCCATTCCTTCATTAACCTCAATTTCATGTGTGGCATTGATATAAAACCTGTTAGTTTACCTTACGACCTAGAAGTTAGTATGCCTACGGGGAATCATCGTTTGGTTACTAGCCTGGTTTATAAGGACTATGAGATTTGGGCAGGAGAGAGAAGATTATTGGAGGATTTGATAAGCTTGTCCATTTAGGGGTATGACGTGATCTTGGGCATGGACTGGCTAGCCAGGTATAATGCCCAACTAGATTGTAAGAAGAAAGTGGTAGAATTCCACATTCCTGGTGAGGCAACCTTAAGGTTAGATATAAGGGGTAGGTTAGCCTTATCCGCCTTGATCTCGGGCATCCGGGCTAGGAAACTGCTAAGTAGAGGGGCGCAAGGATTCTTAAACTTTCTGATCAATACCCCTACCGACAAAGTGAATGTAGAGGATGTGCACATAGTAAAGGAATATTCGGATGTGTTTCCTACTGAGTTAGTAGCTCTACCTCCGGAAAGAGAGATCGAATTCAAAATCGACTTGTTACCGGGAACGTCGCCTGTCTCAAAAACCCCGTATCGGATGGCCCCTGCTGAATTTAAGGAGTTGAAATTGCAATTACAAGACCTTTTGGAACGGGGTTTCATTCAAGAGAGTAGGTCTCCTTAGGGGGCCCCTGTCCTGTTTGTGAAGAAAAAGGACGGGAGTCTGCGGATGTGTATCGACTACCGGGGGCTAAACAATGTCACGGTTAAAAATAAGTATCCACTGCCCTATATTGATGAGTTGTTTGACCAGTTGCAAGGAGCGGTGGTCTTTTAGAAATTGGATCTTCGCCAAGGGTATTATCAGCTGTTGATCGGGAAAGAGGAAATCCCGAAGACTGCTTTCAATTCGAGATATGGGTACTACGAATTCGCGGTCATGCACTTTGGAATGACCAATGCACCTGCCGCCTTTATAGACTTAATGCATAGGATTTTTAAGCCCTACTTGGATCAATTTGTCATGGTCTTTATCGATGACATCTTGGTTTACTCTAAGACGCGTGAGAAGCATGAGCAGCACTTGAGGATCGTTTTACAAACCCTAAGAGAGCATCGATTGTACGCTAAGTTCAGTAAATGTGAGTTTTGGCTACAGAAAATTTCTTTTTTAGGGCACATAATTTCTCAAGAGGGCATCTCGGTTGACCCGACGAAAGTAGAGACCGTGACTAATTGGAAGAGACTAGAAAACCTCACGGAAATTCATAGCTTTCTAGGTTTAACGGGGTACTACCGGTATTTTATTAAAGACTTTTCCAAACTGGCCGGTCGTTTAACCGACTTGACAAAGAAACATGGTCGATTTGTGTGGGATGCCAAATGCGAAGCGAGTTTTCAAGAGCTAAAGAAAAGATTAACCAGCACGCCAGTTCTAGTCTTGCCTAACGGAATAGATGGGTTTGCCGTTTATACCAATGCGTTGCGGAAAGGCCTGGGATGCGTGTTAATGCATAACAGGAATGTGATATCCTTTGCTTCTAGGAAGTTGAAACCCCACGAGCAGAACTACCCGACCCACGATCTTGAGTTAGCCGCGGTTGTTTTCGCCCTGAAAAAATGGAGACACTACCTGTACGGGGTGACCTTCTAGGTTTACTCAGACCACAAGAACCTTAGGTACCTCTTTTCACAAAAGCCAATGTGGATGGAATTTCTGGAGGATTACGACTGCACTATCGACTACTATCCGGAAAAAGCCAACGTCGTGGCCGATGCCTTAAGTTGCAAGGATCAAATGGCAGGGTTAATGATCAAAGAGTGGGATTTGGTAATATTAAAGTAACATCCACTCTACTGGAACGAATTAAAGAAGCACAAAAGGAGGATTCGATGGTGTGGAAGTGGGGAGAGCAGGTGGAAAAAGGGGAATCAACCGACTTCAACTTTAGTCCCGAGGGTATTTTAGAATACCGAAACCAAGTGGTGGTGCCTAAAGACGAAACATTAAAAATGGAGATCCTAGAGGAAGCTCATCGGTCCAAGTATACGATCCATCCGGGTAGTAGCAAGATGTACCAGGACCTAAAAGGAGCTTATTAGTGGGATAACATCAAGAAGGAAATTGCTCTACATGTGCAGAAATGTCTCGTTTGCCAACAGATTAAGGCGGAACATAAAAAATCATCGGGCTTATTACAACCTCTTGAGATACCCAAATGGAAGTGGAAACACATCACCATGGACTTTGTTTCAGGGTTGCCGCGAATGCAACGAGGACACGATGCCGTTTGGGTGATCGTTGATCGGTTAACCAAATCGGCCCATTTCTTGCCGGTAAGCATGAAGTATTCCATGGGCAAGTTGGCTCAAGTATACCTAAACGAGATCGTAAGGCTACATGACGTTTGTAGACACCAAATTTTTTATTTATTCTTATTCTTATTTTTAGTGATAATTATTTTCTATTTTTATTTACTAATCTCATGATTTTTGTTTCAGGCATTTTTTTTAGCATTTTATAGTATTTTAGATTATTATTATTTATTATTTTATTCTAGTTTTCTATATTTATCGTTGCTCATTTAGTCGTTTAATTTTATTTTAAGACTTTTTAGTATTAAGATTTGGCGGAAAAAGAAAATTGTTCAAAAAATATGCTTTATATTTGATTTAACTAATAAAAAAAGAAAAGAAGAAAAGGAAAAAAGAAAACCAAGCTCATGCACCAGGAGCCACACAGGATCCGAGCCCATTCCTTCATATTATATTTCCAGGCGAAAAACAAAACAGCGGAGAGTGCTGCAATTTCTTCGGCTTTGTAATATTTTGTTAAGCTCCTTTGTTTTCATTTTTTCTCCTCCGTCTGATGATCTCAATAGAAAACACCTGGCTTGATCCAAGGTTTACCAGAAAATAGGAAGATCTAAGGTTGTAAAAAAATACAAAAAAAATGGAGTTCTTTCGGGCCTTAGATGCTAGGTTTCGGGAGTGAGTTTCTCATATAAAAAAGCTGAGCAAAGGAAGAAAAAAAGGTGGGGGGAACAATTGGAAAGAGAGTTTTGGGACGGCTAGGCAAAAGAAAGAAACAAGAGAGGGACTTTTGACAGACGGCTGGGAGCTGAGGGAAATAGCAAAAAGAGAATAGGACGGCTAGGGTTTGAGGGGGGATAACAGTCAGCGGGGAGTGAGGCTTGCAGCTGAAAAAATGCAAAGTTGGGGAGAACATCTGACGGCGGGGAAAGAAAACAGCAAAGAAAGAAAGAGCTTGGTGAGCGATAGAGAGTTTAGGGGGTCGGCTGATGAAAGAAAGGCGCGGCTGGGCTGAAAAAAAAAGCAAAGGAAAAAGAACAACGGGGAGAGCAAGGAGGATCTGGGGGGCAAAGGGATAACGGCGGAAAAAAAAAGAAAACAGCGGAGAACTAAGAAACAGAGAGAGCTACGGTTGAGGAACAAACAGAATTTAGGAGATGGAGGAAATAGAGGATCTGGTGTGGTGGTTGGAGTGAGAGAAGGAGGAGTGCGGCTAAGGTTTGGAGTAAATGAACGAAAAGTCGAGAGGAAAAGGCAAGAAACGCGAGGGTTTCGGGGAAGAACCAACAAGGAAAAGGAAGAGACGGCTAGAGGAAGCAAGAATGTTTTCTGGCAGATTGAGTGAGGATAGGAAATCCGAGAGAAAGCTCGAGGGCTGAGGGTCAATCTAGGCTGCAAAGGGAAGAGAAAGGAAATGAAGGAAAAGCTACAGAATTTTGCGCAACAAGGGCTGATTTTCAGCCATCTTTGAGCTCCAATATCTCTTTGATCTTTGCTCCTTTCAAGAAATTTTCAAGTTCTGCACCAACTAGGAAGTAAGGGGAGAAGTTTTCGTTCAGAAATCATTTGCAGAAAACATTGATAAAGTCTTCGAATTTGCCCCCAAAACCGCTGCTTGATTTCACTGGTGCGGGTTCAACGCCGCAACGAAGCGATTCTAGCGATTTCTTTTTCACGGCGTTTCCTGTCCTGATTTCGAAAAAGTCTTCATCAGGTATCACCCCAAAACAATGTTCCAACTCATTTCACTTTCATTTGTTTTCGCGTTCCTGGGCCTTGTTTTTTTTTTCAATTTTCTTGCTGTTTTTCTTTTTCCGTAGCCCGCAATCTGCCCGTTTGTTTTGCAATCTATCTTGTCAGAATTCATTGCATGAAATTGGGATGGATTTTTTGTCTGTAATTTGGGCATATAAGTCTCTGGGATTTGGGCTTTAAACCTTGAGAAAATGGCCGCAAAGTTGCGGTAGAAATATTGCAGCACAAAGCAACCCAACGAAGAAGATGAAGTCTTCATAGGCTACATGAAATAATTCCTAACAAATTGCACTTTGACCCCTATTCTTTCATGTAATTCCTTTATGGCCCAGAAACTTTGGAAAATCAATCAATTTGGTCCCTTTCAAATGTTAATTTCCTTTGATATGCTCTAATTTGTTTTTGGGCAGTTGGTTTAGGAGTTTTAAGATGAAATTTGAGCATTTAACGATTCTTGATAATTCTTAGTTTAATTTGAATTTTAGTAGAATTTTGGTAATTTTGTTGCTTAATTATAACAGATGGGTTATCTTCCATTTTTGTGAAGTTTAAATTTTGATTTTGCTATGTTTACTCTTGAGTCGTTAATTCTACTTTTTCTTCCTTTTAGACCCCCTGACATTCAATAAATTGAGCCCTCGTGCTTCTTTGATTTCACAAGCAAGTCTCTACTTGTTTCAATTTTTTAAACATGGGTCGTTTGCCTCCTTTTAAGTGCCTTTTGATTGATTCAATTTCATGCTTATTTCCACTTCATGTGATTGTTTCTTGTTTAAAGCGATGCCTTGACTTTTCTTTTATTTTGGAGGGTAAATTAGTAATTTCACTCCATTGGGGCTCCATCTTCAGGGAGGTACACTCTATCCCTTATTTCTTACTTTATTTGACCCTACGTGTCCTATGTGATTCTACGTGTTTAATTGCATGCCTCTTAAATGTTTTTATTATTATTTATTTATTTATTTCATTTATTTTCTTTGTTGGCTTTAGTTTGTATATTTATTTTTAGTTCAATTTTGATCATTTGAAAGGCACTTGAATGCCAAAGTTGTAATAGCTAGGTTATTATTTTATTTATTTTATTCCGTTTCCCCTCTTAGATTGTAGTAGGCATCCTCTTTTGTAATAGCTAGGGCTTGTATGCTATGTGCTTGTGCGTGCCTATATGCTATGTGTTTAATTGCTTTCCCTAGGTTTTTGCATCTAGATAAGCATGCTTATGTGTTACGTGCTATGTGAAACTATGTGTTTTGCATGCCTACTTGCTTTTAGTATTGTATCTGATTATGTGGATGGAATGTACGTTACCGTGGCTAGTCCAATGCTAGTTATGGTCTTCCCTTCGAGCTCTTACAAATCCAATGCTTGTGAGAGAATGTTAGTTAAGGGGCTAGTCCAACACTAGACCCTTAGGAACCATCCGCACGTTAGATCATGATTGTGTGATAAAATCATTTCATCTCATGCATATTTTCACTTTGTAGGGTCTTTTATCATTTTTTGCATGACATCCCTCCTTATACGTATATTCCTTCCCCCATATTTTCCCTTATATGTATATTCCTTACCCCTTTGTATGAAACATGACATTAGACTTGCATCCCATTTAAGAATTAGAACTAGGCTAGTACATTTGCATGATTAGATTAGGGAAGATACCCCTTGGATATGGGATATGGACGAATTTGGCTTTCTAGCCTTAGCACGCTCGTATTCCCTCTATTGAAAGGAACATTGAGTCACGAACATTAGTCCCCCGCACCCGATATGATGCATTCCTTTAGGTCACGTATATATATACAATTATTTTTATTTTCCTTTTCTTTTCTTAGAGTCTCATATTTTTGCATTATTCGTGACCTCTCCAAAGAGTCCACATTGGGCATCACAATTAATGTGATTGGCACCAATTGAGTTTTGAAGAGAAATTTCGACCCCCCGATACCCTCTTAGGTCTAGGGTTTGCATTCATATAGTATATCCAAATGTGATAAATTTTTAGGTTAAAATAAGAAAATTTTTGACTAAATCACGCAACTAGCCTTGGCTAGGTTGAAAGGATGCCTTGGATTCTTATCCTTGCCTTTTCTTTCTTCAAATGTGACTCCCGAATCTTTTTCTCTGATTTCCGTAGACTTGGAGTCGTTTAAAAAGGGTTTTCTATTTTTTTTCTTTAAAAATTCATTTTTTAGGTGACTTGGTACACCTTAACTCTATACCAAGTGGCGACTCCATTTTTCATTCAAAAAAACCCTTTTTAAACTATATTTTAGGTCAAATCGTCGCATTTTCAAGTCCCATTTAGACCCATGTTTTTCATTTTCTTTTTAAATCAAAAATTCATTTTCCAATCAAAAATTGAATTAAAAGCTATTTTTCTAAACTCGTCTTTTATTTTTCTTATTAAAAAATGAGGCGCGACAGTTGGCGACTCCACTGGGGACTTAGAGAGTCCGAGCAAATTTGATTTAGTCAATCTTTTTCTTCTTTTAACCTTTTCATATATCGCATTTGGATGTTTAGAGTTGCAAGTTTCTTTTTTTAGGATTTTGCATTTCGCGCGTATTAACTCACTCCCTCACACATTTGCATACGATTGATTTGATGGATGAATGATTTATTTATGTGATCCCGCGCTTTGCATTGCATTTGGGTGGGGGATATTACCCTAGAGCCTCGCGTTGGTTTTCGATCCCTCCCCTCCAAATGAAGCACTTCATACGTGCATGCATAGTTTTAGTCACCCTAATTTTCTTTTATTATCGTGGGCGCTATCCCACATCTCCCTGTAGGATTAGGATCGATTTCCTTAGGTAGGCGGATGGTGTGCACTGCGCCCATAGCGATGCCTAAGGGATCACTCGAGCCACCGACCGAAGGCCCTGGGAGTGATGACCCTTCGCCTTTAGGTCTGAATGCTTGGGAACCGAAGTCTTATCGAGTCTAAATGCATTAGTGAGCCAAACCTCATGCATCCATATTAGGAATGCCTTAGGTTAGAGTCGACCTTATCCTGAATTAGGGACACTAGGCACGAGGGGAGGGATTCCAACCATTTTTCCTTATTTTGCTTTCTATATTTTATTATTTGATTGCCACAACGTGTTATGTGTTGTTTATTGAACTAACTTT
Source organism: Coffea arabica (assembly GCF_036785885.1). Classification (NCBI taxonomy): domain Eukaryota; kingdom Viridiplantae; phylum Streptophyta; class Magnoliopsida; order Gentianales; family Rubiaceae; genus Coffea; species Coffea arabica. The sequence goes on from NC_092326.1 coordinate 10,770,821, forward strand.
CCTTGTCTCTTGTCTTTTGCATTCACAAACGTTTGGAAATAAGAGGCCTGGCATGATCCTCTTTTAGGACCTACCCTTATAGATAGGCTATTGCACGTTTAGAAATTCTGATATATTTTATTCGTAAATTAATAATGGCATACCATTTTAGGCCTACCCTGGCATATAAAGGGTTTCTTAGGTCACAATTCATTGCATATTTTATTGCTTTAATAAACTGGCATCATGCATCCACCTTAGAGGGAATGCCATTTTGGGGATCCCGTGCTAGGAATAAACCGCCCTGTGTCTCGGATATATAATCCAATGAGACTTGCACGTTTATATTTTTTGTACTGTCCGAAGGGGTAGTGCACAAGGTAAGGTAGAATCAGATCTTTTCGAAGAAGGGCAAAGCAATTTTTTTGCACATTAGAATATGAGCATCTAACAATCATCTTTTGGCCATTTTCAACATAGTTGGTAAAATCCCTTGCGTAAAGGACATTAACTCGAGGTAATTCACAAACAATTCCTCATTCTTGAGACGATAAATATATTGAGGCCAAATCTTGATTTTAAGAGGCTCATAGACTAATGCATCACAATGAATTTTTTGAAAATTACCAATGGGTAGACAATTCAATCAATTTTTGGAATAAACCATCAATTTCATTGGACCATTTTATTCATCAAATTCATCCAATCCATTTTTTCCTATTTCTTTGCTTTTCGAATTATCTAAGTCAATTTTGAATAAATCATCAATTTCATTTGACCAATTTACCCTTTTTCAGGGTGATTCGGTCAATTTTGAATAAATTAAATTTCATTCAATTCAGTTGACCAATCTACCTATTTTTAGTGCAATTCGGTTGATTTTGAATAAATTATCAATTTCATCCTATCTATTTGACCCGCTTTTTCCCCTTTAGGGTTTAAGTCTAAAGTTCACTAAATAAATTAGTCGAAATATTGTAATCCTTTCAAGAGTAGGCTCTTTTACACATCATGCGTCGATAAGCAAGCAATCCATTCGGACTTTGTCCTCATTTTTAGGACAAATATCTCTTCTCACTCCAATTGGCCAACTTTTTTCAAATCATTTTTCACTTAATCAATTGATCAGATTCATTAGGTATTGTATGGTGCCTACCCTAGAGAATTGCATTTTTATGCTAGGCCTACCCTTGGCACAAAAAGGGTTCCCTCCATAGGACATGCATCCGAATTTTTGGATATTTACTAACTCTTATCGTTTTCTTTTTTCTTTATTTTATTTTTGTTGGAAAAGCTAAGTGAGGGCCAAATCTAAAGGTAATTCCTTTCAAAATTTTCAGATAATATTTAAACATAGCTTCTCGTCGAAACCCCATCATAACACGATCCCGTAGTCAAGCCTAGAGGAGTCGTGTAAATATGAGTTCACAACCGGAACCGTCGGATAGGTCTGCTACTGCAGATCAACCTGAGACTACGAGTTTAGGGGTTCTGTGACAGCCCCACCTCCCCCTAAGGCGAACCAAAGGGTTCGGCGGACCGCCTGCCCAACTCTCGCCGGGACTACGGATCCGAAACGAGCGTAAACCCTACTAACCGCTCAAAAGAACTTCGAGAAGATAACATTCACTATCCGAAACCCAAACAAGCACAACAACTTTAGATAACCTTAGAAAAGAACATTTCCAAACCCAATCAACTTAAGGAACATGGTTAAACACTTTTATATACACATGGTTGCAAATTTACAATTTAAAAGGGAATTGTTTAGTTAAAATACATATAAGGTTTTCCAACCATCGAGGAGCTATACAAAAGAATACTAAAACTAGCTCAACTCATGCTTCAAAATATCAGAGTCTCCAAAAGGTGGTTTCCTGTAAAGAAAACAAGGATAACGAAACGGGGTGAGTTAGAAGTTCAATGAGGTACCAAAATAATAACAGTCAAGAACCAAGGAACTTCATGCTCAATTAATCACATAGGTGTACCAAATAATGAGAGGAACAAAACAACTTAAATAAAAGGATACGGGTGGCTCTCAGGAGCCAAATTCCCCGTTGCAGTGCTTGATCCGACTACATTGACCCTCCGTCAACTTTCAAATAAGGAAACCAGTCCAGTAGAACACCACTTTATCGCCAAATCCCGTTCACCAATCATACCCCCTTACCGGGCCTGAACGCCAAATAGAAACAGGAATGGTAATACTCAAGTATACCGGAATCAAGAGTCTCAATACTCAAAGATTCCATAAAAACAGGCACCCACGGATTGTCAATTTTCTCGACCAAGCCTTTACATGGATTGAGCTCAAGTTTAACAAGGAGGTCGTTGGACACACTTCCAAATGACATTATAACAAGTGCAAGTAACAGGCTCAAGTTCATAACAAGTACAAGTAATAGATTTCAATTGGTACAACACAGGCAAGAGAACGAGTGTGATAAAGTACACCCTCGTCTCAATCAACTAAACAGGATTCATAGTCATTCATGTCATAGATTTCAAGTACAGATAACTCAAGTAGCAACAATGGAAGGGAGTGGTACACTCACCAGTTCAAATAGGGATAACCTCAAAAGTTTCCTTCCCAAGTGTGGCTTTTGTGACAGCCCCACCTCCCCCTAAGGCGAACCAGAGGGTTCGGCGGGCCGCTTGCCCAACCCCTAAGACACACTTCAAGTTTACTGTGGCAGTCCTGATTCATTCAGTCATATCTCAGCATATACAACTCCAATTCAAGTGATTCCAAAGCCATTTGAAAGCTAAGATACAAGGCTTTAAGTCTTAAGAAGACATCGACAACCAAATCAGTAGTATTCCTGGTCACAACAACCAATTACAGAAGCTGATTAGCATGTTCGGATAGAAACAAGGCAGCAGGGGATTGCTTGCTTTGATCAACACATAAAATAATGTGTAAAAGAACCTACTCTTGAAAGGATTGCAATGTCTCGACTAATTTATTCAATGAACCTTAGACTTAAACCCTAAAAGGGAATAAGCGGGTCAAAAGGGTAGGATGAAATTGATGATTTATTCAAAATTGACTAGATTACCTTAAAATGGGTAAAATAGTCAAATGCATTGAATGAAATTTGATTTATCCAAAATTGATCGGATCACCCTAAAAGGGGTAAATTGATCAAATGAAACTGGTGATTTATTCAAAATTGACTAGATCACCCTAAAAAGAATAAACTGGTCAAATGAATTGACTGAAATTGATGATTTATTCAAAAATCGACCAGATCACCCTAAAAGGGTAAATTGGTCAAATGAATTGATTGAAATTGATAATTTATTCAAAAATCGATCGGATCACCCTAAAAAGGGTAAATTGGTCAAATGAATTGAATGAAATTGATGATTTACAAAATGAATGAATTGACAAAATGGATTGGATGAAATTAGTAAATAACTTGTTCAAATGAATTGAATGGAATTGATAGTTTATTCAAAAATGGGTTGAATTGTCCACCCATTGGTAGTTTCAAAAAATTCATTGCAATACATTAGTTTATGAGCCTTCTAAAATCAATATTTGGCCTCAATCTATTAATCGTCTCAACGAGGAGGAATTATTTGTGAATTTCTTCAAATTAGCGTCCTTTACGCAAGGGATTTTTACCAATTTTTGATAAAATGGCCAAAAGATGATTGTTAGATGCTCATATTCTAATGTGTAAAAAAAATTGCCTTGCTTTTTTCAAAAAGGTCGGATCTTATCTTACCTCGTGCACTACCCCTTTGGATGGTACAAAAATGTAAACGTGCAAGTCCCCTTGGATTAAGTATCCGAAACAAAAGGTGGCTTATTCCTAATAAGGGATTCCCTATGCGGCATTCCCTTCTATGGTTTATGCGTGATGCCATTTTATCAAAGCGAGTAAACATGCAGTACACAAACGAAACATGACCTAATGGAAACCCCTTTTTGTTTGCTGTGGTGAGCCTAAAATGAAATAGATTCATGGTGCAAATGCGAAACATTGAATTTAAACGTGTCACATCAAATAGGGTAGGCTCCAAGAAAGTACCATGCCAGGACTCTTATTTTTTAGGCTTATGAATGCAATGGAGACAAAAGCTATGACAGCCCCACCTTCCCCTAAGGCGAACCAAAGGGTTTGGCGGACCGCCTGCTCAGCTCTCGCCGGGACTCAGTCGTTTACTTCAATCAAAATCGGAATAAAACCACAGGAATAACTATAGCAACAATCCAAAACTTAAAGCAAACTTAAGTATATCCACCTCAAAAGAAGTACAACTACCACTATACAAAGGTTCTCAATTCCTCGTACATCCAACCCGTGCCAAGCACTGGGGCGAGAACCATTACAAAAGAAATTTCAAAGAACTAGACCAAGCTAGTCTATACAGAGCTCTCGTTCTTGCTCGCCTTTCCCTGTTAAGGAAAACAAAACTAAAGGCATGAGCTAAAAGCTCAGTGAGATTCCGAACACATAAGCAACAATAAGGCCAATGTGTTAACCATAGATAACCAATAATTCAAGAAACAAGTACAATGGAAAGCGATAAACATTCATTAAAAGGATACGGGCTCGCTAGGAGCCGTTCATTCATTCATTCGTTCAATCATGCTCCTTTCATTCCCTTATTCCTCCAATCATTTGAAAATTTCATTTTTGTCAATAAAACCCCTCATTTGCATTAACATTCGCTCATCATTTCATTCACCCTATTCCCGGACGTTGGCCGGGCTCCACCAGACTTCAAGGAAATACTCGAGTATACCAAACGTTCACCCAGGTCACCAAATCGCCCGACCAAGTCCGTTTCTGGCTCGAGTCGATTGGTAACAAGGGGCAGGGCCTAGTTCAGCCAAAAGGCTTACATTCATGCACAACTAATCTTTCAATCATTGAAAATTTCACATTCGTTTAGGTCGAGTGCGATAAAGTAAACACTCGCCTAGAAAACTCGTTTTAGCAATCATTAAGATCACTTAACACATTATCAACAATTACAACAAGCCATGAAGTTAAGGGGGGTATAACAAACAAGGAACACTCACCTATTTACGCAAAATAATATCCAAAATATCTTGCCGGGTAACACCGTCAGTCACCGATGAACCCTAATATAATCAAAAGAACACATTATGTGTGACAGCCCCACCTCACCCTAAGGCGAACCAAAGGGTTCAGCGGACCGCCTGCCCAGCTCTCGCCAGGACTACGGAGTCGAATTACATAAATCCGATATTACGCGAGATAGGACCCAAAAGAATTGAAAGATTGAAGACCGCCAAGCTTACAAGTAACTTACCAAAATCACATGGGGAAAACACTTTCATATATACATGTCGCTAGGTTTACAATACAAGTGGAACCAGTGAAATGAAATACATTTGGAGTTTGCTCACTCTCGAGGAGCTATACAAAAGAACAAAAGATTATCTAACTAGCTCAACTCGCTTCTCAAAATCATGATTTCCAAAAGAGGTTCCTGTAAGGAAAACAAAGATAACGAGGAGGGGGTGAGCTTACGCCTAATGAGGTACCAAACATGTAGCAGAAAAATCATGGCATTTCACGTTATACAAATCAGATACACATGCTCGCTATAAAGTAAGACAGGTAAACACAAGAACTCAAATAGGGAGGATACAGGTGGCTCTCAGGAGCCAGCTTTCCAGCGCAATACTTGATCCAAGCCGGTTGACTCTCCGTCAACGTATATAGAACCAAAGCGTCTGTAGACCCCACTTTACATCAAATTCCGTCCACCAAACACCCCTTTACCGGGCCCGCTCACCTCAACAGAAACAGAAATGGTAATACTCGAGTATACCGGAATCAAGGGTCTCAATACCCAAAGATCCCAAAACAGACTACCGTGGTTCGTTATCTAATCGACGAGGCCCTTGCCGGCCCGACTCGAGTAACTAGCCACAGGGGTTGAGCTCAGGGGTCACAGAAAGGTCGTTGGATACAAGCTTCCAAACGACATCCGAACAGATATAGATACAGATACAGATAATAGATACAGATAACAGATTCAGATTCGTACCAAAAATTTGGCATATGAACAGACAAGAGAACGAGTGCGATAAAGTACACCCTCGTCTCAAACAAAATAAACAGATAGTGCAGTCATTTAAATCAAAGATTGCAGAGGCAGAAACCAGGTTACACAGCAAATGAAGGAAGTGGTACACTCACCGGGTCAAGTACAGATACCTCAAAAGTTTTCACTTCAGATTGGCTTTAATCGCCAAGAAACCCTAAAAGAACCAAAGTAAAACAATTGAAGGTTCCACTTCCAAAATCGAGTATACAGAACGCACATGTGAGTCTCCACTACCGATCGTATGCCTCACCAAAATTATTAATGCAAGGATGCAAATCATGATTTTTGGAAACAAAAAGGTAACACGAAGACCTAGGCTCAAACAACCCAAAAGCCCTTCATTTATATTAAAAGCCAATTCAAACTTAAAGGAACCAAACGGCCTAGAAAATTGGACAGCATTTCCCCTAAATTTGCTTACTTTTCCAGCCGTCATGGCTTCATTATTGTCCTCAGCCAGTCCCAAAGTCACACATAACATAAGTTCATTCAATAGCCGTTTAGTAGGCTCCAAGTAGTACAAGTACAACTCAAGCTAGGGAAAAGTCCGGAAATGAAAGTCAAGCCCTAAAATATTCAAATAAGCACAATAAGACTCAATTACAAGTCATAAACCAATGCCAAAGACTACCGAAATAGGGTTCCATAAGCATACGTAAGCATTAAAGGAAACCAGAAAATCCGGAAATGGAGTTAGCTTTAGCCCTGAAAAAAAAACAGTTTTTGACCTCATTTTGCGGTAATGGCACCAAAGGCACTACGATTATCGGATGAAGGTGCAAGACCCACTGTTTCGAAGCTAAGAGATAGGGATACAATGTTTCAGAAGACAACTTTGTCCAGTTTTGAGTGTAACAAGGTCATAAATGCAAGATACTACATCACAAACGTAAAACAGATTCACCAAAACACATTCTAGCGGAAACATCATAACTCAGGCTCTCCAAGTCCAAATCCAGAAATTCGAAAACCAACTGAAAGCTAAGAAACAGGGATAAATTTCATCAAAAGGCCTCAACAACCAATTCGGAAGCAATTCCAGCCAAAACAACCAATTACAGGCGCAATTCTTATATTCGGGTAAAACCAGAATAGCAATAGTAATTTCGACTTTTCTCATTCTACACTACTCCGATTGACCTGAACTTTTGTAGGAACCTCTAAAATGTCATTCCCTACAACTTTCATGTTTTAAGCCAAGGCCAATTCGGCCTCTAACTAGGAGCTAAAAATTCAGGCAGAATGCTCCCACAAGAACCCTAATTTTCTGAAATTTCTTCCAAACCAGAAATTGGTTGAAATTAATCACTTTTTCCACCTCCTAGAGTCATTATATACCAATTCCAATCATCATAGATAGCCACACAATCATGCTTATATTAAAACAGAAAAATCCCCAAAAATAATAAAACTTCATCACTACAACCACAAATCAAGAATTAATCCATAAACTTGCATGTCATACTACCACTAAGCATGATTTAAGCATCAATTAAGGAAGGAGGGTGGTTCTTCACAACTCACCTTAAAAACAAGAGAGAGAGAGAGCAATTGGTCACCTTAACTTTCCAAATAACTTCACACAACAACTCACAAACACTAATTGAAGAAGTTTTATGGAGAAATTGCAAGTTTCAATGGTTGGTTTTGATGATTTGGAGCAACTTGAAGAGTTTTCTTCCTTGTGCTTAGAGTAAGAGAGAGAGAAAGAGAGAAAGAAAGAGCCGGCTACCATGGAGGATTTTTGATGATTTTTGGGTCATTTTTGGTTTATTTAAGTCAAATGGTAAGACCATGAATAGTGGTCTTAAGGTTCAACCACTCAAATGGTGACACTTGTCACCATATTTAATGCTTGCCTAACTTTTTTGTCTCTCTTACACCTACCCACTTGGTACCTCTAAATATCTCATAACATCCGGTAAATTAATTCCAGTATCCAAAACTTAACCTAATTGGGCAAATTTTCCAGAACTTTTCGCACTAGTGGGTCCCACATCCGATATCTACTCTTAATTTCTCAAAAACTAACTGATACTAGAAAAATCATCTAAAAACTATATTTACTCAATAAAATTATCAGGAAAATTTTTTCTAATAAAGAAAATGCAGAAAACATGCCATCTACGCGGAAAACCTTAGAAAAATTATGAAGAAAGTACGGGTTCTCACATTATGTTTCAACTATCAAAGATTTAAGTGATTTCAAGAAAATTCGAATACGTACTAGTACAAAATATAAATATGGTTTTGGTAGTGAAAAGAGGACATTGAAACCAAAGGACATAAGTAAAATATTTGTAAAACTTAGACTCACTTGTAAAACTTTAAAATCGCTATTTGAGTTGAAGTAGCAAAGGGAACGTAAATACTCTAGATGGTTCACGTGGTATTCACTATCAAGCCTTACTCAAGTCGCAAGTTCATCTACTTAGTTCTCGAGCGTAAATTTGGGTAGCACGCCCTTTGTGTTTACCTATTTTCCAGCCATTTATGGCTTCATTCTTTTCCTCAATCAGTCCCAAATTCTCACACAAAATCATCTCATTGCAATAGCTGTTCAATAGGCCCAAAGTCATACAAGTACAAAATCAAACTAGGAAAATGTTCGGAAATGAAGTTTAAGTTGGAAAACAAAAGACAGATTTGACGTTGTTTTGCGTAACGAGCACAACTGAGACTACCCTTACCAGATTGAGGTGGAACTTATACCGTTTCGAAGATAAGATAAAGGGATACAATTTTGATGAAGACAACTCAGTCTAGTTTGTAATGTATCTAAGTCAAAAGTGAAATATACGAAACCAGAATCTCACAAACAGGTTGGCTAACCGCACTATGGTTTAATGACAATAACTCAGGCTACCGAAGTCCGATTGAGGTGTACCTTATGGAGTTTTGAAGACAAGACATATTCCTACATTTCTTATGAAGACCTCAAAAGCCAAATCATGCATTTTCATGATAAAAAATGGAAAGCTCCACGAAAACAGAATTTTGGGCGCGAAACAGGGTTCATGGACAGTCAAGGGTATTTCGGTCATTTCACATGTTACAGTACTCAGAATGAGATGAAATTTTTCAGACAACTATAAATCATCATTCTCTACAACTTTCATGTTTTGGCCAAAATCTAATTCAGTAAGGATCAGGGTGAAATGTCTACCCTGTCCTCTGGACTCTTACCTAAGGCAGTCTGGGTATTTTCGTTTTTTCTCAGGCTACACAGCTCAGATCGAGCTGAAATTTTACAGACAGCTAGTTAACACCATTTTCTACAACCTTTATGTAACCTTAAGCTAATTTGTCCTCTAACCTGGCCGAACAGAAACGGGCAGAACAGGGGTTAGTGAAACCCTAATCTGGAATTTTTTCACCCAAGCTGGAAATTTCTTTAGGCAAGTCCATCTAGCACATAATACCTCAATAATTCATATAGCAAAACTCTCAAAACATGAACAACCCTCAAGCATCACATGTGACCAGAATTTTCACCATAAAATTGAAATTTACCATAAAACCACTTCAAACTATGAAATATGCTCATAAATCAACCAAAACTACAACTTTAAACCACTACTTGACAATTATTAGAAGCAAAAGGAATTTTCTTAGCAAATTACCTTGGAAACACTAGAAAGATGGTAGCTTAGGCTTCTTACTCCCAAATTAACTCCACAACCACCTAGAAAACTACCTTAACTATCATTTTTATGGAGTGATTTGCAAGGTTTATGGTTGAAGTTCAAGATTGGAGCAAGAAAGGATGGTACAAGATGAAGTTTTTCTCTTCTCTCTATCCTCAAAGTTTCGGCCAGCTCAAGCATAAAATGAAGATGATCTTGGTCAAATTTTGTATTTAGTAAAGGTAAGAAAAAGTTGGTCAAGTCCACCATCCAATCGGGTCGCGACACTTGGCACCTTTTAGGTTTAAGCTTATCTTCTTGTCTCTCCATACTAATGAATCTAGCAAATCTCTAATTATCCCCTAGCATCTTGTAAATTAATCCCATAACGCAAAACTTAAGCTAGTTGTCCAAATAATACGCGCTTAACGCACTAGCGGGTCCCACGTCAATACTACACTTCAAATTTAACGTACACTAACTTATATCAAGAAAATAATTTGAAAACTATATTCACTTAGACATTTATAGAAAATTAATATATTGAAGAAAAGTATAAATTTATAGACAAGGAAATAAAATAATGTCTAGAAAACATATAAAATTTTTTCCGGGTTCTCACAAAAGCCAAGAAGAGTTAGTTCAATCAGACAAATACACATAACACATTTGTAACAAAGCAATACAAAGAGATAAAGCAATAAAAGGAATAGAGGGGTGGATCCCTCCCCTCGTGAATAGTGTCCCTAATAGGATAAGGCAGACTCTACCCTAGGTAAACTATCATGGATGCATGAGGCTTCGGTTCACTAATGCATCTAGACTTGATAAGCACAGGTCCCCGAGCCTTCAGACTTAGAAACCAAGGGTCATCAATCCAAAGGTTCTTTGTCGGTGGCTCGAGCGATTCCCCAGACATTGCTACGCACACGTCATGTCACTGCTACATGTCTGAGTGAATCTATCAAAAATCCTCAACCTTTGACTAAAAGGTAAAGGCAATCAACCCAAAACTTAAAGCGGAAGATTGAGTGACCCCTCGGATCATGTTACGCACACGTCGTATCGCGATCACACGTCCAAGTGGGTCGCCTAATCCTAATAGGGTGGAGTGGCGTGACAAGCAACTAAGAAAAATAAAGGAGGGATAAAAAATAAAGCGTATGCACGTATGCTAATGCTCGTTTGGAGGGGAGGGATCGAGAACCAACGCGAGACTCTAGGGAAGTATCCCCCCACCCAAATGCAATGCAAAGTACGGGATCACATAAATAAACCATCCATCCATCACATCAATCGTACGCAAAAGGGTAAGGGAGTGAGTTGATACGCGCGAAATGCAAAAATCCTAAAAAGGAAGAATGCAACCCTAAATATCCAAATGCGATATATGAAAAGGTTAAAAGAAAAAAAAAGATTGACTAAATCAAATTTGCTCGGACTCTCTAAGTTCCCCAGTGGAGTCGCCAGCTGTCGCGCCCCATTTTTTAAATAAAATAAATTAGTTTAGAAAAATGAATTTTTGATTAATTTTTGGTTGAAAAATGAGTTTTTGATTTTTTAGAAAATAAAGAAAAATATGGATCTAAATGGGACTTGAAAATGCGATGATTTGACCCAAAATATAGTTAAAAAAGGGTTTTTGAATGAAAAAATCGGAGTCGCCACTTGGTATTTAGTTGAGGTGTACCAAGTCACCAAATAAATGAATTTTTAAAGAAAAAGTAGAAAACCCTTTTTAAACGACTCCAAGTCTACGAAAATCAGAGAAAAAGATTCAAGAGTCACATTTGAAGAAAGGGAAGGCAAGGATAAGAATCCAAGGCACCCTTTCAACCTAGCCAAGGCTAGTTGCACGATTTAGTCAAAGATTTTCTTGTCTTAACCTAAAGATTTATCACATTTTGGATGTACTATATGAATGCAAATCCTAAACCTAAGAGAGTATCAGGGGGTCAAAATGTATCTTCAAAGCTTACTTGGTACCAATCACATTAATTGTGACGCCCGATAAAAACTCTTCGAAGAAGTCACGAGTAATGCAAAAATATGAGACTCTAAGAAAAGAAATATAATAACATATAAATATACATGACCTAAAGGGATGCATCATAACGGGTGCGGGAGACTTATACTCGTGACTTTCAATGTTCCCTTCAATAGAGGGAATACGAGCGTGCAAAGGCTAGAAAAGCCAAACTCGTCCATATCCCATATCCAAGGGGTTATCCCTAATCTAATCAAGCAAGATGGACTAATCTACCCCTAATTTCCTAAATGAGATGTAAATCTATATGTTATATATACATAGGGGTAAGGCATATTTTTATTAGGGAAAATATTATGTGAAAATGATAAGAATCCTAAAAATGGAAAAATATGCATGACATGTAATGTAATCATACAAACATGATCTAGCGAGGAAGGTCCCTAAGGGTCTAGCATTGGACTAGCCCATGTCTATGAGTTCTCACTAGCGTTGGACTAGTGGAAAATCGGAATGAAGGGCCACAACTAGCGTTGGACTAGTGTGGATTTGAGAAATTGACCACAACTAACATTGGACTAGTGTGGTGACGTCACACATCAGTTACAATCAAATAAATCAAGTAAGACCTAATAAAAGCATGTAAACACACAAATCACGTATAGCACATAACACATAAGCATGATATCTAGATGCAAAGACCCTAGGAAAACGAGTAACACATAACACATTGGCATGCAAAAACACACAAGGCAAATAAAGCAAATAAAGCCCTAACTATTACATTCGGGGAACCCTACTACAATCTAAAGGGAAGGAAGGAATAAAATGATATAATAACCTAACTATTACAATTGTGGCATTTAATTGCCCTCCCAAACAATTACAAATTAAATTAAAATAAATATATAAAATTAAAACAAATAAAGTAACTACATGAACAAATATAATGAAAATATTCAAAAAGGAAAAGAAGCATGCAATTTCACACATAATTTCACATAAGTGCACATAAGATCAAATAAGCCAAAATGAGGGATAGGGTGTACCTCCCTTGAGTTGGGGCTCTAATGAAGTGAAGTCACTCATTTACCCTCCAAAATACAAGGAAAAGGTCAAGGCACCACTTTAATTAACAAATAATCATAAAAGATAAAAATGAATTGTGAAATTGAATCAATTAAATCATGTAGACAACCCACATTTAAGAAGTCAAAAGAAGAAAAGACTTGATTACAAAAATTAACGAAGCTTTGGGGTCAAAATTAAAGAAAAATAAAGTTTAGGGACCTATTTGCAATTAAATTAGGGACCCAATTGAAAGCATTGAAAGTTTGTAGGGCCATAGTGACATTAAACACAAATCAAGGGGTCAAAGTGCGATTTTCAAAACATTTTCCATGCAAACTTCATGCAACCACCGAAAACACTCTCTGCAACAAAAAAGAAAAAAAACTATTACTAATGAAAGCTTTCTGCAATCAAACAAATTTCGGCAAGAAATTTCACACAACACTTTTGAGCTAATCCCAACTAAGCATGGCCAACACTTCTTAAAAATGCAATTCATGGAAGCATTTCATGCAAGTAATAACTACGAAACTGGCTTCTGCAACCGAGAGTGAAACCTGTTGTAGATTTATTTTCAAACTCTGATTTCGGACCCAAACACACAGCTTTGCTCGAAAATTTTTCAACCAAAATCATAATTTGAAACTAAACAACAGGACACATAACTTCAACATCCAAACAAGCAAGAAACATAGAAGGAACTGATGCAAAATTTTGGAAAAACATTCATGTAAAAATGGTTTGGCAACCTGAAATTCATTTTCCAACAGGTATGTGATCTTGATTCAAGTGGTTTAGACTCCAAACATGCAAACTCTAACACCACTTATCCAATTTCTTCTTTCCACACAAAACTAACTAGCAAATTATGATGGCCAAAACTTAGTGAGTGATTATGGAGAAGAAAACAGTAAAGCAGGCGCAGCAACCTTTGCTCTACTGCAAATTTTTTTGCAGCTTGATACTTGCATGGATGAAATGCCGAGAATCATTATACAAAACTCATCATTTAGTTACCAAACCCACACACATCTCCCAAACATCAATTTTAGCAGGGAGGAAACAAAAGAAATGCAGCGAAGAAAGCATCAACATTCACTTGACATGTTGAACCAAAACATTCGAGAAAACATCTCAACTCTTGGACCATGAAGCAAACAAAGTACTAGACATCTACACAGGGCGTTCCGAGACAACATCTAGCAATCATGAAGGCTTATATGCAAATATCAACCAAATATGAAAGAAATCATAAGCTTTGAACAAGCCAAAACTTGAACAAGCAAAGGAAACAAATCTGTCTAGGCTGCTGCAACAGCCAAGAGCTTTGAGCTTGTTGCAGCAGCGCTTATGCATAAATCTAAATTCAACACAAACTGAACCTAGGCGACCAGATTATTAAATATTTCTCCTACTTTTCAACATGAAAATCTTGGGTCTGGACCCAAAAGAAAATCAGAATAAAAGAGTGTGCAAAACTGGACAGTTACAACCAAATGAATCCTATGAAAATAACTCAAATGGATCCCATTACTTCATCAATCGAATCCCAAGAGCAATAACTTCATCTCATCCTTGTTACTATTAACCCAATGCATTTACTACTTTCAAGCAGACACAACCATACATATAAAATGCAGCAAAAATATTAAGAAAAGGGAATTTGCAGCAAGTATACATATGATGCACCAATTTTGAGCAAAAACGAGAACCTCATCAACCAAACAGCTGAAACGATCATTGCTACAATTCTTCATACCAATGACCAGGAGATGACTCAATGCATTTAAAACGTAAGAGCATGAAACAAGGGAGAGGGAAGACATCCAATGAGCTTTCGGGCATCAAAGCGCAATGAAATAACCTGACCCTTTGCCAAACTTCGACCCAGATTCCAGAAAACAAAACTGACAAAACGTGAGTAAAAAAAATGCACGAAAAGAAGCCAGTGACTTATATCTCTGATTTCCATCCAGAAGATTATAAACACAGTTTTGGGCAACAAAACACAAGAAGCAAAGCTTCAACCAGGTTCGAACTGATGATGACACCTCTCACATACACAGGACTTCACTAAACCCATCATCAATAACAAAACTAACGCTTGAAGCAACCCAACCAACGATCTTCGGAATAAAATCATCAAGCATGTAAATCTGGAATGGACACTTTGACAGCTAAAACATCTCATGCAACCTACCCATATCGAATGGACAAAGTTGCAGCAAGTAACAAGAACTGCAAAAATGGACGAAGTCAATTTCAAAAAGTTCATAGCTAATCTCCCTCTTCCCGACTAGCATACGCACGGATTTTGGCTAGCTTTGAGCTGGCCAAGTTTTCTTTTGAATCGCCTACAGAAAATACACACGGCTCATTCTCTTTGGTTTAAAATTTTCGTTCAGACATTTCATCAAACAACTAATGGGTTTTAAAAAGTTCAACAAATCTTTGCTCAATTTATATTATTACCGGCCCTAAAATTATCAAGAAAGCAAGAAATTTCAGCCCCAGCAACACGTAAAGCATGTATGTTCAAGAATTATGAACAATCGACATAAAAATCTGCCATAGCAGCCTACGACAGACATGTTGTAAAAAAAATGCAAGGAAAAGAGCAACTTACAGTGGCCTCTTGCGGTGAGGATTCGTGGATGACAGCGGATTCTGGTGGTGGCAGTGGCGGTTCTGGTTGCCTCTTCGCTCTGCTCCCCTTTCTCGGCCGCTATGTCGCTACTACTGTTGTTGCTGCCATCAGCGATGAATCCCCCTCAACCTAGATTCGACTTGGATCAACGGAAGGTGGAGAGAGAGGCTGGCTTTCTGCGAAGACGGTTCCAGCTTTCCGAATTCACCCTTCATTTTGCCGAAGCTTTCTTCCTCTATTTCCGTTTGCAGTCGCGGCCTTTTCCTCTGTTTTTCTGCTTCCCTAAACCTCAACCTAAGCTCCCTCTATCCGCCACCAGCTTTTCTTGCCCTCTCCCCTCTCTTTTCTTTCTTTTTGTCCGTCCTCTCTATTTCCAAACCCCAGCCGCCGTACCTCCATCTCCCTTTCTGTTTCTCTCGTCTTGCCCCCCCTGCCTTGGCTCTTCCTTAGTCTCTTTCTTTTCTTTTCCGACCCCTTCGGTCTCTCTATCCCTTCTCCCTTAGGTTTTCGACTGTTTGCATTTTAAAGGCACCCCAAAAAACTAAACCTAATATGAAAGGTCCAGATTTCAAACCCCAAAGTAGGCTTATATGTCTTGTTCTTGTCTCTTTGATTTTTTCAATAAATAATAATAATAAAGCAATTTTCTTAAAAAATGAAACTAAGATAAAATAAACAAAAAAATAAAATAAACAAAAATCACCTAAATGAATAAATAAATAAAAAAGAAAAGCTAAAATTTTGGTGTCTACAGAGGGCTAGTTCAGAAAAAAGTTGATTTATATTTTGGCTAGCTCTTAAACCACCTAATTCACCCCCCTCTTAGGTTGTCTTCGATCATAACAATTGGTATCAGAGCTTTGTCTCCTTGAGATTAAACTCAATTGGCTTAGGAGTAAAATATGACAACCAACAATACCATGTTTTTTGAGGGACAATCAGTAACTAGACCTCCTATGTTCAATGGTTCAAACTATGTGAGTTGGAAGGAAAGGATGATTATCTTCTTACAATCTATTGATATTGAGCTATGGTTTATTGTTAATGAAGGTCCGTTTGATGCCTCTACTATTGATGCAGAGACAAACAGGCCGAGACGAAAAACAAGAAGGGAACTAACTGCTGAAGATAGAACTCATCTCACTCTAAATGCCAAGGCGATGAATGTACTGTATAGTGCTTTAGACTCAAACGAATCTGTTAGAGTGAAGGGCTACAAATCTGCAAAAGAAATCTGGGATAAATTTCGAGAAATACATGAAGGCAGTGAAAATGTGAGAGAACAGAAGAAGTCCATTCTGGTCACAGAGTATGAATCCTTTAAGATGGAACCTCACGAAAACATCGACAAGATGTATTGCAGATTCAATGATCTTATCAAGGATCTAGAAGTTCTTGAGAAAGACTGCTCTCTAGGTGAGAAAAATAGAAAAATTTTAAATGCTCCAATCCTATCAAAGGATTGGGAGAGCAAAGTGACTGCCATTGGGGAAGCCAAAAATCTGAACACTTTATCTATTGAATCCCATATAAATTCACTATCTCTTATGAACTAAAACTCAAGTCTAAGGTGCAGGAAGAAGAAGACACAAGAGTTAGAAAGAGCATTGCTCTGAAGACTTCACAAGAAGAAGATGATACAATATCTCTAGATGGAGATGACATGGAAGGTGATGATAGTGACATTGCACTCATCACACGAGGCTTCAAAAGAATACTCAATAAGAGAAGATTCAGAAAAGGAGGACATAGTAATTCCTTTCCAAATCAGTCCAACAACTTCAGAAATAAAGGAAAGCTAGAATTCAACAAAAAGCAAACAGACAAGTGTTTTGAATACGGCCAACCTGGTCACTATGCAAATGAATGTCCAATGAAGAAAAAGAAGGAGATCAAGAGTGAACGAAAACCAAAATCCAACAATTTCTAGATCACCTGGAATGATTGCAATTCAGAAGGAGAAGTAGAGGAAGAAGAGGAATCTGCCCAAGTGGCTTTCATGGTCATTGGAGATGAAGAGGTAACCCAATGTAACTCTCAAACTGATAGTGATAGTGAGTTTGATGTTGATATTAATTCTTTCCTAGAAAAAATGCATAATAGCTTAAAAGAATCCTATGTTAGAAATAAGGAACTAAAACAGAAAATTAGCTTTCTAATACAAGATAATGCAAATCTTTTTCGACAAAACAAGTGTCTTAAGCATGAAAATGAAAACCTGAAAAGGATTGAAACTGATGTGCTTGCTGAACTTAACAAAAAGATAAATTTCTGTGACATGCTCAGAAGTGAACAATGCAGCCTAAAAAAAAGGATGGATGACTTATGTCAATTGTTACATCATATGAAATAGAACCGCCCTCAAAAGAATGACACTGAACCTCACCTTAATACTCATCAAATAAGACTGAATCAAAATGCAAATGAGTTTGCTATCCATAGGAGAAGGCAAGTCAGATTTATTAAACCTGTTCATTTGATTGATCCAATGACAGTATGCAACTTTTGTTGTCAATTTGGTCACACGAATAGCAACTGTTATGTTAAGAAAAACATGAGACATGGAATGAGATGCATGTGGATTATTAGACATAATGCTAACCGTGAAGGACCTAAAAAGTAATGGGTACCAAACATTATATTGTGGACTACTGTGTAGGTGAACCTGGTGAACACTGTTAAAGAATCAAAATGGTTCATAGATAGTGGATGCTCAAGACACATGACTGGTGATGCATCACAGTTCATCAAGCTCAAGCCAAAAACAAGTGGAAAGGTTATTTTTGGAGATGATAACAAAGCCAAAACTGTTGGTATTGGTGATGTTGGTAAGAATGGTCAGACTTTTGTTCATAATGTTCTTTTAGTCGACAACCTGAGTTACAATTTGCTGAGTGTTAGTCAATTATGCGATAGGAACCTTCTCGTATTATTCAAGAAACATGAATGCCTTGTTCTTGACTCAAAGTTTAACATTGTTTTCAAAGGAAAAAGAGTTAATGACATTTATGTGGTGATTCTTGAAAAAGTTGATGCTTCCAACCTTAGTTGTCTCAAAGTATCAAATGAGGATCCCTGGTTGTGGCACAGAAGGCTTTGTCACTTCAATATGGACTTGCTAAAGAAGGTTTCCAAAAAGGACCTGGTTAGAGGGTTTGCAAAACTCAACTTTTGCAAAGATCGCATCTGTGATGCTTGCCAATTTGGAAAACAAGTTAAGGTATCTTTTAAATAAAAAAAAAATGTGTTTCTACCTCAAAGCCCTTAGAACTCTTACATCTTGATCTTTTTGGTCCAACTCAAACCACAAGCCTTGGTGGCAAGAGATTATGTTTTGTTGTTGTTGATGACTATTCAAGATACACTTGGGTGATGTTTCTTGCACATAAAGATGATGCCTTCAAAAACTTTGTTTCCCTGTTTGCTAAGGTTCAAAATCTGATTGGTTTGAAAATCATAAAAATAAGAAGTGACAATGGCACAGAATTTCATTTTTGTGGATTTTCAGAATTTTGTGACACCAATGGCATTACACATGAGTTTTCTATTGCTAGAGTATCTCAACAAAATGGAGTGGTTGATAGGAAAAATAGAACTCTTCAAGAAACTGCCAAAACCATGCTTAGTGAATGCAATTTACCAAAGTATTTTTGGGCCGAGGCTATAAACACTGCATGCTATACCATGAACAGAGTTCTCTTAAGACCAATCTTGAACAAGACTTCATATGAGCTATTGTTTGATAAAAAACATGTAGTTGGTTATTTTAATGTTTTTGGTTGCAAATGCTTCATTCTGAACATCAAGAAGCATCTTGGTAAGTTTGATAAAAAATTTGATGAGGGGATATTCTTGGGATATTGTATAAATAAGAGAGGTTTTAGAGTTTATAATCGTAGAACTCTGGTTATAGAAGAAACCATACATATCACCTTTGATGAATCTAATGGTGATACTTCCATGAGTTGTGGTGAAGATGATGATGCAGGTGTTCGAGAAGAATTAAAAAGGCTAACAATCAGCAATCAAGGCACAGCTCCATCAAAAAATGATTCAAAGGAAGATGAAAGTCAAGACAGTCCTGCTAGAGAAGGCAATGACAGTGACACTGCGAATCCTAATGATCTTCCAAGAGCCTGGAAACCCGTCCAAAATCATCCTAAGGAACTTGTCATTGGGCATCCATCTGAGAAGGTCAGGACACGTTCCTCCTCTAGACAATTAACTGATAACTGTCGCGCCCCATTTTTTGATTAATAAAATAAATGGTTTAAAAATGTATTTTTTGATGCAATTTGTGATTGGAAAATGAATTTTGATTTAAAAGAAAAATGGGTCTAAATGGGGGTTTGAGAATGCGACGATTTGACCCAAAATGTAGTTTAAAAAGGGTTTTTGAAATCAAAATCGGAGTCGCCACTTGGTAATGAGTTAAGGTGTACCAAGTCACCTAAAAATGAATTTTTAGAGAAAAAATAGGAAAAGTAGTAAGAAACCCCTTTTAAACGACTCCTAGTCCACGTAAACCAACGAAAAAGGTTCGGGAGTCACATTTGACGAAGGGGAAGGCAAGGATAAAAATCCAAGGCACCCCTTCGACCTAGCCAAGGCTAGTTGCGTGATTTAATCAAAGATTTTCTTGTTTTAACCAAAGAATTTATTACATTTGGATGCACTACATGAATGCAAACCCTAGACCTAGGGGTACTGGGGGAAATTTCCCTTCAAAGGTTGAGTGGTGCCAATCACATTAATTGTGAAGCCCAATAATGATCCTTTGAAGAAGTCACGAATAATGCGAGTGGGATGCAAATGAATGGAATGCATGTATGCGATGTGAGGACATGAGTTTGAAAAAGTAATAAAAGACAAGAACGTGTAAGTGAAAATGTGCACGTGAGTGGGCAAGGTATGGTATGTGAAATGATAATATGAAGTGCATGTGTGCAAGTGATGATAAAAGTGTTCGTGTGCAAGTGAAGATATAAAGGTGCACGTGTGCCAAATGGTGTCCGTGTGTAAGTGAAAGGAAAAGTGAAAGTGTGATGATAGAGTGGATTCGGAATGCATGAGCCTAAGGAATTCATGCATATTGGGTACGGGGAGACCTAAATCGTGATTCAATTTGCCCTTTTATAGAGGGAATACAAGCATGCTAAGGCTTAGAAAAAGCCGCACTCGTCTATATCCCATATTTAAGGGGACTCTCAAGCAAATGAACCCTATAACTAGCATGAAATGCAAAAATCCTAAAGTGAGAGGGAAGGGATTAGAGGGGCATGCAAAATGATAAAACTAAAAAGAATGCATGACATGTAATGAACATGCAAACATGTACTAACGAGGGGAAATCCCTAAGGGTCTAGCGTTGGACTAGCCCATTCTATGAATTCCGACTAGCGTTGGACTAGTGGAAACGTACATTCATTCATCACATTCATTCAGGCTATGGAAAGCGAGTAGACATGCCAAACACTTATAAACACATAGCACATAACATTTAGCATGCTCGACTAGATGCAAGGCCCTAACAAAGCAAATTAACACGTAGTAACTAAGCATGCAAGACACATAAGACAATTAAAGCCCTAACTATTACATTGGCTAGCTAGGCACACGTCTTCGATAGGTCTTCATTGAATGCTCCTCCAAGCCCTATCTATTACATTATTAAATCCCTAACTATTACAAGCCAAGAGGTGTACACATACCCCATAAAGAATAACTTAAATAAAAAAGCAAAAGTAAATGGCATAAATAAAAGAAATTAAAGAAAAGCTAGGAAAGCAAAGTAGACATGCATATTCACATAACACGTAGGAGCACGAAGGGTCGAATGAAGTGCAAATGAGGGATAGAGTGTACCTCCCTTGAATTGATTGCCTTAAATGGAATGAAATCACTTATTTATCCTCCAAAATAAAAGAAATGGTCAAGGTACCAATTTATTGGGGAAAATTAAAAGAACTAAATCTCCCCTAATTGCAATTTAAATGAAATCAAACAATACATAGTTTTCCAATAAAGGGATCCACCGAGGACCCAAATGCAAGCATTAATCAACCATTCAAAGCCAATGGGAATATTTTAGAAACTTTGAAATTCCAAGAGCAAGAAAAGGCCAAAGCCAAATTATTTCAGAAAATTCAAAAAGAAAGGCGAATACAAGCTCATTTGAACTCAAAGTTGTTAAACTCTTGCCTTAAGTATCACCTTAGCAAAACATGGTAACCAATGAAGTCAAGCAAGCAATTGAATTGAAACATTAATGTTACCAAAGATTCAATTATGAACACTAGCCAAGCATTCAAGCTTAAACAAACACTTTTAGGAACTTCCAGGGTCCAAGGGCAAAAGAAAAGGCAAATAATGATTCAAATGCAAATATCTTAGGACCTAATTGCAAGAACATGGAATGTAATTGGGCCATAGTGGAACAAGGGGAGACTTGGGGATCAAAGTGCAATTTTCAGAGATTAATTCATGCAGTTTTCATGCAAGCTACGTGAAAATCAACATGAGAAACAACATTCTGCAGCAGAAATTTCTGCTGAAAGCTTTCGGCAACCCAGAAGACAACCGTGACTTTCATTTTCTCAACCTTAACACCATTTTGATCGAAAAATCTTCTAACCAAAACATTAAAGCATGAATCTAACAACCAAACAAGCAGGTAAATCAAATTCAAAGTGAGTTTCTGCAATATTTTCTCTCATGCTTGCTCAAACGAAACCCAACTCAAACTCACATCTTATTTTCCAAAAAATCAGATTTCAAGTTCACATACATAGCTTTAACTAAGCTGCAAACTATGTCATTACCATCGCCTCAACAGGTAGAAAACTTAGAAGGAAAAAACATGCAAGTTCTATGCAATAGCCATGAAACAAGTTTCTGCAATTACTTCACATACTCTAGCAACCGAAGACTGCTGCACTTTCTTCTCAAGCTCAAGCTTCTTAATCACAACCGTGATCAAATATTTTTTAGCCCAGCATCACGACTCTAAACCCAGCAACAAACTACCTAGTGACCACAATTCAAATGACCAGAAAAACTTGGGAAGACATCATACAAAATTCTGGAAAATGCATGCAAAAACAATTCGACAACCTGATCATTTATTTTTTCAGCAAGCATTCAATCGTAACTCAAATGTTTCTAGACCCAAACACCTAATCCCAACATCACAAATTAAGACTAACCCACTTCATAGTTATCACCATTCGAATAAACAGGAAACTTAGCAAGATCTAGTGCAAAAATCTGAAAAAAAAAACATACAACATGATTCGGCAAAACTGAAGTGGTTTTCCTTCTACCATTTGTGTTGAAAATTTTCATCCGTAAGCCTCTGCAACTTCACGTGATCTCAGCACACAAGATTCATATCACAGCTTTGAAACAACTCCAAACAAAACATGGCTGAACACCTCTAAATAATACAATTGCTAGAAAAGTTTCATGCAAGCTTACAAAGAAAATGAGCTCCTACAATTAAAAGAGAAGTTTGCTATGTTTTTGTTTCCATGATTTGCTGCAACATTATATGACAAATAGCTAGCAACAAAGTCTGATCTCCAAGTTCTCATTTAGTGTTTCAAACTCCTTCTCAAGATATCATGCAAGGGGAAGGAAAATCTGGGCAGAGAAGGGCCATAAGATTAGATTTCTGCTGGAAATTTTACAACTTATTTTCAAGATAGCAGCAGGTAACAAAATTCAAACAAACAACAGTCTTTTCAAGCCAAAACAAACTTTATACATCTACTCATCTAAAACCATCCTTATGCACCCCTCCAGGATTTCCAAACCAGATTATGTACAAAGGAAATCAAAAGAGCATTCATGAACTTTTACAGATTTCTGGGTTTCATGTCAAACAGAGGGGACCAAGCTCCAAGCAAGCATCAAACTCTATTCTAGCAATCAAAACGCAGGAATTCGACATCCAAACATGAATAAGAACCCAGAATTCGCAAAAGCAAACTGGAAAATTCTTTTCTTCTTCACTCGGCTACACTGGAAAAATTCCAGCAGCTTTAGTCCATCTTTAAACCGAATTTCCTCGGCTGAAACACTAAATTATGTACCCAAAACTAACATGCAAGACTAATAAATGAAGTCATTATCAATTCCAGTTCAAAACAGGGTCGGTCACCAACAAAATGTATCCAAAATTCCAGAATTTGTTCAACTAGTTATGGATGACATGCATGCAGCAGCTTTTATAATCCTTCAATTTTTCTTGCTTAAACAAGGTTGATTAACCTCATGCAAGGCTCAATCATCCAGCTATTAATTAGCTAAACATACAATTAAGCTCAGATCATCACAACTTAGTAAGTTAAAGCTGAAATTTCCAGCTCAAGCAATCGGACAGTTCCAATTCCTTCAAAATCAGATTTTCTTGTAACTTAGTTCATCCTCCAACCGTACAACCCCACATGCATGCTTATAAACAGCTTCATCATCCCATAAACAACTCATCTAAGTCCAGAAATTACCTCAGCTTGAAGCTTAATACACACGACTAGCAGCTACAACAAACCTCCACTCTTGGCTGTCCAGAAATTGCAGACCGCTAGCTCTCTCTCTCTCCCTTACTCTAGCTTGCGGCTGGATTAAGGAAATTTGGTTCTCAGCCTTCACCAACTCACGGATGGAAGGAGGAATGGACCGCAGGTCTCTCTCTTCCCTCTCTAGTTTACGGACAGAAAGAAAGGAAACAAAAGGCTCGGCTCTCTCTCTCGGTCGTTAACTCCAAGGAAGCCGCTCCCTCACAGCTCACGGCAGCAAATGAAAATGGAAGTGTGATATTGTGGTGAATTGGAAATGGTATATAGTGGAATGTGTGGTTGGTGGAATGTATATGTTTTTGCATTGTGAGTGGAGTTGGGGGCTGAAAATGAAGATGCATCGCGGATGGGGGAGGTTGAGTGTTTTAGAGGGGAAAGGAAATGTGATCCGGCAGAAATGGAATTTTGATTTTTTGATTTTTTTTTAAATTAATTAAATAAAACTGATAATAAAAATAGATAACAAACAACAAAAACAACAACAAAAAAATAATTTAATTAACATTGGATAGAAACTAAATAAACTAGAATCAACAAAGCACAATTTTTCATTTTTCATCAATTTCCTCTTTTCTTTTTTTTTTCACAAATTTTACGTTAAAACTTAAAACTAAAACTAAAACTAAAACGTGAACAAAATTAATATGACAAATAATTAGCAAATAAAAGACAAACAAAAAGGTAACAACTAAAATGCAGACAAACTAAAACAAAATCATGAATTAGATGCAACATACAAATTATTTAAAAATTTGGTGTCTACAATAACTTTGCAGTGGTCTCACATTTTGAGCCCAAAAATGTTGTTGATGCATTGAATGATGAGAGCTGGATTTTGGCGATGGAAGAGGAATTAAATCAATTTGAAAGAAATAAGGTTTGGACATTAGTTGCTAGACCACAAAATCATCCTATTATTAGCACTAAATGGGTTTTTAGAAACAAAATGAATGACAAATGTGAGGTAGTTAGAAACAAGGCCAAATTGGTAGCTAAGGGTTACATTCAAGAAGAAGGAATAGATTTTGATGAATCATTTGCACCCGTAGCTAGGTTAGAATCTATTAGAATGTTTTTAGCTTTTGCATGTTTCAAAAATTTTAAATTATTTCAAATGGATATTAAAAGTGTCTTTTCTAAATGGTTTTATAGATCAAGAAGTTTATGTTGATCAGCCCCCTGGTTTTGAAAATGAGAGTTATCCAAACCATGTTTTTAAACTCTCAAAAGCTTTATATGGATTAAAACAAGCTCCAAAAGCATGGTATGAATGCTTGAGTGGTTTTTTAATTGAAAATGGGTTCAAAAGAGGCTTAGTAGATACCACTCTTTTCACTAAACAGAGTTCACGTGACCTTCTAATTGTTCAAATATATGTGGATGATATTATTTTTGGTGCTACTAATGAGAACTTGTGCAAGGAATTTTCCAAAATTATGCAAAGAGAGTTTGAAATGAGCATAATGGGAGAATTAAATTTCTTTCTTGGACTCTAAGTGGTTCAAACCAGAGAAGGAACGTTTATCAATCAAACAAAATACACAAAAGAGCTGCTCAAAAGATTTGGAATGGAGGACTCAAAGCAGGTTGGAACACCTATGTGCACATCTACCAAGCTCGACAAAGATGAAGAAGGTACAAAAGTTGATGAAAAGAAGTATAAAGGTATGATTGGTAGTTTTCTTTACTTAACTGCTAGTAGACCAGATATCATGTTTGCTGTATGCTTGTGTGCTCACTTTTAGTCCCAAAGGAATCACATTTGAATGCAGTAAAAAGAATTCTTAGATATCTAAAAGGAACCTTGAATTTTGGTCTTTGGTATCCTAAGTGTAATGAACTCCCATTGAGTGGATTCTCTGATGCTGATTTTGGTGGTTATAGAGTTGATAGAAAAAGTACATCAGGAATATGTAACTTTCTTGGAAACTGCTTAGTATCTTGGTTCAGCAAGAAACAAAATGCTATCTCTCTTTCTACAACTGAAGCAGAATATATTGCTGCTGGTGCTTGTTGTGCTCAACTGTTATGGATGAAAAACACATTGAATGATTTTGGACTAATATATGAATGTGTGCCTATGTATTGTGATAACACTAGTGCCATAAATTTGACAAAAAATCCCATTCAGCACTCTAGAACAAAGCACATAGACATTAAGCATCACTTCATTCGTGATCTTGTCCAAAAGAGAGAAATCTACGTTCAGTATGTGTGTTCGAAAAATCAAATTGTTGATATTTTCACAAAATCCCTTCCACTGGACCAGTTTGTGTATCTTAGAACGAAACTAGTCGTCTGTGAAAAAGTTCTTTAAAAAACTTCTATCGGACGTCTGATGTGTTAGAATGGACGTCCGACAGTGTTCTTCATCAGTTTCCCCAGGAAATTTTTGTTCGGATGGTTGTGTCGGACGTTTCACTTCGTTCAGCCATCCGACACTCAGTTTTCTGCACCTTATAAAGAAACCATCCACTTCATTCAGTTCAGTTACATCCTCAGACTCGGACGCAACCCTTCGGTTTTCCCTCAAATTCAAAATTCAAATTAATCTCTCCCGTATTCAAGTTCCAAGGAATTGACCCAACCAATCTCATTACACCTCTGTTGACCGTTTTACTCCACTCATAACACCCCATAACTCCCAACTGCTTAACAATTCCCAATTCACACTAGAAACCCTAACTTTTCCAAATCCACTACCTATAATCATCTCAAGCATCCTCTGCACTTCTCAACGCACTAGTAGTCAATTTGACACGCATCTGCACTACACTGCATCTCAAAAATCAACTGCATTACATCATGGTGAGAGTTAGAGGCGGTTCAACAAGTGCCGGACGCACATTTAGACTCAGAGATGAAGATGTTGAGATCGTAGAACCTTCCACTAGGGTATCCAAAAAAAGGACAGGGGCTCGTGGTGGAAAGGCAAAACAACCTGCAAAGAAGATATAGGATGCTCCAACTGCTGATCCATCTCCTGTGCGAGTGGAAGCGCATCAAACTGAGGAACAAACTACTGAGGAATAGCAAACACCTGAACCCTTTACCAAAAAATCACCTAGGACAAGGTCTGGTGCTCAGACTACCGGGTCATCTGCCAAACAAAGTGCAAAAAGGAAATGCACTTCAAAGAAACCAGAGGCTCAGCCTGTCAAAGAACCTACACCCCTGTCAAAGTTCATTGATGACGAGGCCAGAGATAGATTTGAGTTAATCTCTCAAAAAGGATTCATCATTCAAAGGTCTGTCATCCCATATGAATTTCGTAAGATTGATTTAGAGCCTGTGCTTAACCTTTTTGAATTCCAAAAATGGACTCACCTCCTGACTATCCCGAACACCTTCTACCCTGACATGCTTTACCAGTTTTTTGCAAATCTTAGGAAAGGAAACTCACACACCGAGCTTATCTCTAGAGTCAATTCTGTTGATATCACTTTAACTCCTGATGTCATTAACTCTGTTTTGAAAGCTAAGATTGAAGATGGTTTCAGAGGAAAAATTGCAAATTTCTTTTCATATGAAGAGTTCCCCTCTACCTACCATCATTTTCACATCTCCAAGTTAATGACTTACTTTCGCACTCACTTCAACACTCCCGCTGAGGCGAGATTAGAGGATCTTAGTCCTCAGAACTTGATCATCTTTACCATTGTTTCCAATCTGCTGGTACCCACTGATGGTCACAGAATCGATGCAAACAAAATGGAATTGCATCTGTTTTACTGTTTTGTGGAAAAAATCAGAATCGATTTTTGTTTTGTAATGTGCAAATTCCTGCTTAAGATTAGCACCGACAGTCGTACGAAGCTTTCCTATGGAAAATTCCTGACTCCTATTTTTGCTCACCTTGAAATACCCTTCACTGGAAAGTCTCCTAGAGATAGTGCCTCAACTGTTTTCTCAAAGGCCTATTTTGAACGAAAAAATTTGAAGTTTTTTGAGGGTCACTGGTGTTACAAGGAACCTCTGTTAGAGTTCAGAAGAAAGAGCCTTCACGAAACTCCAGTCACTCCTAGAACTCCTAGGGATCAATCCATGTATGTCTCTCCTTTCACCATTCACCCTAGAAAATCAGCCAACAAGTCCTTTGTATACAACTCTGAGGTCATCACGTTGCTTGAAGACCTCAAGCAACATATTATGCTCATTGAAGATGGTCTAATGTCGACCATGACACCTGACCAGCAGGCTTCCTTCATTGAGAAACAAAATCTTTTTGTGCCTCCCACTCCTGTGAACAATGAACATGCTCATCAAAAAGAGCCCAGAACTGAGCCTACTGAGCACACTCCTGGTACTGAAGCTACTCCAGAAGCTTATGCCTCCAGTTCTCAGCCCAAGAATAAAGGAAAAGCTCCCATCTCTAAAGAGCTGACTGAAGTTGATGATGAAGATACTGAAGAGGAAGATCATGTGGATCCTGAACAATTTCGTCTAACTAGGAGAAGGCCTAGATCATCCAAGATCACCATATAGGCACTAATAGGCCACTGCACTTCATGAGTAGTTTTCAACAATTCTCTTTTGCATATTTTGCTCTTAAAAGACATCTGGTGTGTTAAGTTTAAGGAGTTTACTCCTCTGCTGGTTTGTAAAAATATCTAGCTATCCGTTGTTGGAAGATGTTTCTATTTTATGATTGTGACTATCTTGTCTTAAATGGATGTCTTATATCTGTTGTTAGTTATATCTATTGTTAACTAATATTGTTTATATTAGTTCTTGTTGTTTGTTGTCATTTGTTGCTGCTCTGATTTCAATTCTGATTGTTTTTGTTATGATGACAAAAAAGGGGAGAAACATGGATGGAATTAGGATATGAATTGGGTCTATATGTGAGGGGGAGTCAAGTAAATTTTTCTGTAGGGTATGGAAAATTTTTCTGAGGGGGAGTCACTGAAGAGATGTGGATATCACTCTGAGGGGGAGTTGTAAATACTCCAAGGCCTCTCTAAGAAAAGGGAAACTATACCAAAATTGCATCACTTCATCCATTGTTTTGTCATCATAAAAAAGGGGAAAATTGTTTATCTTTGTTCATACCTTTTGATGATTACAAAACAAGTGGATAAAACTAATGTTTTCCAAGTTTGTTTTTTGGTCAGGAAATGGAGCAAAACAGGTTCAAAGGTCAAGCATCTGCTAAAACATCTGTCGGACGCACAAACACATACTATCGGCCGTCCAATAACCGTTGAGTATCTTCGGACGCGCAAAGAACCTATCCTCGGACGTTCGAAGCTGATAAGTCAGCACCCCTAAGATTTCTAACCTCGATCGGACACACAATACCTGAGCACTGGATGTCCGACAATCGTTGCAACACTTCGGACGACAAGCATTAGAAGCATCGGACGTCCGAAGGAATTAATGAAGGATTCCAAGTTTTTACATCACATGGTTGGACGCACATTCTGATGCTACCGGACGTCCTAAAGATTTCAAGAAAATTTCTTGAACTCGCTGCCTGCGTTCGGACACACAAACCAGCCTACCGGATGTCCGACACTACTAACGGCTAGTTGACTCTTCAGCTGCCTTGTGTCCGTTAGTGGCATTAATTGAAGATGTTTCTGGTCTACTATAAATAGGAAAAAAGTCAACCACTAAAAGTACAGATACACATTAAGTCTACATCAGATCTTGAGTGATTCTAGCATAAGAGTACTCCAAAAAGAAGATTTGTACTCTTAGTTGTGTGATCTTCTTTTAGCTTTTCAAGTGTGATTCAATTTTTTCAATAGTGTAGATTTGTGAGGGTTGTTCGAGTGTTTGTAAAACTTCCTTGCTTGATCAAGTGTACCTTGAGGCAAGGAGGAAGTGATCCTTCCGAGTGCACAAGAGATTGGTTGTATGTTGAATCAACTTGAAGGAGTTTGCAATATAAAGGGAAATTCAAACTCTAGTCGAGTTTGAGATTTGGTTTGATTTTTCCATCTTCTTATTCACTGCTCTGCAACATTAACTATTTGTCTCTTCTGCTCTAAATTACCTGTAAGACCCACAGACAACCAAGAGGGGGGGTGAATTGGTTGATTAAAATCTTAACCAAGTTTATGCACTTTTTCTTTAATGAAAATTTACCTTCCTTTTTAGTAATGATCAACCAAGTAGATTAGAAGACAATAGCAATATTAATCAGAGAAGCAAGTATAGATAAGCAATGAAGATTTTATTAAACAGAAATATAAAATAGAGAAACAAACCAAGTGTCTACCAAGCTTTACCCAAACTTGAAGACCAAACACTAGGAAGAGCAACTTCTCTTTGATGAACGAAGATCAACTAGATGTACAATGGAGGGAGCTCTTCCTCCTTGCCCTAAGCCTCACTTAGTCAAGCTAGGAAGTTTTACAATCACTCAGAAAACCCTCAACAAAGCTACACTAAAGATCCTTTCAACCACAAAAGAAATGCTCAACAGAAATTCACACCACTTTAATACAAATCTGCTTTGGAGACTATTTTCTAGCTAAAATATCTCTTGAGAACTTGTAAACAAAGTGAGCAAAAGTTCCTACTTCGTTCAGACCAGTTTGATTTTAAAGGGAACCAGAAATGGGCTTCATCAATGCTTCCAACGGATAGAAGGCAGCTGAAGAGTCAACTAGCCGTTGGGGCTGTCGGACGTCCGACGAACAAATCATCGTCCGAACCAATCGTCCGAAAAACAGCAAGTTTGACGTTCGGACGTCCGATGAGTGTTTATCGTCCGACAGTACAGCGTCCGAGCTTAGGCCGAGAGTTGGCAAGTTAATTTGGAATTTCTCGGACGTCCGATGCGGTTGATGTGCGTCCGAGATGTGCGTCCGAACCTTCCGGACGTCCGATGACTCTTTGTGAGCGTCCGACATAGCTTCCTTCTTGATGTTCTTACTTCTTTCGGACGTCCGACAGTTTCCTTTCGGCCGTCCGACCTGTTTGTCCTGTTTTTGCTTCTCCTTTTTGACTGTTTTGCATTTCATGACACATTCGAACCTGATTCCAAACACAAACACTCATATTTGAAGAAAGTTAGATAAATCAAAGTGTTCACTTTCTTGGTCTGTATAAACAAACTTTTGTGATCATCAAAACCAAGAATAACATTCTCCCCCTTTTTGATGATGACAAAATAAAAGTTTGAAATTGATGATTGTAATGAAAACTCCCCCTGTCTTAGTAAATCCTAAAATTTAAAAATTTTGAAAAACTCCCCCTCACTTGGCTGCCCATCCGAGTTAAACAATTCCATTCAACAATTAAACATACCAGCCAATCCAAATTTAAACAATCAATCCAACATATCCTAACATCACTAATCATTAATCACCAATCATCATACATCATACCATCTCCCCCTTTTTGTCATCACAAAAGGGCAACTAATCACATCAACATCAACATCCCCTTTTTGTCATCCACACAGTCACAAATTTACACAAGTTCACAAATCAATATCCTGGTGACAGTATAGAATATACATTCATCAAAACAGTACTTAAAATATACAATCATATTCAATACAAATTCATTACATTCACACAAGCAGAATAGACAATCATTCATCAAAATATTTAGACATCCATCAAAACAGTACTTAAACATCCACCAGATCATACCAAAAGAAACTTAAAATATCCATTACAATACATATTCATTGTTGAATACCACAAACACATAAAAGAGACAAACAGAATGCAAATGTCCTAAATGATGAACTAAGTGGATCCAAGAGTCCTCCGAGAGAGCTGATATTGAGAGAGGTCTTCCTCATCAGTTTCTTCATCATCTTCAGTAGCTTCTTCAATTGGTGCCTTGCCTTTGTCTGATGTGGAAGGGCCATGAGGAGTCACAGGAGTTGATGGATTCGGATCTGGAACTGATGAACCTGGATCAGTGGTTCGAGGTTCTTTGTCATGTGAGACTTCCTCAACCACAGGTGGAGGAAAAAGAAGGTTCTTTTTATCAAGAAAAGCAGCTTGTTGCTCAGAAGACATGGTGAGCATTAGGCCATGTTCTAGAAGAAGAACATGCTGTTTGAGTTCATGAAGAAGCTCAATTACCTCATTACTGGAAGAGGAAGATGCTTTAGTGGTAGACTTCCTAGGGTGAATGGGAGTGAGTGAAATGGGTGAAGAATCATGTACAGTCTTAGATCTTTGTTCACTAGATGATGCCCCCTTATATGCCCACAGATTATCTTTAAAAATAAGATTTTTCCTTTCAAAATATGCTCTGGTAAAAGCATAAGAAGATGCTTCTTTGGGACAAACACCTAGAATTGGAACTTTGTAAAATTCAAAAATCTTTTGAAGAAACTTCCCATAGGATAGTTTTCTTCGAGAGTCAGTAGCATAGCGAAGTAAAAACTTGCACATGACAAAGCCAAAATCAATCCGAATTTTTTCTCGAAAACAGTAAAAAAGATACAGCTCCATTTTGTTTGCATCAGTTCTATGGCCATCAGTGGGCACAAGCAAGTTTGAAATGATAGAAAAGGCAATCAAATTCACAGGAGCCAAATCATTCAACTTAGCATCAGCAGGTGAAGAAAAACTTCTTTTGAAATAAGTTAACATTTTTGTCCCATCAAAATGATTTGCAGCAGTAGGAAGCTCTTCATAAGAAAAGAAATTAGCGACCTTATCTTTGCACAAACGTTCAATGGTAGTCTTTAAAATGGAATTCACAGTATCAGAATCAAAGATTAGGTCTACCCCATTTACCCTAGACATGATCTCAGTTTGGTCAGTTCCTTTCCTAAGGTTAGCAAAAAATTGATGCAGCATATCAGGATAGTAGACATTGGGCATGGAAATGAGATGCGACCATTTCTGGAAATCAAATAGACTTAGAATGGATTCTAAACCTATGGAACGAAATTCAGAGGGGTTTACAGTTCTTTGAGGGATGACACCCTTCTGAGATATCCAGGCGTATTTGTCTTTTGCAGCATCATCAAAGAATGGAGGGAGAGGGACTGATTTAGGAGGTGGTTGAGAAGATGTCCCCTGTCCAGATTCTGGTTGAGAAGTGGGTTGTGGAGTAGGCCGTGACATTTGACCCTTGATAGCTCCTCTTTTGACGCGTTTGGATGTCCGTTTGACAGTAGGAAGATCCTCATCCTCATCCCTGAGTGGATGCTTACGTCCGGCAGTAACTTTTCCTCCCCTTAGATTCACCATTGCGCGAAATGTGTGGAATGAAGAATGCAAATGATGCACACAGCAGTAGGGAAGTGAATCGAACAAAAATTTTGGAACAAAAGACCGTGTACAAGATTTGACAGAGCGGTTATGAGAAGGTAGGGTTTTGAGGAAAATTTGGGAATGTGCGAATTGATAGATGATTTTGTGAAATGATCAGGAAAAGTGACTCGCAATTGATCAGGAATTGTTTTGGTTGAGTCAATTTTGAAATGAGGGTTTCAGAACGATGTGAATTGGAGAGTGAGAGATGAGAGGGTTTTCGTCCGAGAGGAAATAGAATAGGAAAGGTTTGAAGCAAATGAGAAAGAAAGTAGTTTTAAAAAATGAGCCGTTGCATTGTCGGACGGCCGAACGAAGTTGTGCGTCCGACATCTGCGTCCGAACAGGTGCAATCTGGAAAATGGCTGAAGAACATCATCGGACGTCCGTTCATCCTCTTTCGGACGTCCGAAGGCAATGAAAAATTTATGATGATTTTTCGAACATTCCTAATTTTGATCTTAGATGAATGAATTGATCTAATGGCAAAGCTTTTGTAAAAATATCAGCAAATTGATCTTTAGAGCAAACATAATTTACACAAATTTCACCTTTTTGAACAAGATCACGAATAAAGTGGTGCTTTATTTCAATATGCTTTGTCCTAGAATGCTGAATAGGATTTTTGGTCAAATTTATAGCACTAGTATTATCACAGAATACAGGCATGCAGTCATACAACAATCCATAGTCATTCAGGGTATGCTTCATCCATAAAAGTTGAGCACAACATGCACTAGCGGCAATATATTCTGCTTCGGTTGTAGACAATGAGATTGCATTTTGTTTCTTGCTAAACCAAGAGACTAAAGAATTTCCAAGAAAGTGACAAGATCCACTAGTACTCTTTCTATCTACACGACACCCTCCAAAATCAGCATCCGAATAACCATATAGTGCAAACTCACTGGATTTAGCATACCAAAGACCATAGTCTAATGTACCTTTCAAATACCTAAAAATTCTTTTTACAGCATTCAAATGTGATTCTTTTGGACACGATTGAAATCTAGCACACAGGCAAACTGCAAACATAATATCAGGTCTACTTGCAGTTAAATAGAGTAAGCTTCCGATCATACCTCTATAATGCTTTTCATCCACATGATTACCTTCTTCATCTTTGTCAAGCTTTGTAGAAGTGCACATTGGAGTTCCAACTTGCTTTGAGTCCTCCATGCCAAACCTTTTCAGTAATTCCTTGGTATACTTTGCTTGATTGATAAAGATTCCCTCAAGAGTTTGATGTATTTGAAGTCCAAGGAAGAAATTTAATTCTCCCATCATACTCATTTCAAATTCATTTTGCATAGTGGTGGAAAACTCCTTACATAGATACTCATTAGTAGCACCAAAGATAATATCATCAACATATATTTGCACAATGAGAAGGTCATTCAACACATGCTTAGTAAAAAGTGTGGTGTCCACAATACCTCTTTTGAAACCTTTTTCAATCAAGAACCCACTTAATCTTTCATACCAAGCTCTTGGAGCCTGTTTTAAACCATATAAAGCTTTAGAAAGTTTAAACACATGACTTGGAAATTTTGTATTTTCAAAACCTGGGGGTTGATCCACATACACTTCTTGATCAATAAAACCATTTAAAAAGGCACTTTTAACATCCATTTGAAACAATTTGAAACCTTTGAAGCAAGCAAAAGCAAGAAGCATTCTAATAGATTCTAATCTTGCTACGGGAGCAAATGTTTCATCAAAATCTATTCCTTCTTCTTGTGCATATCCTTTAGCAACTAATCTGGCTTTATTTCTTACAACAACACCTTTATCATCCAACTTATTTCTAAAAATCCACTTTGTGCCAATGATAGGTTGATTTTGAGGTCTATCAACAAGTGTCCAAACTTCATTTCTCTCAAATTGATTAAGTTCCTCTTGCATTGCCAAAATCCAGTTTTCATCCTTTAAAGCATCATTGATATTTTTGGGTTCAAAAAGAGAAACTAAAGCAAAATTATCAAACAATTTTCTAGATGAGGAACGAGTGTTTACCTTCTCGGATGGATCACCAATTATAAGCTCTTTTGGATGATTTTGGTTGAATTTCCAAGCCTTGGGAAGATCTTTGAGTGGATCATCATTTTTGTCTTCATCTTCCTCATCTTGATCATTATGAACTTCAGTTTCCATTTCAGTTGCTGCTGGTTTAGAACTTCCTTCATTTCCAATTGATAGCTTTTCCATTCCTTCTCGAACACCTACATCATCATCCTCACAAGAACTTTTGGAATTATCATGATTGGTTTCATCAAAGGTTATATGTATAGCTTCCTCAATCACAAGAGTCCTTCTATTAAAAACTCTATATCCTCTTTTATTCTCACAATATCCCAAAAATATTCCTTCATCAGATTTTTTATCAAACTTACCAAGATGTTCCTTTAGATTCAAAATAAAGCATTTACAACCAAATACTTTGAAATAACCAACCGTAGGTTTCTTATCAAAAATCAGTTCATAAGGGGTTTTCTTTAAAATAGGCCTCAAGAGAGTTCTATTCATCACATAACATGCTGTGTTTACCGCTTCAGCCCAAAGATATTTAGGCAACCTACATTCATTCAACATAGTTCTAGCAGCCTCTTGGAGAGTCCTGTTTTTCCTTTCTACAACACCATTTTGCTGTGGAGCCCTTGCAATAGAGAACTCATGTGTTATACCATTATGATCACAAAATTCTGGAAAACCACAATACTTGAATTCAGTCCCATTATCACTCCTAATCCTAACAACTTTTAACCCAAGCAGATTTTGTACTTTAGCAAACAATGAAGTAAAATTCTTGAAGGCATCATCTTTATGAGCAAGAAATATCACCCATGTGTATCTAGAATAATCATCCACAATCACAAAACAGTATTTCTTACCACCCAAGCTAGAGATTTGAGTAGGACCAAATAAGTCAAGATGCAAGAGTTCTAAGGGTTTTGAAGTAGATACACACTTCTTTGTTTTAAAAGAAACTTTTGTTTGCTTTCCAAATTGACATGCATCACATATTTTATCCTTTTCAAAAGTGATTTTTGGCAGGCCTCTAACTAGTTCCTTTTTCGAAATTTCCTTTAGTAAGTCCATGTTAAAATGACAAAGTCTTCTATGCCACAACCAAGGATCTTCATTTGAAGCTTTAAGACATTTTAAGCTAGAAGAATCAACTTTATTAAGGATCACAATATATATGTCGTTAAACCTCTTTCCTTTGAACACAATATTATATTTGGAATCAAGTACAATGCATTCATGCTTTTTAAACAACACATACAAGTCTTTATCACACAATTGACTAACACTAAGCAGATTATATCCTAAGTTATCAACTAAGAGCACATTGTGAACAAAGGTTTCACCATCCTTACCAACATCACCTATTCCAATTGTCTTAGCTTTCACATCATCACCAAATGTCACCTTTCCACTTGATTTTGATTTCAGCTTTATAAACAAAGAAGGATCACCGGTCATATGCCTTGAGCAGCCGCTATCAATGAACCATTTGGACTTGTTTGATCCTTTTTCCTGAAAAGATAAAGTGTTTGGTACCCTTTTTAATTTTTGGGTCCATAAGAGTTAGCATTGTATCTAACTAACCACATGCATCTCATCCCTTTGTTCAAATTCCTTTTCACATAGCAATCTCTACTCAAATGCCCTTTTTGACAACAAAAACTACACATAATGGAAGAGTTTTTAACATGTACTGGTTTAATATATCTTAATCCACCTCTTCTATATGTTGTGAAGCCATGTGCAATTTTGTTGTGTGGAAATGTTCTTTGACAAGCAGTAAGATGAGTAGATGACATGTTCTTTTTGAAGAAATCCTGCTTTCTTGCATTCAAGGTTTCATCCAATTTATCCATTCTTTTCTTCAAATCACCATGTCTTTCCTTCAGCATTTCACAAATATTTGTTTTTCTATCAAGCTCATTTTGAACATTGCATCCGGCTCTTACAAGACTTTCATTGTCAGTCTTTAGTTGTTTATTTTGTTGAAAAAGATTTGTATTTTCTTGAATGAGAAAAGCCATTTTCTGTTTTAACTGCTTGTTTTTATCATACGATTCCTTCAAGGCATCATGCAGTTTCTCAACAAAGGATTCAAGATCATCATCTTCATCATCATCACTTTCAGATAGAGAGTGTGTGGAAGTTACCTCATTATTTCCAATAGCCATGAAGGCCATTTGAGCTGATTCTTCTTCTTCTTCAACTTCCCCTTCGGAGTTGCATTCATTCCAAGTAATCTGAAAGTTGTTGAATCTTGGCTTCCTATCAGCTTTTCCATCTTTCATCTTCTTCATGGGGCATTCGTTTGCATAGTGTCCAATCTGTCCACATTCGAAGCATTTGTCCAACTGTTTCTTGTTGAAATCTTGTTTTCCTTTGTACTTTGCGATAGATGGCTGATTCTGGAATTGATTGCTAGGTCCTCCCCTTCTAAACTTTCTTTTATTCAAAATTCTTTTGAAGCCTCTGGTGATAAGAGCAAGATCATTATCATCACCATCCGAGTCTTCATCATCCAGGTGAGCTGGATCATCTTCACCTTGAGTAGTCTTTAGAGCAATGTTTCTCTTTGCTCTAGTATCCTCTTCCTCCTGCACTTTAGATTTCAGTTTCAACTCATAAGTGGTTAGTGAGTTAATGATAGATTCCATAGGCACAGAACTTAAATCCTTAGCCTCCTCTATTGCAGTCACTTTATTTTCCCATTCTTTGCCCAAAGCATTGAGAATTTTCCTGTTCTTCTCTCCCAAAGTGTACTCTTTGCCCAATGCTTCAAGATCTTTGATCAAGTCAGTGAACCTGCAATACATTTTGTCAATATCCTCAAGAGGTTCAATTTTAAATGATTCATATTTTGTAACCAAGATAGCCTTTTTTTGTTCCTTCACGTTGTCACCACCCTCATGGATTTCTCTTAGTTTATCCCACATTTCTTTGGCCGATTTGCAGCCTTTTACTCTAATTGATTCATTTGAATCTAGGGCACTATAAAGAACATTCATGGCCTTGGCATTCAATGTGAGGTTAGTTCTATCTTGAGCATTCATTTCAGCTCTCATT
The DNA here is from genome assembly GCF_036785885.1 of Coffea arabica. Classification (NCBI taxonomy): domain Eukaryota; kingdom Viridiplantae; phylum Streptophyta; class Magnoliopsida; order Gentianales; family Rubiaceae; genus Coffea; species Coffea arabica. The sequence goes on from NC_092326.1 coordinate 10,809,139, forward strand.
TTTGGCCGAAGCACCCCTGTATCTGCATCAAGAAAGTTAGCTTCATGCGGTCCTTCACTCACAATAAACCATAGTTCAATATCAATAGATTGTAAAAAGATAATCATCCGTTCTTTCCAGCTAACATAGTTAGATCCACTGAACATGGGAGGTCTAGTCACAGATTGCCCTTCAACAAACATAGCATGACTGGTTGTCATCTTTACTCCAAGCCGTTAGAGCTTAATCTCAAGGAGACCAAGCTCTGATACCAATTGTAAGACCCACAGACAACCAAGAGGGGGGGTGAATTGGTTGATTAAAATCTTAACCAAGTTTATGCACTTTTTCTTTAATGAAAATTTACCTTCCTTTTTAGTAATGATCAACCAAGTAGATTAGAAGACAATAGCAATATTAATCAGAGAAGCAAGTATAGATAAGCAATGAAGATTTTATTAAACAGAAATATAAAATAGAGAAACAAACCAAGTGTCTACCAAGCTTTACCCAAACTTGAAGACCAAACACTAGGAAGAGCAACTTCTCTTTGATGAACGAAGATCAACTAGATGTACAATGGAGGGAGCTCTTCCTCCTTGCCCTAAGCCTCACTTAGTCAAGCTAGGAAGTTTTACAATCACTCAGAAAACCCTCAACAAAGCTACACTAAAGATCCTTTCAACCACAAAAGAAATGCTCAACAGAAATTCACACCACTTTAATACAAATCTGCTTTGGAGACTATTTTCTAGCTAAAATATCTCTTGAGAACTTGTAAACAAAGTGAGCAAAAGTTCCTACTTCGTTCAGACCAGTTTGATTTTAAAGGGAACCAGAAATGGGCTTCATCAATGCTTCCAACGGATAGAAGGCAGCTGAAGAGTCAACTAGCCGTTGGGGCTGTCGGACGTCCGACGAACAAATCATCGTCCGAACCAATCGTCCGAAAAACAGCAAGTTTGACGTTCGGACGTCCGATGAGTGTTTATCGTCCGACAGTACAGCGTCCGAGCTTAGGCCGAGAGTTGGCAAGTTAATTTGGAATTTCTCGGACGTCCGATTGCTTGGTCTGGTTCTTTAGAAAAAGAGGGCTAGTTTAAAAAAAAGTTGATTTATATTTTGGCTAGCTCTTAAACCACCTAATTCACCCCCTCTCTTAGGTTGTCTTCGATCCTAACAGGACATTGCCTATGTAAGGTAGATATGAGGCCGATTAAGTTGCCCTATGACTCGGAAGTTAAAATGCCTATTGAAAAAAAAATTAAATTAAGTTTTGATTACTAGTTGAATGAATAGAAATTGTGAAGTATAAGTTGGAAAACGTAAGTTAGTGATTGGTCTAATAGACTTAACCATGAAGGGATTGATTTGTAAGTGAATTTCGAGGGCGAAATTCTTTTTAAGGAGAGGAGGATGTGAGGACCCAAAAAATTTCTTATTTTCATCGAATATTATTGGTTTATTTAAATATTTATTCACCTGTTTTCTCCAAATAATTTATTTCAACCATTCTAAGTCCATTTGTATGGAACAATATCTTCCTTATGTTTTTAAAACGTCCCGTTAGCAAATTTAATTTTCGGAGGTTTGTTTAAATGAGGAATAATGAGTACATGTGTTTCAAGGTGATATTCTATTCGAGAGTGCATTTATCTTGGGAAATTAAGAATAATCAATAGTAGATGAAGAAAAGTTAATTAAGAAATTAAAGGTGAATGAGTTCTAAGTAAGTGTATACCACTTGCGTGTCGGTAATTTTCCGAAAGACGCGCTGATAGGAATTAATTGGAGATTTGAGGAATTAATACTGGATTCAGGTGAGAACCTATAAATTTTCTTATTTTAAAACTCCTATTACGAGTTCATTTAAATATTTATTTGGCCAATTACCCCGAGTATTATTTTTCTAACCTTTTTAGATCTAATTATATGGATTTATAGTTTAGTTATATTTTTAAAGTGACTTGTTTCAAAATTTAATTTTTGAAGGCTCGCTAAGTGAAAATAGTGAATACGCGATTGGAGTCGATAATCGATTCGAGAATATAATAAGTTTGGAAAAATGGGAGACTTGTACATTAATCTCAAAATAGATATTTTATCTTTAAGTGCTCAATTATTAGCTAGTGATACTATCGTTATAAGAATTTCTTGGAAGTTTCACTTTATCACGCTTAAATAGGAAGTACGCGTTTTTACGCACGCGATTAATTGAGGGACTTTAGACCATTATATTTAGACCAATAAGATTGGATAATAATAACATGAATGGAAGTGCATTAGAGGTTTAGTGTACTAGTGAAATAAAACCAAGAGAAATCGAGCACAAAACGCGCGCGTACGGGCACTATTTCTAGTTGACTTTTGAAGCAATTTTTGGCCACAAATTTTAAAGCTTCTCACGGAAGCTTACCATCAGCAACATCTCCTCTTTTCCTTCACTCAAACAGCTGAACAACAAGGGAGAAAAACAGCTCCAAATTCTTCTTCATTTCTTCATTAAATCATCACCAAATCACCTCAAACTTCAACCACACTATGCTAATCGCTTGGATAGCATCTTAAGCTAGAAAAAGGACTTCATTTCCACAGTTTTTGTGAGCTCTAAGAGGACTGAAATTTCGGCTTAAGTCATCAACTAAGATAATCAATGATCAACCTTGAAATTTTTAGTTTATGGAAGTTCTATTGCACATATAAGCTCATGTATGCATGTGGGTAGCTCTATTTTTGTTGAAAAGTTGATATGTGGGCTCTATGAACTCCCACTTGGATTGGATGGACTGATTTGGTGAATGATGATGAAATTAATGTTGGTTTAGTGATTATATTAGTGGAATAATGTTGGGTTGTTAATAGAAACTCAATGATGGTGCAATGAGCAAAAGTGACCATTTTACCCCTGCCATGTTCGTGACCTTTGGTGCTAAATTTTGAGATTCTAATGGCTTAATTATAATGTATACATGTTATATGGATGGTGTAGAAAGTTTTATTGAAAAATAATATGATTTGGTTGGTCAAATGTGTTGATTTCCAAAGTTTGGCAGAACTGGAAAATTTTCCCAGATTGCCCAGGCAATCATCTTGTTTCAGTTATAACGTTTTACTCCGATATCGAAATCGAGTACCGTTTGTGGCACTGAAAACTAGACATTCCCAACTTTCTATTAGTATAAAATACACATCCTGGTTCCACTTGAGCGAGACAAACCATTCATTTAAAAATTGCTGTCCTGTCTCATTAGTTCCCTGGAAGGCAGAACATGAACTACAACTTGAGGCTCAAATGTGAACTAGTTGTGGATGGATTTTGAAAATGGTTTCTCCTGATAAATTGTGGCTTCATAAATGTGTTTTTCAATGCCACAAACCAAGCTCAATTCATAGTTAAATTGAGTGAATTGTGGCCAAAGTTTGAAACTGACTCAATGAGGAAATTCCTCATTTTGGGCTAAATCCTTAACTAATCCTGGTTTGGGACTTGTACTTGAAATTCTTGGTGTTAATCACCCATAAATTTTGTCTTGGACGCCTCTTAGACATTTTCTATGCCAATGGACCGTGTTTGAGGTACTTTGTAAGCAAAACGTTTTGAAAACGGAAAACGGAACTCACAAGGCAGATTTGCCTTGGAAATTTTGGAACTCTGGAGATTTGGTTAACAGACTTCCCACACTTATTTATCTATCAAATTTGGTAGAGGAATAATCCTTATATGGTAGTATTATACTGCTAATTTTGGTGCCATTTCGAGTCCATTTCAATACTCGAACAAAATTCCAAAATTGGTACTTTAAACCTAGAAATTTCATAATTGTCTCAAATGTCCAGCAACTTTGAGCTACTATATCTTGGTGCTCAAAACTCCGATTCTTGTTCAGCTTATTGTGTTTTAAACTTTATTGCAACCCTAGTTGAGTTTCAAATTCGAGTGACTAGTTCCAATTCTGTAAATTTTTTCAAATTTCCAAAGTTGGCGAAAAACTAATCCCGAAACTGCCTCGATAGTCTAGAACAGAAACTTTGAGCCAAATTTTGAATATCTTCTGTTTGGAATCATGGAAAATTATCTTCTAAGAACTTTTAGTACATTGAAAGATGTTTCCAACGGTACCAAGTTTTCCAATTTTGGACTTGTAGAGAGTGAGATACGATTTTACAAATTGAGTGTAACAAATCTGAAAATTCATAACTTAGAGGAAATGGAGTTTTTCCAAACTCTCTCTTTTCCTTTGATATCACATGATCATTTTACACTCGATTTCAAAGATGGAAATCAGATTTCGTTTGTGTTTTAAAACCCCACTTTTGAGCCTCGATATACGAATAATTAATTTTCTGAGATCGCACAAGTGTGCAATCTTTCTTAATAATTGGGGTTTATAAGTGATTGTTCATTATTAATTACTCAGACTCGCACGAGGACCTTCAAGAGGATCCTATGGTGGACGCTTGAACTTCAAGTGCCATTTTCTTCTTGTTTACTTGGTGAGTGTCAAGTGCATGTTTACTTGAACTCCTGTGAACTCGATACATGTTTACTTGTTATTAATACTTGAGATTTTGAAATTTAAGATAAGGGTGTACTTTATAGCACTCGTTCTCACTTGAAATAAATAACTTGTACTTGAAATGTTTGAATATTGCAATTGCTTGAATATGTCACATGCTTGTATGATTTGAAATAATGTGCTATGGCAGCATACGTCGCTGGAATGAATCTCCTCGACACCCGAACATGCTTAGGGGACGCCCAAATCTCATTGGTCATCCTTGGACTCGAGTCGGCATGGGTTTGGTCTGGCTCCTTGGTAAACCATGGGAAAAAAATAAAAGCTTGATCTAGTAAGAGATCTCGCTTGGCATACTCGAGCAGTATCACCTTAAACAAATGACAGGCGGGCCCGACACAGGGGTATGTAAGGTGAAAAGGGATAGGTTAAGTGGAGTTCAACGGACTAAACCTGCCTGATTGACGGAGCGTCAATTCGTGGAGGTTCTTGATCGTGCCAGTGGGATATAGCTCCTGAGAGCTCCAGTATCCTTGAATTATTTCTGTTTACTTTTCAGTGAATTGTTAATTATTGACATATTATTGCTCGACTTGTAAATTTTGGATTGTTAGTTGAACAATGTACTTGCATGTGTGTTCTTGGCCTCACGAGCATTTTACTCACCCTGTAGATTTGTTTTCCTTAATAGGACTTGGACTTGGAATGAGATTCGGAGGAAATTTCCTTTTGTGTACTCTTGTAATAGGGTTCCAATTCTTTTGTCTAGACATTTGGCCATTGTATATTTTGGACTGTATTATGGAAAATTGATGTAAGGATTGGGTAAAGGTTAAATACCGTTAAGTTTGAACGCTTCCGCACTAATTTTATTGATATTATCTGGTTGTCGACATCTAGCACCGCTATAAGATTAAACAGAAATTACTTGAGTCCCGGTGAGAGTTGGGCAGACGTTCCGCAGATACCCTTTGGTTTGCCTTAGGGAGAAGTGGGGGTATCACAGATTCAGTTCATAAGTTGGTCCAAATTGAGCCATAAGCTTGTGACGCCCCCACTTCTCCCTAAGGAGAACCAAAGGGTATCCGCGGGATGCCTGCCCAACTCTCGTCAGAACTCAAGTAAATCTATTCAAACTTATTACCAGTCTACACAACACAAGTAAATAACTCAAATTTAGTAAATGCGGAAGCGTTCAAATTTAACAATAGTCATCTATTATCCAACCCGCACGTCGGGTGTTCAAAGTACATCATAAATCCCAAATATACATCACGCCCCAAATATTACATTTCAATTCCAAAAGTACAATCCAAAACCAAGGCATAGCCAAGATATAATAAAAATTCTAAACAAAAGTACATCAGGAGGGTTTCTCCAATACATTTTCGAATTCAATCCTGTTAAGGAAAACAAATCTATAAGGTGAGCAAAATGCTCATGAGGTCAAGAACACACATGCAAACACGTAGATCAGATAACAGTTCCAAATAACAGTTTAAGAGATAATTACAAGTAATTAATAAAGCCAGTGAAATTAAATAGAAACAATTCAAGGATATAGTAGCTCTCAAGAGCTAAGTTCCACTTGTTGTGTCGATGACATTCGTATACCTCCCCGCAGTGACACTTAGTCAACCGGGTCGGTATTTCCAATCTGTAGAACTCCACTAACTTTCCATCCGTCCACCATACACCGCTTCGGGCTCGCACGACATTTATAAGGTGATACTCCACGAGTATGCCAAGCAAGATCTCTCAATAGATCAAGCTTATCATGTGAATCTCATGGCTCACTCAGATTCCCGACCAAGCCCATGTCGGCTCGAGTTCCAAGGTCGGCTTATGAGTTTGGGCGTCCCCTATGTACATGTAAATGTCGAGGAGATTCACTCCAACGACGTATGCACTCATAGCATACCAAGTCATGTATACAAGTATTTGACAGGTCCAAACATGTAATTCAGCATATGTAAGTCTAGCAAGCCAGGCCAAGCATGAATCAATTATTTCAAATGAGTACGAGTGCGATAAAGTACACACTTGACTCCATTTTATCAAAACCAGGCAGATTAAGCAAGACAAGCATGTATCAAGTTCACAGGAGTTCAAGTAAATATGCATTTGATACTCAACAAGTAGTAAGTAGTCTCAACCGAAATTTAAGCGTTCACCGTGGAATTCTCTTGAAGTTCCTCGTGTGCCCCTGAGCAAATAATAGTGAAATATCACTCATATATCCCAATCATCAAGGAAAATTGTACACTAGTACAATCTAAAGAAATTTCATGAAAACGTGTGACGCCTCGAAAAAAAAATGAGTTTGAGAACCCGGAAATTTTCTAATTTTCTAGGGTTTATTTTTTTTAATCGCCCGCCTTTTCTACATTTTCTTTATTAGAAAAATTTCCCAGATAAAGTTTATGAGCAAAGATAGTTTTGAAATGATTTTTCTAGTATCGGTTAGTTTTTGAGAAATTAAAAGCGTATTTTGGACGTGGGACCCGCTAGTGCGGTAAATGCATTATATTTTTGACAACTTGTAGGAATTTTGTTTTGAGTGATATTATTTTACAAGGTGTTAAGATATTTGTCTTGGAGAGACAAGAAGATAATCTCAAGGTTAAAGGGTGACAAGTGTCACCTTGTTATTGAAGGTTGGACTAAAACATTTGACCATCTTACTACCTTTACCAAATAAGTACCAAATTGATCCAAAATTACCTTCATTCTTCATCATCTTGGCTGAGCTTCATAAGGAGAAAAGAAAGGAAAGCTTTCATCTTACTTCTTCATTTCTTGCTCCAATCAAACAATTTAACCGATTAAACTTGGATTTCCTCCATAAAACCTCTTAGTTTAGTGGTATTAAGGTTGGTTGTGAAGTGGTTTGGAAGACCAAGGTGCTAAGTTGCTTCCTTTCTTGAGTTGGTAAGGTGAGTAGCTAAGGAACCTCTCTTTTCTTCTCAATCATGTTTAATTAGTGGCTTATGTGAGTTAAAGAGATGGTTTGATGGATTATATCTTGATTTTGGTTGAATTGGGGAAGTTTTATAATTATTGGGGATTTTTCTGTTTTCATATGGATATGATTATGGGGTCATGTATGATGATTGGAAATGGTGTTTAAGGACTCTATGAGGTGGAAAAAGTGGTCAATTGCAATCAATTTCTGTTTTGGAAGAAATTTCAGAAAATTAGGTTTTGTGAAGGAACATTCTGCCCAAATTTTTAGGTCCTAGTTAGAGGCCGAATTGGCCTTGGCTTAAAACATGAAAGTTTTAGGTAATGATATTTTAGAGGTGCCTACAAAATTTCAGGTCAATCGGAGTAGTGTAGAATGAGAAAAGTCGAAATTACTATTGCTATTCTGGTTTTACCCGAATGTAAGAATTGCACCTGTAATTGGTTGTTTTGGCTGGAATTGCTTCCGAATTGGTTGTTGAGGCCTTCTGATGAAATTTATCCCTGTTTCTTAGCTTTCAGCTGGTTGTAGAATTTATGGATTTGGACTTAGGTAGACTGATTTATGATGTTTCCGCTAGAATGCGTTCTGTGAATCTGTTTTCACGGTTCTGGTGTAGTTTCTTGCATTTTTGACCTGGTTACACTCGAAACTGGGTTGAGTGACCTTCTACAATATTGTAGCACTGTCTCTTAGCTTCGAAACGGTGGGTCTTGAATCTTCATCCGACAGTCGTAGCACCTTTGGTACCATTACCGTAAAATGACGTCAAAACTATTTTTCTGGTTTTGAGCTTAACTTTCATTTCCGGACTTTTCCCTAGCTTGACTTGTACTAGTACTACTTGGAGCTTGCTGAATGACTATTGGATGAACTTGTTGTTGTGTGTGTACCTTTGGGACTGGCTGAGGAAATAATGAAGCCATGATGGCTGGAAAAGTTAGCAAATTCAGGGGAAGTGCTGTCCGAACTTTGAAGGGACTTGTTTGCATTGAGTTTGTGATCTAAGACTTGGATTTTAGCAAGGCAATGTTATATGATGGATGATTCTGAGCCATGGAGGTGAGTGACCCCAAACTATTGTTAAAGCTTCTTATGTAATGTTTCTTGCATTATTTACTCGACTGCATCTCATGCGTGCTTACATGTGAATTCGTGATATGATTTTGGATTCAATGAGTTCTTGGGGAGTCTTGTGCTGGACACCAACGTCTCCACCTCTGTTTACTTGGAGCAAATGGCTCCGGAACTCAAAAAGGGGCTCCCTCTTAATGTTAATGTTAATGTTAAATGATCTATTTGAGCGTTGGGTGTTCAAGTACTATGATTTCACTGGCTCACGAGAGCAATAAACGGACATTTGTTCTTTGAATCATGACATCATCGAAAGGATCGAAATGCAATATTGTGAAATATATTTGATTACTGATTTTACTGGTTACTCGCTGAGCTTCTAACTCACCCCAAAAATGTTTTATTCCCCTCCACAGGGCTCGTGGCGAAGGAAGGCTTGTCGTGCTTATTCACATGAATAGATGGCCTATATTTTGTACAATTTGGATTTGGAATCATTTTATGTATAGTTGGAAATTGTTTTCGCTTCGCTTGTGACATGTAATTATTGGAGACTTGGATGTGTAATTGTGGGAACATTTGATGTAATTTTTGAGATTTATATTGTAATCTGTTTGAGGAATGTAGTGAACGACTGAGTCCCGGCGAGAGCTGGGCAGACGGTCCGCCAAACCCTGGGGTTGCGATTCTGGTGTAGTATGTGACATTTTTGACGTAGTTACACTCGAAATTGGACTAAGTGGCCTTCTTCAACATTGTAGACCCTTAAGTCCTGAATATTCCTGTAAATTTTCAGGTCAAACGGATTAGGGTATGATGAGTAATAGATGAAATACTCAAGCCTGTTTTGAACATCAGGTTCTGTGCGTTTTTAGTTTAGCTTCTGCCTGTGACTTTTCGGTTTTGATACCGTATGATCTGGGTGGTGAATCCTTTATAAGAAATGTAGATCTTAGTTTTGGCTTCGAAACGGTATAAAGTGTGTCGAAATCCAAGTTCCGTAGCTTCCGTTATGACCCAAACAAGATCGATCGTCAGAACTGCCTTGTATCTGGACAGTTCTGACGGGTATTTTGACACTCAATTTTTGTTCTGTTCTGAGTGGATTCAGGTCTTGGCCAAAACATCAAAGTTTTAGTCTTAGGTCTCAGCTTTCTAATGCCTTTGGAATTTCCTGATTTGGATTTGTGAGCTGGGAGTTATGGTCCAGTAAACAACCCTGTTCGTCACCCTAAGACGTAAATTTCTGGTATTGTTTTCTACAATTTTGACCTGCTTCCATTCAGATCTAGATTAAAGTTTCTTCAGGAGATTTGTAGCCCCTTCTCATAGCTTCAAAACAGTATCTCGGTCACTTTGATCCGACTTTACTAGCCTAATCTTTGATCAAAACGGTTTGAGATGGCAGATTTGGCCGTTTCCTTTTGCCGTTCCGCGCACTTGCATCTGCCAATTTTGCCGTTTCCGTACTTGCGTGTGTCGGCTTTTGCCGTTTTGTTTGTTTTGGGTCTGTTAGTAGCCGTTTGTGATATAATGTGATAAAATCTTCTATTTCAGACAGTGGTGAGCTAGGCGGAGCCGGTGGGGCCCACTACTAGCCAACACACGAAGTGATTTCAACTTTTGTACTACTTTTGTAATTTGAGTAAGTATTCAGGCCGCTCTTATGTGTTAGTTGCTTATGTGTTTCGACATGTATGAAGAGGGTACTTAGGCGAGGGTGTACTTTATCGCACTCACTCTAAACCCGAATTTACGCACATATTTGTACATGACATATGTATGTGAATCATTTTGGAACTAAACCCCTTGAGCTTGTGGCTCGGGGTGATTTTGAATAATTTTGTGAAGTTTGTGAGTTTGGGGCGAGCTCTTGACCTAAATGGACTATTCGAGCCGGTTAGAGCTTGGTCGAAGTCAGTCCAACCTGGTTGGAGGTCACCAAGTTTGTGAATCCGGTTCACCGAGTATGTGGACTAAGTTTGTGACCCGAGCTTGTGACTCAAGCTCAAGTTTGTGATTTCGTTCGCCCAGGCAAGTTTGTGAGGTGGCTGGCCAGTGAGGGTGATAAGGTGTCGGTGGGTGTACAAGTGAAGTTCTACGGACCATTAAGTGTGTCGACGGAGTGTCAGCAGGAGATCACGCATGCCATATGAATTGGCTTTGGAGCCACCTGTATCTTTATTATGTGATGTTACTTTTCTGCTTTTGCTTTACTCTTACTATATCACTGTTGTTACGTGAAATTTACGCTTTTGCCCCTGTTTACTTACTAAGCATATAACTTACCCCATTCCTTTTGTTTTCCTTAGTAGGGGCCGACGCGGGGACTTTTGGCACACACACTAGCATAGTTAGGTTTGATTGTAATAGTTGGACTTATAGTATGTTTGTTTTTGTTTTTGTTTTGGTGGTTTGTATAAGGACCCTCCTTAGGGTCTACATTTTGGTTTTTGTGGTAAATATAAGGATGTAATAGTGTGAGCAGGTACTTTTGGAGAATGTAATTATAACTCTTTTGGGATTGTATCTAGAACTCTTTTGAATTTTCTGGCTTTTATTGTTTTAAGTTTTGAGTCCTGGCGCGAGTTAGGCAGGCGGCCCGCCGATACCCTTGGGTTCGCCCTTGGGAGAAGTGGGGTCGTCACAGAAAGAACCTCAATTACTCGTACATCGGGGTTTAAATGGAGTTTCTTAAAGTACACGGGTAATCAAGTTTTCATTTTAGGAAATCAAGTATAAAACGTTCAAGAAATATTGAATGAATAAGGAGTATTTGAAAACTCCCTTTTCTTGGAATTTGGAAAAACTTTAGGTTTGATACGATACTTTGAAAAATCGTATCTCACATTTTACATGTCAAAAATTAGAAAACTTTGTGCCGTTGGAAACCTCTTTGAAAGTACTAAAATTTCTTAGAATACACTTTTCTAATATTCCAAATGGAAAACATTCAAAAATGAGCTCAAAGTCGCTATTTTGGTTCATAAGGCAGATTTAAGTTGGTTCTTGGTCAACTTTGAAAATTCGGCAAAATTCATTTGATTGAAACTAGCCTTTGAAATTTGTAACTCTAATAGTGTTGTAATCCAAGTTTACAATAAAACAAGCGGAACAAGAAATTGAGTTTCGAGCACCGAGATACGGTAGCTCAAAATTTGAGAAAATTCGAAATTGCTGAACAAATTTCCAGATTTGAGTTTCCGACTTTGGGACTTTAGTTAGGTATCGAAATGGACTTGGATTGGTACAAAATTTGGCAGAATAATACTCATATATAAAGGGTATCCCACTATCAAAATTCATGGAAAAATACCTTCAGGAAGGTAGTCAACCAAACAATCAAAGTTTTGAAAAATCCTAAGGCAGAACTGCCTTGAGCTTTTTCGTTCTTCATTTCCAACATTTGGCCCAAAAAATCCTTCAAACTTGGTTTGTTTGTGTAGGCAAAGCCTAAGGAACATTCATGGTACATTTGGTAAGTGTTTTAACTCCAAGAAATTCAATTGGCAAGTCTACACCAAGTCTAACATCTATTTTGCCCAAATTTTAGGGTTTTCAAGAGCAGGGCAGGTTTCGTATTTTGATCACAAATCACTCAATTCAACTCGGAATTAAGCATGGTTGGTGGCTTTGAAAAATAAATTCATAAAACTAAAATTTCACAGAAGAAATCATTTTGAAATTCGGCACACAACTAGCTCAAATTCGAGCCTCGAGTTGTAGCCTCTGTACTTCGTTCCAGGAAAACAGAGAAACAGGACAGTCATCTTAAAACGGTTGGTACCGGCTACTCGGGTGGAACTAGGGGTTGCATTTTATACCGTTGGAAAGCTGGGAATGTCTAGTTTCAAATGCCACTGATGGCACTTGTGTAAGTCCCAAAGACAACCAAGAGGGGGGGTGAATTGGGTTGATTAAAATCTTAACCAAATTTATGCACTTTTTCTTTAATAAAAATTTACCTTCTTTTCTAGTAATGATCAACCAAGTAGATTAGAAGACAGGAGCAATATTGATCAGAAAAAAACAAGTATAGATAAGCAATGAGTGTGACAGCCCCACCTTCCCCTAAGGCGAACCAAAGGGGTTAGCGGACTGCCTGCCCAGCTCTCGCCAGGACTAACGGTACGGTTTACGTCAATCTAAAACGTTCCGCAACATACCATTTCGCGCAAACAAGTCAAAACACAAAATAAAATAAAATAAAAAACGAAAAGAAACGAAGCCAAAATTTATTTAAACCATAGCCAAGCATATATATACAATGGAAATCAACATTTACAACCATAATGGCATGCCAAAACTATTCATTAAGGAGTACACATTCGATTTGCCTATCAAAAGGAAATGAACCCGTTATACATTAGGGTTTCACTTCAAGAGCTATACAAAAGACATTTACAAGCTCAGTATGGCAATTGACTATCCAGTCCATTTTCAAAAGCAATTATATCCCTGTAAGGAAAACAAATAACACGGAATGAGCCAAAGCCCAGTGGTATACCACCCAATAAGCAATCAAAGTCATATAAGAATGAACCTTCATTTAAAGTGCACAAATAAGCAATGAAGCAAAACAGTAAAAGGATACGGTCGGCTCTCAAGAGCCCATTTCCACGCTTGCAATCTTGAACCAATCTCATTGACTCTCCGTCAATGTTAAAATACCAAACCGTAGACAACTCTTTACTTCCATTCCTTCCACCCAACATACCCCAACCGGGCCCGCACTCCATTCAGTAATATTTTGGTAATACTCGAGTTTACCGGAACCAAGGGTCTCATTACCACAAGGTTCCCCAGTACAGTCCCCGTGGCATGATAATTTTCACGACCAAGCCCTCGCCGGCTCGATCCAATTAACTACCATACGGGGTTGAGCTCATAAATGCAGTAAAGCCATTGGATACTCGTCCAACGACACCAAATCAGTTTCCATGAATGGAATGCAGTATTTCATATATCCAGTGCAGTATTTCAGTAAAACAATCAATAGCCACGAATAAAGTCATGAGGGGTGAGGGCGATCAAGTACACCCTCACCTCAATCATTTCCAATAATCAAATAAGCCTTCAAGGCATCAAATACACATAGCACAAAGCCACATTATAACAAGTAAGTGAGTAGTATACTCACCAAGTAAGAAAATGGTGTTTCATACACCGCGGTCACCAAGACGTCGTGAGCTACCGTCACGCCCTAGAATCACGCAACAAATGCAATGAGACTCGATAACGAGTCATATAGCAATGCTAAACACAACCCCAATAGGGTTTCATATGCTTAAATGAGCATAATAGCAAACCAGAAATTAAAAAAAAATGGCCTTAGTCTTGGCCCCGAATAGAAAACTGTTTTACACTCATTATGCGGTAATGGTACAACTCTCACTACAAATATCGGTTGGGGGTGTAAGACCCACCGTTTCGAAGCTATGGAACATGGCTACAACAATATAGAAGGTCACTCAATCCAGTTCTTAACACAACTAGGTCAAAGATGCCAAATACTAACCCAGAATTCCTAAAACAGGTTTGCAAAACACAGAAAACTGTAATCGGTACATCTCAGTCCATACAAGTCCAAATGCCGAAATTCTAAAGGCATATGTTAGCTAAGACACTCAGCTACATTTCATCAGAAGACACCAACTCTAAAATCCAAACCAATTCCAGTCAAAATGGCCAATTACTATCGCAGTTTTCGCATTCTGCTCAAAGCAGAACAGCTACAGTAATTTCGTCATAACTCATTCTACATTAATCCAAATGACATAAAATTTTACAGGCACATCAACCTCATCAATACCTACAACTTTCATGTTTTGAGCAAAGTCAAATTCGGCCTCTAACACAGTGATCTAAAACCGGACAGAATTGGGGTTCAAGAACCCTAACTTTTCCAAATTTCACACCAAATCCAAAATTGATTGCATTTAACCACAATTCACACTCACTAGAGTCATTTCCAACCATTACAATTCATCATACAAGCCCCCAACATCAAGATCATATTAAACCAGAAAAAATCCCAATAAAATAAAAACTTCACCAAAACTCTTCAAATCAAGAAATAAATCACATTTTCACACACTCATGCCACTTCTAAGCATCATATAACTATCATTAAAGGTATTAGGGTGTTTCAAGCTTCACTTACCAAGAAACAAGAGAGAGGAAGATGTGGAGCACCTTAGGCCTTCAAACAAATCTCACCAAACTACTTACTAACACTAGAAGGAAAGTTTTTATGGAGTGAAATCAACTCTAGGCTTTGGTTTGTGGTAGATTGGACCAAGTGGAAGCTTGCAAAATGGAGAAGTTCCCTTCCTTCTTGAGCTAAGGAGAGCCGGCCAACAAGAGAAGAAAAATGATGATTTTTGGTGAATTTTGAGATATTTACTTAGTTGGGTCAAAAGTCAAAAAAATGTCAAAAGGTGAATAGTGATTCATAAAAGGTATCCAATAAGAAAGTGACATGTGTCACCCTATTAAATGCAATCTTATCATTCTTTTCTCTCTCACATCAATCACTTCACACACACTACTTATCACTTAACACCCGATAAATTTTACACAGTATCCGAAACTTAACCTTATTGGCCGAATTTTTCCGAACTTATCGCACTAGTGGGTCCCACGTCCACTATTTACTCTTAATTTTCAAAAAATCTCTCCAATGCTAGAAAAATCCTCTTAAAACTATAACTGCTCATAAAATCCACTCAAAAATATTTCTAAGCCAGAAAATGCAAAATTATGCAATAAAAGGGGAAATAACCCTAGGAAAAATATTAGGGTTTTACGGGCTCTCACAATGAGAATTTTATTAAACAGAAAAGTAAGATAGGGAATCAAATCAAGTGTCTACCAAGCTATCCTCAAACTTGAAGACCAATCACTAGGTTGAGCAACTTCTCTTTGATGAAAGAAGATCAACTAGATGTACAATGGAAGGAGCACTTCCTCCTTGCCCTAAGCCTCACTTAGTCAAGCTAAGAAGTTTTACAATCACTCAGAAAACCCTCAACAAAGCTACACTAAAGACCCTTTCAACCACAAAAGAAATGCTCACACCACTTTCAAACAAATCTCGCTTTGAAGATTATTTTCTCGGTAAAATATCTCTTGAGATCTTGCAAACAAAGTGTGCAAAAGTCCCTGCTTGGTTCAGACCAGTTTGATTTTAAAGGGAACCAGAAATGGGCTTCATCAATGCTTCCAACGGATAGAAGGCAGCTGAAGAGTCAACTAGCCGTTGGGGCTGTCGGACGTCCGACGATCAAATCATCGTCCGAACCAATCGTCCGATGACAGCCAAGTTGAAGTTCGGACGTCCGATGCGTTTGTTTCGTCCGACAGCACAGCGTCCGATCGTTGGCAGAGAGTTGGCAAGTCATCTTGGAATTTTTCGGACGTCCAATGCGGTTGATGTGCGTCCGATGGCAAGCGTCCGATCCTTCCGGACGTCCGATGCTTCCTTACGAGCGTCCGACAGAGCTTCCTTCTTGATGTTCTTTATCCTTTCAGACGTCCGACAGAATCCTTCCGGACGTCCGACATGAGTGTCCTGTTTTTGCTTCTTCTTTTGGTTGATTTGCATCTCATGTCATATTCGTACCTGATTCTTTGGTAAGCAACAACACTTATATTTGAAGAAGGTTAGATAAACAATTCAAAGTATTTTGTGATCATTATAACAAAATTGTCACACTTAAAAGACTGTATCTTTAATCGGAACAAAACAATAACTAAATTTGTTTATATTATTCCAATCTTGTTTGCCACATCCAAAGCATCGTAGACTGGAGTCAATCAAACATATGCTTTCCTTGTTCCATCAAACCTGATCAAAGTGTTCACTTTCTTGGTCTGTATAAACATTTCAACGAACTTTTGTGATCATCAAAACCAAGAATAACATTCTCCCCCTTTTTGATGATGACAAAACAAAAGTTTGAAATGAAATTTGATGATTGCAGTATAAGCTCCCCCTTTCTCAAGAACTCCCCCTTATTTAGTGAATCATAAAATTTTGAAAATTTTGAAAAACTCCCCCTCACTTGGCTGCCCATCCGAGTTAAACAATTTTCCAAAAATATGACAATTAAGCATATCAGCCAATCCAAATTTAAACAATCAATCCAACATATCCAACATCACCAATCATCAATCATCAATCAACACCAATCATCAATCATCAATCAATCCAGTCCTCTCCCCCTTTTTGTCATCACAAAAGGGCAACCAAAATTCATTGCACCAAAATACTTAAACATCCATAAACACAGTCATCATTCAAAATACTTAACATAAACATACAGTACCAACAAGAAAAACATTACAAATGTTGAACATTACAAACACATAAAATAGACAAACAGAATGCAAATGTCCTAAGTAGTGAACTATGTGGATCCAGGTGTTCTTCGAGAGAGCTGATATTGAGAGAGGTCTTCCTCATCAGTTTCTTCATCATCTTCAGCAGCTTCTTCAATTGGTGCCTTGCCTTTGTCTGATGTGGAAGGGCCATGAGGAGTCACAGGAGTTGATGAATTCGGATTTGGAACTGATGAACCTGGATCAGTGGTTTGAAGTTCTTTGTCATGTGAGACTTCCTCAACCACAGGTGGGGGAAAAAGAAGGTTCTTTTTGTCTAGAAAGGCAGTTTGTTGCTCAGAGGACATGGTGAGCATTAGGCCATGTTCTAGAAGAAGAACATGCTGTTTGAGTTCATGAAGAAGCTCAATCACTCCATCATTGGAGGAGGAAGATGCCTTAGTGGCAGATTTTCTAGGATGAATGGGAGTGAGTGGAATAGATGAAGGATCATGTGCAGCTTTAGACCTATGTTCACTAGACGATGCCTCCTTATAAGACCACATATTATCTTTAAAAATAAGATTTTTCCTTTCAAAATATCCTTTGGTAAAGGCATAAGAAGATGCTTCTTTGGGACAAACACCTAAAATTAGAATTTTGAAAAACTCAAAAATCTTTTGAAGAAACTTTCCATATGATAGTTTTCTGCGAGAGTCAGTGGTATAGCGAAATAAAAACTTGCACATGACAAAACCAAAATCAATCCGAATTTTTTCTCGAAAACAATAAAAGAGGTACAACTCCATTTTGTTTGCATCAGTTCTATGGCCATCAGTAGGCACAAGCAGGTTTGAAATGATAGAAAAAGCAATTAAATTCACAGGGGCAAGATCATTCAGTTTAGCATCAGCAGGGGAGGAAAAACTTCTTTTAAAATAGGTCAACATTTTAGCCCCATCAAAATGATTATCAGCATTAGGGTGCTCTTCATAGGAAAAGAAATTTGCAATTTTATCCTTGCACCCACGTTCAATGGTAGTATTTAAAATGGAATTCACAATTTCAGAGTCAAAGATTAAGTCTACCCCATTAACCCTGGAAAAGATTTCAGTTTGGTCAGAGCCTTTCCTAAGATTAGCAAAAAATTGATGCAGCATCTCAGGATAGTAAACATTTGGCATAGAAATGATATGCGACCATTTCTGAAAAGCAAACAACTTCAGAATGGGTTCTAAACCTATGAGACGAAATTCAGAAGGGTTTACAGTGCGTTGAGGGATGACACCTTTCTGGGATATCAAGGAGTGTTTGTCTCTTGCTGTATCATCAAAGAATGTAGGGGGAGGGGCTGATTTTGGAGGCGGTTGAGAAGATGTTCCCTGTCCAGATTCAGGCTGAGAGGAGGGTTGTGGTGTAGGCCGTGACATTTGACTCTTGATAGCTCCCCTTTTGAAGCATTTGGATGTCCGTTTGACAGTAGGAAGATCCTCATCCTCATCCCTGAGTGGATGCTTGCGTCCGGCAGTAACCTTTCCTCCCCTTAGATTCACCATTGTGCGAAATGTGTGGAATGAAGGATGCAAATGATGCACACAGCAGTAGGGAAGTGAATCGCACAGAAATTTTGGGACAAAAAGGCCTTGATCAAGAGTTGTCAGAGCAGTTGTGAAAGAGTAGGGTTTTGAGGGAAATTTGGGAATTTGTGAAATGTTATGCGATTCGGTGAAATGAATCGAAATCAGTCAGAAAAAGTTTTGTTTGAGTCAATTTGAGAATGAGAGCTTCAAAATGGTACGAATTTGAGAGTGAGGGAAGAGAGAGTTTTCGTCCGAGAGGAAATAGAATAGGAAGAGTCTGAAGCAAATGAGAAAGAAAGTTGTTTAAAAAATTGATCTGTTGCACTGTCGGACGGCCGAACGAAGTTGTGCGTCCGACAGCTGCGTCCGAACAGGCGCAATCTGGAAAATGGCTGAAGAACATCATCGGACGTCCGTTCATCTTCTTTCAGACGTCCGAAGACCCAAAAAAAATTAAGATGATTTTTCGATTATTCCTAATTTTGATTTTAGATGAATGAACTGATCTAATGGCAAAGCTTTTGTAAAAATATCAGCAAATTGATCTTTAGAACAAATATAATTTAAACATATTTCACCTTTTTGAACAAGATCACGAATAAAGTGATGCTTTATATCTATGTGCTTTGTCCTAGAATGATGAATAAGATTTTTGGTCAAATTTATAGCACTAGTATTATCACAAAATACAGGCATGCAGTCATACAACAATCCAAAATCATTCAAAGTGTGCTTCATCCATAAAAGTTGAGCACAACATGCACTAGCGGCAATATATTCCGCTTCGGTTGTAGACAAAGAGATTGCACATTGTTTCTTGCTAAACCAAGAGACTAAACAATTTCCAAGAAAATGACAAGTTCCACTAGTACTCTTTCTATCCACACGACAACCTCCAAAATCAGCATCCGAATAACTATATAGTGCAAACTCATTAGATCTAGCATACCAAAGACCATAGTCTAATGTACCTTTCAAATACCTAAAAATCCTTTTTACAGCATTCAAATGTGATTCTTTTGGACAAGATTGAAATCTAGCACACAAGCAAACAGCAAACATAATATCAGGTCTACTTGCGGTTAAATAGAGTAGGCTTCCGATCATACCTCTATAATGCTTTTCATCCACATGATTACCTTCTTCATCTTTGTCAAGCTTTGTAGAAGTGCACATTGGAGTTCCAACTTGCTTTGAGTCCTCCATGCCAAACCTTTTCAGCAATTCCTTGGTATATTTTGCTTGATTTATAAAAATTCCTCAAGAGCTTGATGTATTTGAAGTCCAAGGAAGAAATTTAATTCTCCCATCATACTCATTTCAAATTCACTTTGCATAGTGGTGGAAAACTCCTTACATAGATACTCATTAGTAGCACCAAAAATAATATCATCAACATATATTTGCACAATAAGAAGGTCATTCAACACTTGCTTAGTAAAAAGTGTGGTGTCGACAACACCCCTTTTGAAACCATTTTCAATCAAAAAACCACTTAGTCTTTCATACCAAGCTCTTGGAGCCTGTTTTAGACCATATAAAGCTTTAGATAGTTTAAACACATGACTTGGAAATTTTGTATTTTCAAAACCGGGGGGTTGATCCACATATACTTCTTGATCAATAAAACCATTTAAAAAAGCACTTTTAATATCCATTTGAAACAATTTGAAGCCTTTAAAGCATGCAAAAGCAAGAAACATTCTAATAGATTCTAATCTTGCTACGGGAGCAAATGTTTCATCAAAATCAATTCCTTCTTCTTGTGCATATCCTTTAGCAACTAATCTGGATTTATTTCTTATAACAACACCTTTATCATCCAACTTATTTCTAAAAATCCACTTTGTGCCAATGATAGGTTGATTTTGAGGTCTATCAACAAGTGTCCAAACTTCATTTCTCTCAAATTGATTAAGTTCCTCTTGCATTGCCAAAATCCAGTTTTCATCCTTTAAAGCATCATTGATATTTTTGGGTTCAAAAAGAGAAACTAAAGCAAAATTGTCAATCAATTTTCTAGATGAGGAACGAGTGTTTACCTTCTCGGATGGATCACCAATTATAAGCTCTTTTGGATGATTTTGGCTGAATTTCCAAGCCTTGGGAAGATCTTTGAGTGGATCATCATTTTTGTCTTCATCTTCCTCTTCTTGATCATTATGAACTTCATTTTCCATTTCAGTTGCTGCTGGTTTAGAGCTTCCTTCATTTCCAATTGATAGCTTTTCCATTCCTTCTCGAACACCTACATCATCATTCTCACACGAACTTTTGGAATTATCATCATTGGTTTCATCAAATGTTATATGTATAGCTTCTTCAATCACAAGAGTCCTTCTATTAAAAACTCTATATCCTCTTTTATTCTCACAATACCCCAAAAATATTCCTTTATCAGATTTTTTATCAAACTTACCAAGATGTTCCTTTAGATTCAAAATAAAGCATTTACAACCAAATACTTTGAAATAACCAACCGTAGGTTTCTTATCAAAAATCAGCTCATAAGGAGTTTTCTTTAAAATAGGTCTCAAGAGTATTCTATTCATCACACAACATGCAGTGTTTACCGCTTCAGCCCAAAGATATTTAGGCAACCTACATTCATTCAACATAGTTCTAGCAGCCTCTTGGAGAGTCCTGTTTTTCCTTTCTACAACACCATTTTGCTGTGGAGTCCTTGCAATAAAAAACTCATGTGTTATACCATTATGATCATAAAATTCTGGAAAACCACAATACTTGAATTCCGTCCCATTATCACTTCTAATCCTAACAATTTTTAACCCAAGCAGATTTTGCACTTTAGCAAACAATGAAGTAAAATTCTTGAAGGCATCATCTTTATGAGCAAGAAATATCACCCAAGTGTATCTAGAATAATCATCAACAATTACAAAATAATATCTTTTACCTCCCAAGCTAGTAATTTGAGTGGGACCAAATAAATCAAGATGCAAGAGTTCCAAAGGTTTAGAAGTAGATACACACATCTTTGGTTTAAAGGAAATTTTTGTTTGCTTCCCAAATTGACATGCATCACATATTTTGTCCTTATCAAAACTGATTTTTGGCAAGCCTCTAACCAACTCCTTTTTCAAAATTTCCTTTAGTAAATCCATGTTAAAATGACAAAGTCTTTTATGCCACAACCAAGGATCTTCATTTGAAGCTTTAAGACATTTTAAGCTAGAAGAATCAACTTTATCAAGAATCACAATATATATGTCGTTAAACCTCTTCCCTTTGAACACAACATTATATTTGGGATCAAGTACAATGCATTCATGCTTTTTAAACAACACATACAAGTCTTTATCACACAATTGACTAATACTAAACAAGTTATAACCTAAGTTATCAACTAAGAGTACATTATGAACAAAAGTTTCACCATCCTTACCAACATCACCTATTCCAATTGTCTTAGCTTTCACATCATCATCAAATGTCACCTTTCTACTTGATTTTGATTTCAGCTTTATGAACAAAGAGGGATCACCGGTCATGTGCCTTGAGCAGCCGCTATCAATAAACCATTTGGACTTGTTTGATCCTTTTTCCTCATTATTTCCAATAGCCATGAAGGCCATTTGAGCTGATTCTTCTTCTTCTTCAACTTCCCCTTCGGAGTTGCATTCATTCCAAGTAATCTGAAAGTTGTTGAATCTTGGCTTTCGATCAGCTTTTCCATCTTTCATCTTCTTCATGGGGCATTCGTTTGCATAGTGTCCAATCTGTCCACATTCGAAGCATTTGTCCAACTGTTTCTTGTTGAAATCTTGTTTTCCTTTGTACTTTGTGATAGATGGCTGATTCTGGAATTGATTGCTAGGTCCTCCCCTTCTAAACTTTCTTTTATTCAAGATTCTCTTGAAGCCTCTGGTGATGAGAGCAAGATCATTATCATCACCATCCGAGTCATCATCATCCAAGTGAGCTGTATCATCTTCACCTTGAGTAGTCTTTAAAGCAATGTTTCTCTTTGCTCTAGCATCCTCTTCCTCCTGCACTTTAGATTTCAGTTTCAACTCATAAGAGGTTAGTGAGTTAATGATAGATTCAATAGGCACAGAACTTAAATCCTTAGCCTCCTCTATTGCAGTCACTTTATTTTCCCATTCTTTGCCCAACGCATTGAGAATTTTCCTGTTCTTCTCTCCCAAGGTGTACTCTTTGCCCAACACCTCGAGATCTTTGATCAAGTCAGTGAACCTGCAATACATTTTGTCAATATCCTCAAGAGGTTCAATTTTAAATGATTCATATTTTGTGACCAAGATAGCCTTTTTCTGTTCTTTCACGTTGTCACCACCCTCATGGATTTCTCTTAGTTTATCCCACATTTCTTTGGCCGATTTGCAGCCTTTTACTCTAATTGATTCATTTGAATCTAGGGCACTATAAAGAACTTTCATGGCCTTGGCATTCAATGTGAGGTTAGTCCTATCTTGAGCATTCATTTCAGCTCTCGTTTTTGGTCGAAGTGAACCTGTTTCTGCATCAAGAAAGTTAGCTTCATGCGGTCCTTCACTCACAATAAACCATAGCTCAATATCAATAGATTGCAAAAAGATAATCATCCTTTCTTTCCACCTAACATAGTTGGAGCCACTAAACATGGGAGGCTTAGTAACAGGTTGCCCCTCAACAAACATAGCATGACTGGTTGTCATCTTTACTCCAAGCCGTTAGAGCTTAATCTCAAGGAGACCAAGCTCTGATACCAATTGTAAGTCCCAAAGACAACCAAGAGGGGGGGTGAATTGGGTTAATTAAAATCTTAACCAAATTTATGCATTTTTTCTTTAATAAAAATTTACCTTCTTTTCTAGTAATGATCAACCAAGTAGATTAGAAGACAGGAGCAATATTGATCAGAAAAAAACAAGTATAGATAAGCAATGAGAATTTTATTAAACAGAAAAGTAAGATAGGGAATCAAATCAAGTGTCTACCAAGCTATCCTCAAACTTGAAGACCAATCACTAGGTTGAGCAACTTCTCTTTGATGAAAGAAGATCAACTAGATGTACAATGGAGGGAGCACTTCCTCCTTGCCCTAAGCCTCACTTAGTCAAGCTAAGAAGTTTTACAATCACTCAGAAAACCCTCAACAAAGCTACACTAAAGACCCTTTCAACCACAAAAGAAATGCTCACAAGAAGTTCACACCACTTTCAAACAAATCTCGCTTTGAAGATTATTTTCTCGCTAAAATATCTCTTGAGATCTTGCAAACAAAATGTGCAAAAGTCCCTGCTTGGTTCAGACCAGTTTGATTTTAAAGGGAACCAGAAATGGGCTTCATCAATGCTTCCAACGGATAGAAGGCAGCTGAAGAGTCAACTAGCCGTTGGGGCTGTCAGACGTCCGACGATCAAATCATCGTCCGAACCAATCGTCCGATGACAGCCAAGTTGAAGTTCGGACGTCCGATGCGTTTGTTTCGTCCGACAGCACAGCGTCCGATCGTTGGCAGAGAGTTGGCAAGTCATCTTGGAATTTTTCGGACGTCCGATGCGGTTGATGTGATTCCGATGGCAAGCGTTCGATCCTTCCGGACGTCCGATGCTTCCTTACGAGCGTCCGACAGAACTTCCTTCTTGATGTTCTTTATCCTTTCGGACGTCCGACAGAATCCTTCCGGACATCCGACATGAGTGTCCTGTTTTTGCTTCTTCTTTTGGTTGATTTGCATCTCATGTCATATTCGTACCTGATTCTTTGGTAAACAACAACACTTATATTTGAAGAAGGTTAGATAAACAATTCAAAGTATTTTATGATCATTATAACAAAATTGTCACACTTAAAAGACTGTATCTTTGATCGGAACAAAACAATAACTAAATTTGTTTATATTATTCCAATCTTGTTTGCCACATCCAAAGCATCGTAGACTAGAGTCAATCAAACATATGCTTTCCTTGTTCCATCAGGCCTGATCAAAGTGTTCACTTTCTTGGTCTGTATAAACATTTCAACGAACTTTTGTGATCATCAAAACCAAGAATAACAACTTGACATCGGAGCACAGAGTTATGGACGAAACAAGTAGGCTGTCTGAGCATTACGGGAATAGTTTTCCAGATTTACTAGCTTCAAGAAATTAATCCGTTTGACCAACCAAACGTCAATATTTTTCAATGAAACTTTATACACCATCTATACAACATATAAACATCATATACAAGCCATCAAAACCTCAGAATTTTTCAAAAAGATGCACGATCAAAGTAGGGGCAGAATTGGAAATTTTTCAGCCATGCATTCCTTGAGGTTTATACTAACTACGCACCATTAATCTACCAATTTAAGCACTAAACTAACATTAAATCCATCATCAATCATCACATCAGCCATCAACCCAAGAGTGGAAATTCATAGAGCCCACCTTCACAATTTTTCAACAATAACAAGCCATCCACATGAATACAAGAGCTTAAAGGTGTACTAGAACTTCCATAAATCAAAACTAGAAGATTTGATCATTACTTACTTTGGTTGATGAACCAAACAGAATTTTCGGCCCTCTATCCGCCCAAGAAAACCGTGGAAAGCTCCTTGCTTTTGTAGCTAGATGAACTCTCCAAGTGTTGATGTGAGGACTCGCAAATTCCTTGTATTTTTCCTCAAAAATACCCTTTTATTTGAAAATTAGTATTTATCAAAGGCCACTACCCAAATATTTCATATTAAGTGTAGACAAACCTAGAAAATAGGGTTTTACGTTTCGGTTTCAAGTTTGGATCGAAATTAGGGTTTTCGCGATTTTCCGCCGGATGAATTTTCGGTATAGAGTAAGAATTAATTTGGGGATTAAAAGTGACTTTTAAGTGAGAAATAATATGTGACTAGTGGCAATGATATAAGGTTAGTGAATGGGAAGTAAAAACTGTGACGCCCCGAAAAAAAAAGAGTTTGAGAACCCGTAAAAACCCTAATCTTTTCCGAGGGTTTTATTTCCTTTAATAGCATGTTTTCTGCATTTCCTGGCTTAGGAAATTTTCCTGAGGAATTTTTATGAGTAATTATAGTTTTTAGATGGTTTTTCTAGCCTTGGAGAGTTTTTGGAAAATTAAGAATATATAATGGACGTGGGACCCACTAGTGCGAAAAGTTCAGAAAATTCGGCCAATTAGGTTAAATTCCGGATACTGTGTAAAATTTATCGGGTGTTAAGGGATAAGTAGAGTGTGTGAAATGATTGATGTGAGAGAGAAAAGAAAGGATAGGAATGCATTAATGAAGTGCCACGTGTCACTTGGTGATTGGATTTAACTTATGGAACACTATTCATGTTTTTGACTTTTGATCCATTTGATTAAATATCTTGAAAATTCACAAAAAAATCACCATTTCTTCATCTTGGATGGCCGGCCCTCTTAGCTCAAGAAGGAAGAAAGCTTCTTCAATTTTCAAGCTTCCAAGTGGCTCAAATCAACCAAACCAAGGGTTTGAATTAGTTTTTACTCCATACAATCTTTCCTTTTAGTGATAGTGAGTGCTTTAGTGAAGTTTTTTGGAAGAGCTAAGGTGTCCAACATCTTCCCCTCTCTTGTTTACTTGGTAAGTGAAGCTTAAACTTCCACCTACACCTATTGATGCTTAAGATATGATTAGTAGTGATTAAAGTGCTGAAATTTCTGATTTTATCTTGGTTTGAAGTGATTTGGTGAAGTTTTCCATTTTATGATGAATTTTCTGGTTTAATATGAATGGGATGTTGTGGCCTTGTATGATGAATGGTAATGGTTTAAAATGACTCTAGTAGGTGTGAATTGTTGATAAATGCAATCAATTTTGGATTTGGATGGAAAATTGAAAGTTAGGGTTCATAAACCCCTAATTCTGTCCGGTTTTGGATCATAGGGTTAGAGGCCGAATTGGACTTTGCTCAAAACATGAAAGTTGTAGGTATTGATGAGTTTGAAGTGCCTACAAAATTTCAGGTCATTTGGACTAGTGTAAAGTGAGATATGTCGATTTTACTGTTGCTGTTCTGGGTTGATCAGAATGCGAAAACGGCACTAGTAATTGGCCATTTTGATTGGAATTTCTTTGGATTTGGATGTTGGTGTCTTCTGATGAAATGTATCTGGATATCTTAGCTAACATATGCCTTTGGAATTTCGGCATTTGGACCTGTATAGACTGAGTTGTGTTCATTACAGCATTGTGTGATTTGTGAACCTGCTTTAGTGGTTCTGGTTTGGTATTTTTGGCATATTTGACCTAGTTGTGCTAGGAACTGGACTGAGTGACCTTCTACATTGTTGTAGCCCTGTTTCATAGCTTCGAAACGGTGGGTCTTACACCCCCATCCGATAATCATAGTGAAATTGACACCATTACCGCAAAATGACGTCAAAACTGTTTTTCTGGTTTTGAGCTTAACCTTCATTTCCGAACTTTTCCCTAGCTTGACTTGTACTAGTACTACTTGGAGCTTGCTGAATGGATATTAGATGAACTTATTTGTGTGACTTTGGGACTGGCTGAAGTAATAATGAAGCCATGATGGCTGGAAAAGTTAGCAAATGTAGGGGAAGTGCTGTCCGAACTTTGAAGGGACTTTTTTGCATTGGGTTTGTGATCTAAGGCTTGGATTTGAGCAAGGCAATGTTATATGATGGATGGTTTCTGAGCCGTGGAGGTGAGTGACCTCAAACTATTTCTGAAGTTCTTTATGAACCGTTTCCTGCATTATTTACTTTTAAACTGTTTCCAAAAGTTACTTTTGAACTGTTTTCTTGCATATCATGCGTACTTGCATATGAGTGTCCCTTGGTTGCTGTAATTCTTGACTTATTGGCTTGTCATTATTAATTGAAAATGTGTTAAGTACTTTCGATGATTGTTAAAACGAGTTTTCTAGGCGAGTGTGTACTTTATCGCACTCGACCTAAATAAATATGAATTTTCAATGATTAATGATTAAATGCTAGTTGCGCATGATGTAAGCCTTTTGGCTGAACTGGCCACTGCCCTTCGTTACCGATCGACTCGAGCCAGAAGCGGACTCGGTCGGGCGATATGGTGACCCTAGGTGAATTTGGTATACTCGAGTATTACCTTGTAGTCCGGCTACGTCCGGATGGGTGGAGTCCGGCCAACGTCGGATGGGTGGAGTCCGGTCAACGTCCGGAAAAGGGGATGAACGAATAAAAAGATGAACGAGGGTTTATTTATAAAAATGAAATTTTCAAATAATTGGAGGAATAAGGGGAAATGTCAGGGGAACGAACAAATGAATAGCTCCATGTGAGCGGTATCCTTTTAATGAATATGTTACTATCGCTTTCCATTGTAAATGTTTATTGAATTATTGATTATTGATGGTTAATGTGTTGGCTTTGTTATGAAATTTCATGTTCGGAACCTTATTGAGATTTTAGCTCATTGAGCTTTGTGGAATTACCATGTGGTGTCATTTTCTGCTTTTGTTTTACTCTCACTGTGCAAATGTTGACCTGTAACAAAATTACATTTTTACCCCCGGTTACTTATTGAACTTCTAAAACATTACAATGATTTCACTGGCTCACGAGAGCAAAAATACGTACATCTGATTTCTGAACCATGACATCAATGAAATGAATTTTTGTGAAAACTATTTGATTACTGATTTTACTGGTTACTCACTGGGCTTTTAGCTCACCCCAAAAATGTTTTATTTCCCCCCCCACAGGGCTCAAGGCGAAGAGAAGCTTGGAGTGCTTATTCACGTGACTGGATGGCTTATATCGTGTACAGATTAAGTTTGGATCTATTTTATGTATGAGTTGGTCTTGTGTAAATATTGGAAATTGATATGGATGTAAGTATACGTTCCACGATTGGAATCAGTTTCCGCTGCATTTGTAATATGTAATCATTGGAGAATTTGATGTAATTTTGAGATTTATATTGTAATTGGGTTGAGGACTGTAGTGAGCGACTGAGTCCCGGCGAGAGCTGGGCAGGCGGCCTGCCGAACCCTCTGGTACGCCTTAAGGGGAGGTGGGGTCGTTACAGTTGGTATCAGAGCTTAGGCTTCAGATCTCTGTAGTGTATCCTAGGCTTGAAGTTTAGGATGCCGGACTGTGGGCTTGGCTTGAAATATTAGTGATTCTTGCGGGATATCTCGACCTGATTAGTACAAGTGGAATGTCGAGGACGACATTCTTTTAAGGAGGGGAGATTGTGACGCCCCAAAAAAAAAGAGTTTGAGAACCCGTAAAAACCCTAATCTTTTCCGAGGGTTTTATTTCCTTTAATAGCATGTTTTCTGCATTTCCTGGCTTAGGAAATTTTCCTGAGGAATTTTTATGAGTAATTATAGTTTTTAGATGGTTTTTCTAGCCTTGGAGAGTTTTTGGAAAATTAAGAATATATAATGGACGTGGGACCCACTAGTGCGAAAAGTTCGGAAAATTCGGCCAATTAGGTTAAATTCCGGATACTGTGTAAAATTTATCGGGTGTTAAGGGATAAGTAGAGTGTGTGAAATGATTGATGTGAGAGAGAAAAGAAAGGATAGGAATGCATTAATGAAGTGCCACGTGTCACTTGGTGATTGGATTTAACTTATGGAACACTATTCATGTTTTTGACTTTTGATCCATTTGATTAAATATCTTGAAAATTCACAAAAAAATCACCATTTCTTCATCTTGGATGGCCGGCCCTCTTAGCTCAAGAAGGAAGAAAGCTTCTTCAATTTTCAAGCTTCCAAGTGGCTCAAATCAACCAAACCAAGGGTTTGAATTAGTTTTTACTCCATACAATCTTTCCTTTTAGTGATAGTGAGTGCTTTAGTGAAGTTTTTTGGAAGAGCTAAGGTGTCCAACATCTTCCCCTCTCTTGTTTACTTGGTAAGTGAAGCTTAAACTTCCACCTACACCTATTGATGCTTAAGATATGATTAGTAGTGATTAAAGTGCTGAAATTTCTGATTTTATCTTGGTTTGAAGTGATTTGGTGAAGTTTTCCATTTTATGATGAATTTTCTGGTTTAATATGAATGGGATGTTGTGGCCTTGTATGATGAATGGTAATGGTTTAAAATGACTCTAGTAGGTGTGAATTGTTGATAAATGCAATCAATTTTGGATTTGGATGGAAAATTGAAAGTTAGGGTTCATAAACCCCTAATTCTGTCCGGTTTTGGATCATAGGGTTAGACGCCGAATTGGACTTTGCTCAAAACATGAAAGTTGTAGGTATTGATGAGTTTGAAGTGCCTACAAAATTTCAGGTCATTTGGACTAGTGTAAAGTGAGATATGTCGATTTTACTGTTGCTGTTCTGGGTTGATCAGAATGCGAAAACGGCACTAGTAATTGGCCATTTTGATTGGAATTTCTTTGGATTTGGATGTTGGTGTCTTCTGATGAAATGTATCTGGATATCTTAGCTAACATATGCCTTTGGAATTTCGGCATTTGGACCTGTATAGACTGAGTTGTGTTCATTACAGCATTGTGTGATTTGTGAACCTGCTTTAGTGGTTCTGGTTTGGTATTTTTGGCATATTTGACCTAGTTGTGCTAGGAACTGGACTGAGTGACCTTCTACATTGTTGTAGCCCTGTTTCATAGCTTCGAAACGGTGGGTCTTACACCCCCATCCGATAATCATAGTGAAATTGACACCATTACCGCAAAATGACGTCAAAACTGTTTTTCTGGTTTTGAGCTTAACCTTCATTTCCGAACTTTTCCCTAGCTTGACTTGTACTAGTACTACTTGGAGCTTGCTGAATGGATATTAGATGAACTTATTTGTGTGACTTTGGGACTGGCTGAAGTAATAATGAAGCCATGATGGCTGGAAAAGTTAGCAAATGTAGGGGAAGTGCTGTCCGAACTTTGAAGGGACTTTTTTGC
Organism: Coffea arabica; assembly: GCF_036785885.1. Lineage (NCBI taxonomy): Eukaryota > Viridiplantae > Streptophyta > Magnoliopsida > Gentianales > Rubiaceae > Coffea > Coffea arabica. Next base: position 10,839,452 of record NC_092326.1, read on the forward strand.
ATTGGGTTTGTGATCTAAGGCTTGGATTTGAGCAAGCCAATGTTATATGATGGATGGTTTCTGAGCCGTGGAGGTGAGTGACCTCAAACTATTTCTGAAGTTCTTTATGAACCGTTTCCTGCATTATTTACTTTTAAACTGTTTCCAAAAGTTACTTTTGAACTGTTTTCTTGCATATCATGCGTACTTGCATATGAGTGTCCCTTGGTTGCTGTAATTCTTGACTTATTGGCTTGTCATTATTAATTGAAAATGTGTTAAGTACTTTCGATGATTGTTAAAACGAGTTTTCTAGGCGAGTGTGTACTTTATCGCACTCGACCTAAATAAATATGAATTTTCAATGATTAATGATTAAATGCTAGTTGCGCATGATGTAAGCCTTTTGGCTGAACTGGCCACTGCCCTTCGTTACCGATCGACTCGAGCCAGAAGCGGACTCGGTCGGGCGATATGGTGACCCTAGGTGAATTTGGTATACTCGAGTATTACCTTGTAGTCCGGCTACGTCCGGATGGGTGGAGTCCGGCCAACGTCGGATGGGTGGAGTCCGGTCAACGTCCGGAAAAGGGGATGAACGAATAAAAAGATGAACGAGGGTTTATTTATAAAAATGAAATTTTCAAATAATTGGAGAAATAAGGGGAAATGTCAGGGGAACGAACAAATGAATAGCTCCATGTGAGCGGTATCCTTTTAATGAATATGTTACTATCGCTTTCCATTGTAAATGTTATTGAATTATTGATTATTGATGGTTAATGTGTTGGCTTTGTTATGAAATTTCATGTTCGGAACCTTATTGAGATTTTAGCTCATTGAGCTTTGTGGAATTACCATGTGGTGTCATTTTCTGCTTTTGTTTTACTCTCACTGTGCAAATGTTGACCTGTAACAAAATTACATTTTTACCCCCGGTTACTTATTGAACTTCTAAAACATTACAATGATTTCACTGGCTCACGAGAGCAAAAATACGTACATCTGATTTCTGAACCATGACATCAATGAAATGAATTTTTGTGAAAACTATTTGATTACTGATTTTACTGGTTACTCACTGGGCTTTTAGCTCACCCCAAAAATGTTTTATTTCCCCCCCACAGGGCTCAAGGCGAAGAGAAGCTTGGAGTGCTTATTCACGTGACTGGATGGCTTATATCGTGTACAGATTAAGTTTGGATCTATTTTATGTATGAGTTGGTCTTGTGTAAATATTGGAAATTGATATGGATGTAAGTATACGTTCCACGATTGGAATCAGTTTCCGCTGCATTTGTAATATGTAATCATTGGAGAATTTGATGTAATTTTGAGATTTATATTGTAATTGGGTTGAGGACTGTAGTGAGCGACTGAGTCCCGGCGAGAGCTGGGCAGGCGGCCTGCCGAACCCTCTGGTACGCCTTAAGGGGAGGTGGGGTCGTTACAGTTGGTATCAGAGCTTAGGCTTCAGATCTCTGTAGTGTATCCTAGGCTTGAAGTTTAGGATGCCGGACTGTGGGCTTGGCTTGAAATATTAGTGATTCTTGCGGGATATCTCGACCTGATTAGTACAAGTGGAATGTCGAGGACGACATTCTTTTAAGGAGGGGAGATTGTGACGCCCCAAAAAAAAAAGAGTTTGAGAACCCGTAAAAACCCTAATCTTTTCCGAGGGTTTTATTTCCTTTAATAGCATGTTTTCTGCATTTCCTGGCTTAGGAAATTTTCCTGAGGAATTTTTATGAGTAATTATAGTTTTTAGATGGTTTTTCTAGCCTTGGAGAGTTTTTGGAAAATTAAGAATATATAATGGACGTGGGACCCACTAGTGCGAAAAGTTCGGAAAATTCGGCCAATTAGGTTAAATTCCGGATACTGTGTAAAATTTATCGGGTGTTAAGGGATAAGTAGAGTGTGTGAAATGATTGATGTGAGAGAGAAAAGAAAGGATAGGAATGCATTAATGAAGTGCCACGTGTCACTTGGTGATTGGATTTAACTTATGGAACACTATTCATGTTTTTGACTTTTGATCCATTTGATTAAATATCTTGAAAATTCACAAAAAAATCACCATTTCTTCATCTTGGATGGCCGGCCCTCTTAGCTCAAGAAGGAAGAAAGCTTCTTCAATTTTCAAGCTTCCAAGTGGCTCAAATCAACCAAACCAAGGGTTTGAATTAGTTTTTACTCCATACAATCTTTCCTTTTAGTGATAGTGAGTGCTTTAGTGAAGTTTTTTGGAAGAGCTAAGGTGTCCAACATCTTCCCCTCTCTTGTTTACTTGGTAAGTGAAGCTTAAACTTCCACCTACACCTATTGATGCTTAAGATATGATTAGTAGTGATTAAAGTGCTGAAATTTCTGATTTTATCTTGGTTTGAAGTGATTTGGTGAAGTTTTCCATTTTATGATGAATTTTCTGGTTTAATATGAATGGGATGTTGTGGCCTTGTATGATGAATGGTAATGGTTTAAAATGACTCTAGTAGGTGTGAATTGTTGATAAATGCAATCAATTTTGGATTTGGATGGAAAATTGAAAGTTAGGGTTCATAAACCCCTAATTCTGTCCGGTTTTGGATCATAGGGTTAGAGGCCGAATTGGACTTTGCTCAAAACATGAAAGTTGTAGGTATTGATGAGTTTGAAGTGCCTACAAAATTTCAGGTCATTTGGACTAGTGTAAAGTGAGATATGTCGATTTTACTGTTGCTGTTCTGGGTTGATCAGAATGCGAAAACGGCACTAGTAATTGGCCATTTTGATTGGAATTTCTTTGGATTTGGATGTTGGTGTCTTCTGATGAAATGTATCTGGATATCTTAGCTAACATATGCCTTTGGAATTTCGGCATTTGGACCTGTATAGACTGAGTTGTGTTCATTACAGCATTGTGTGATTTGTGAACCTGCTTTAGTGGTTCTGGTTTGGTATTTTTGGCATATTTGACCTAGTTGTGCTAGGAACTGGACTGAGTGACCTTCTACATTGTTGTAGCCCTGTTTCATAGCTTCGAAACGGTGGGTCTTACACCCCCATCCGATAATCATAGTGAAATTGACACCATTACCGCAAAATGACGTCAAAACTGTTTTTCTGGTTTTGAGCTTAACCTTCATTTCCGAACTTTTCCCTAGCTTGACTTGTACTAGTACTACTTGGAGCTTGCTGAATGGATATTAGATGAACTTATTTGTGTGACTTTGGGACTGGCTGAAGTAATAATGAAGCCATGATGGCTGGAAAAGTTAGCAAATGTAGGGGAAGTGCTGTCCGAACTTTGAAGGGACTTTTTTGCATTGGGTTTGTGATCTAAGGCTTGGATTTGAGCAAGCCAATGTTATATGATGGATGGTTTCTGAGCCGTGGAGGTGAGTGACCTCAAACTATTTCTGAAGTTCTTTATGAACCGTTTCCTGCATTATTTACTTTTAAACTGTTTCCAAAAGTTACTTTTGAACTGTTTTCTTGCATATCATGCGTACTTGCATATGAGTGTCCCTTGGTTGCTGTAATTCTTGACTTATTGGCTTGTCATTATTAATTGAAAATGTGTTAAGTACTTTCGATGATTGTTAAAACGAGTTTTCTAGGCGAGTGTGTACTTTATCGCACTCGACCTAAATAAATATGAATTTTCAATGATTAATGATTAAATGCTAGTTGCGCATGATGTAAGCCTTTTGGCTGAACTGGCCACTGCCCTTCGTTACCGATCGACTCGAGCCAGAAGCGGACTCGGTCGGGCGATATGGTGACCCTAGGTGAATTTGGTATACTCGAGTATTACCTTGTAGTCCGGCTACGTCCGGATGGGTGGAGTCCGGCCAACGTCGGATGGGTGGAGTCCGGTCAACGTCCGGAAAAGGGGATGAACGAATAAAAAGATGAACGAGGGTTTATTTATAAAAATGAAATTTTCAAATAATTGGAGGAATAAGGGGAAATGTCAGGGGAACGAACAAATGAATAGCTCCATGTGAGCGGTATCCTTTTAATGAATATGTTACTATCGCTTTCCATTGTAAATGTTTATTGAATTATTGATTATTGATGGTTAATGTGTTGGCTTTGTTATGAAATTTCATGTTCGGAACCTTATTGAGATTTTAGCTCATTGAGCTTTGTGGAATTACCATGTGGTGTCATTTTCTGCTTTTGTTTTACTCTCACTGTGCAAATGTTGACCTGTAACAAAATTACATTTTTACCCCCGGTTACTTATTGAACTTCTAAAACATTACAATGATTTCACTGGCTCACGAGAGCAAAAATACGTACATCTGATTTCTGAACCATGACATCAATGAAATGAATTTTTGTGAAAACTATTTGATTACTGATTTTACTGGTTACTCACTGGGCTTTTAGCTCACCCCAAAAATGTTTTATTTCCCCCCCCACAGGGCTCAAGGCGAAGAGAAGCTTGGAGTGCTTATTCACGTGACTGGATGGCTTATATCGTGTACAGATTAAGTTTGGATCTATTTTATGTATGAGTTGGTCTTGTGTAAATATTGGAAATTGATATGGATGTAAGTATACGTTCCACGATTGGAATCAGTTTCCGCTGCATTTGTAATATGTAATCATTGGAGAATTTGATGTAATTTTGAGATTTATATTGTAATTGGGTTGAGGACTGTAGTGAGCGACTGAGTCCCGGCGAGAGCTGGGCAGGCGGCCTGCCGAACCCTCTGGTACGCCTTAAGGGGAGGTGGGGACGTTACAAAAACCCTAGTACGTGAGTTTTTAAGAAAAACGGCGCGAACCGGCGGGTCCCGCGCACTACCGTATGAACGCACTGCTTGACCACCATTTTTCCTTACCAAACAAATTTATTGAACTTGAGCAAAATATCTTCTCTCTTGGCAACAAGCTTGACCGAATGTGAGACTAGGAAATAACAATTATCATCCATTTAAGCACCAAAATTCAGTATTTTACCCCTTATTTCTGCTGCTGCTGGCTGAGAGAGAGAAGAGGGAAAACACCAAAGGAAAACATTTCATTTCATCTTCAATCCAACAACTTAGGAAGAAATCAAACAAAATAAACCGATTAAACTTGTTCTTGAGTGACTAGTTAGTGAGTTGTGGTGAGTTTTTGAAGGAGAAAGCTTGGGCTACTCTTAGTGACCTCTAGTCAAGGTAAGAGAGCTTATCTCTCCAAGTTTTACTTTAAATCTTGTGAAATTAAGCTTAGCAACTTGATTTTGTGGTGGAATAATGGATGATTATCATGTTTTAGTAGTTTTCCCCTTTTTATTTCATGAACTAGGGTTTGGGGAAATTCTGCCCAATTTATTGTATGATGCTTATATGTTGCAATTGAAGTGTTATAAGGTGTTGTGGTAGGGATTAGACCAAGAAATTAAGGAAAGTTGCACTAGAAACTCAAAATTCCAGAATCTGGAAAATTTCCCCAACTTTCTGTCCGAATTTATATCTGTATGTTAGAGGTCGATTTGGCCTTAGGTCAAAGAAGAAAAGTTGTAGAGAATAGCATTTTATAGGTGCCTACAAATTTTTAACTCAATCAGAGAAATGTAGGATGTGAAAAGTCCAAAATACCCTTACTGTTTTAAGTATTTCCTAAGCAGTCCGTGTGATCCGTTAAGTCCAGTTTATCCCATTTTTTGACTAAGATCCATTCTGATTTAGTGTTTTACCAAAACATGAAAGTTGTAGCATTATGAATTATATTTCAAATGCCTCTAAGAACACCTGATTCGGACTTGTGTACTCTGAGTTATGTCCATTACAGTGTTCTGCATTTAAACAGCCGATGAATTAGTTTCTGGTTTAGTAATTCGAGAATTTGACCAAGTTACATTAGAAACTGGAGTAAGTGACCTTCATGAACATTGTAGCCCTGTGTCTTAGCTTAGAAACGGCATAGGTTGCGTCTTAATCCGATAAGCGTAGCCTCGGATAAGTTATTTCCGCTTTCATACGTCAAATCTGTCTTTTGCTAAATTGAATTTCTGCACTTGTTATTACTGTATTTCTTATTCTTATGATATTGTGAGCCTATGGAACGGCTCTTGACTTGAATTGCTTATGTGTGATGTTGGGTTGTGGTTGAGGAAAAATAATGAAGCCAAAATGGCTGGAAAATTAGGTAAACACAAAGGGCGTGCTGCCCAAATTTTCGCCCGAGGGCTAGGTTTCTATTTGAACTTGTATACTTTTGTTAGGCCAATATCATGACCGGTTTTCCATTTTAAAACATGATTTTTCATCCTTGGGTTCAAACAACCCTCTTCTTACTTGAAAGTCATCTTTACACGTTTTACTCCTAATTAGTTGGGTTTCTTCGTTTCCTGTAAATGTTTTGCTCGATAAACTGTAATATGTTCTCTTGTTCAACCTTAGGTTTCATTGGTGACTAAGGGTAATATCGGAAAGGATATTTTTCACGTTATTTTGCATATCTAGGTGAGTGTTCTTTATTTGACTTTATGGCTTGTTGTTATCATTTGCTAATGTGTTAATTGCTTTTAATGATTTCCAAAACGAGTTTTCTAGGCGAGTGTGTACTTTATCGCACTCGACCTAAATAACTGTGCAATTTTCAAGGATTTAATGATTGAAATGTTACTTGCGCATGAATGTAAGCCTTTTGGGCTGAACTGGACATTGCCCCTTGTTACCGGTCGTCTCGAGCCAGAAGCGGACTCGGTCGGGTGATTTGGGACTTGGGTGAACGTTTGGTATACTCGAGTATTACCCTGTAGGTTGGTGGAGACTGGCCAACGGCCAGGACGGGGGTGAATGAATGAACGAACGAACGAACGAGGGTTTATTAATAAACGAAAAATGCATTTTCAAATGATTGGAGGAATAAGGGGAAATGTCAGGAGAACGAATGAACGAAATAACGAATTGCTCCTTGTGAGCCGTATCCTTTTAATGAATGTGTTACTATCGCTTTCCATTGTATATGTTTCTTGAATTATTGATACTCCATGTTTAATGTATTGGATTGATTATCTGATTATGTGTTCGAAACCTCACTGGGCTTTTAGCTCATTTCTTTAGTTTTGTTTTCCTTACAGGGGAAGGCGAGCGAGGACGTGAGCTTGAGATAGACTAGCCAATCTAGTTTTGTTTCTTTTGTTTCTTTTGTAGTGGTTCTCGCCTAGTGCTTGGCACGGGCTGGACGTATGAAGGATTGAGAACCCTTGTATATTTGATGTTTATATTCTCTTTTGGGTTGGCAATGTATATAAGTTCCGCTTTGAGTTTGGATCAATGCCCTATTTATTCTTGTGATTTATTTCAATTTTTAATTGAGGACTGTAGTGAACGACTGAGTCCCGGTGAGAGTTGGGCAGGCGGCCCGCCGAACCCTCTGGTACGCCTTAGGGGGAGGTGGGGTCGTTACAAGTGGTATCAGAGCTTAGGCTTCAGATCTCTGTAGTGTATCATAGATTAAAGATTAGGATACCGGACTGTGGGATTTGATTGGACTTGAAAGTTAAGCGATTGAGGGATAAAACTTATAGCTGCTTCGCGTGGTTTCTACGTGGAGTGACCCTGGACTAAGTGGTGAAAAAGTATGAGGGACTAAGTGAAGCTATGAATTGCGAATGTTATAGGCCTTAAATCTTTCTCATGGTATCTGAAGACCATAGATAGGTATGTCAGGTAGGAATTCCGATTGTAGATAGTTTACTCTTGAGACTGCAGCTCGAGATGTGAATTATCTTCTTTCGGATTCTCGTGCCTGAGTACTCTATAGTTGAGGTGCTGCTAAATACTTGAGACTTGTATTTTGGGAACATGAACAGGCTTGTCTGACTAGAATGAGCACAAGAGGTCAGGGACATCTAGTTTGGATAGTAAATGACGTGAGAGACCAGACGGGCTGATACTGGGGCGACTTCACCTTTTCCTTTTGATTTACCTGTATATTGTTACTACATGACGTTAGTATACCTGTATGTACATGGTTATCTGTCCAACTTGATATGTATTTGTGTATTTGCTTATCCGTCTTTTTGGTATGGCGTGTTATGTGGGTATATGTTTATTTGAATATTTGGTGCCGTCAATAATTACTTTAGTAACCTTATCGTGTTTATTTACTAAATTACCTTTTGGTGGAAAAGAAAAGAGAGGGAAAACATATATATGGACGGGAGACGTAGCCGTGGACGTGGACGTGGGTGTGGGAATGAACGAGCTCAAGAGCCAAGAGAGGAAAGAGAAACAACAGCTGCACAAGAGCAAGGAATGAGGGTTGAAGCCGAAGACCAAATGGCAACGGTAATGCAACAAATGACAGATATCTTGGCAAGACTGGTGGATCAACAAGGCCAAATGGCCGTGAATCAACCCCGGAACCCTGAAATCGGAGAAGATAAGGCTCTTGAGCGGTTTCAGAAATTTACTCCTCTGAAATTCCTTGGAGGATCTGATCCGGATATAGCCGAACAATGGTTAGAGGCCATGATTAATATTGTTCACCGTCTTGAACTACACCGAGCAAAGACAAGTAAACTTTGCGGTGTTCCAATTTGAAGGATCGGCCCGAGCGTGGTGGAACGTTATTAAAGCAAAATGGGAAAGAAAACAGACCGTATGGACATGGACGAATTTTATAAGGGAATTTAACGAGAAATACCTCCCTCCTTTAGTTCAAGAGAGGAGAGAGGAAGAGTTTATTGGACTACGCCAGGGAACGTCAAGTGTGGCCGAATATGAAACGAAATTTACGAAACTATCCAAGTTTGCTTCTGAATTGGTGGCCACAGAACGGCGAAGAGTAAGACGGTTTATACAAGGATTAAATTTGGAACTCCAAGAAGCATTAGCGGCAGTACAAGTGAATACGTTTACGGAGGCCCTTGAGAAAACTCAAAGAATCGAGACTGCAAAGGCACAGATAAAAGCTTCCCAGACCCAGAAAAGGAGTGCATCGAGTAGTGTAGTGGAGGAATTAAGTGAAGCGAGAGTCCCTTCCAAAGTGCAAAAAGTGAACTTTTTGTCCCACCCACCATGGACATTAGGGGCGATAGGTGAAGGATCTACAAAAGAAAGCCAAATCAGATTTGGAAAAAGTTTTCAAGAAAGCCAAAAGATGGCTTCTCACGTGGTCTGTGGGTACTGTGGAAAGGCAAATCATGTCGAAAGCGATTGTTGGAGAAAGGGGCGAAAATGTTTAATCTGCGGAAGTGGCGATCATCAAGTTAGCAACTGTCCGAGGAGACAGTCACGTGAAAGCAATACTCTGCAATTGGATGGAGCTAAATCACAAATGAATGAAGGAGGGAAACGAACTAGCGGACCGGCAAAGGTTTATGCTTTAGACAACCGATAAGTTCCGGACTCGTCTGAGGCAACTGAAGGTAAAATTTCGAGGACGAAATTTTTTTAAGGGGGAGAGAATGTGAGGACTCGCAAATTCCTTGTATTTTTCCTAAAAAATACCCTTTTATTTGAAAATTAGTATTTATCAAAGGCCACTACCTAAATATTTCACATTAAGTGTAGATAAACCTAGAAAATAGGGTTTTACGCTTCAGTTTCAAGTTTGGAGCGAAATTAGGGTTTTCGCTATTTTTCACCGGATGAATTTTCGGTACAGAGTAAGAATTAATTTGGGGATTAAAAGTGACTTTTAAGTGAGAAATAATATGTGACTAGTGGCAATGATATAAGGTTAGTGAATGGGAAGTAAAAACCCTAGTACGTGAGTTTTTAAGAAAAACGGCGCGAACCGGCGGGTCCCGCGCACTACCGATTGAACGCACTGCTTGACCACCATTTTTCCTTACCAAACAAATTTATTGAACTTGAGCAAAATATCTTCTCTCTTGGCAACAAGCTTGACCGAATGTGAGGCTAGGAAATAACAAGAGAAAGAGAAAAGAAAGAAAGGTGGTGGTGGCGACACTTGTCGCCACCTTAAGGCTTCTTGACGCAAGACAATTATCATCCATTTAAGCACCAAAATTCAGCATTTTACCCCTTATTTCTGCTGCTGCTGGCTGAGAGAGAGAAGAGGGAAAACACCAAAGGAAAACATTTCATTTCATCTTCAATCCAACAACTTAGGAAGAAATCAAACAAAATAAACCGATTAAACTTGTTCTTGAGTGACTAGTTAGTGAGTTGTGGTGAGTTTTTGAAGGAGAAAGCTTGGGCTACTTTTAGTGACCTCTAGTCAAGGTAAGAGAGCTTATCTCTCCAAGTTTTACTTGCAATCTTGTGAAATTAAGCTTAGCAACTTGATTTTGTGGTGGAATCATGGATGATTATCATGTTTTAGTAGTTTTTCCCTTTTTATTTCATGAACTAGGGTTTGGGGAAATTCTATCCAATTTATTGTATGATGCTTATATATTGCAATTGAAGTGTTATAAGGTGTTGTGGTAGGGATTAGACCAAGAAATTAAGGAAAGTTGCACTAGAAACTCAAAATTCCAGAATCTGGAAAATTTCCCCAACTTTCTGTCCGAATTTATATCTGTATGTTAGAGGTCGATTTGGCCTTAGGTCAAAGAAGAAAAGTTGTAGAGAATAGCATTTTATAGGTGCCTACAAATTTTTAACTCAATCAGAGCAATGTAGGATGTGAAAAGTCCAAAATACCCTTACTGTTTTAAGTATTTCCTAAGCAGTCCGTGTGATCCGTTAAGTCCAGTTTATCCCATTTTTTGACTAAGATCCATTCTGATTTAGTGTTTTACCAAAACATGAAAGTTGTAGCATTATGAATTATATTTCAAATGCCTCTAAGAACACCTGATTCGGACTTGTGTACTCTGAGTTATGTCCATTACAGTGTTCTACGTTTAAACAGCCGACGAATTGGTTTCTGGTTTAGTAATTCGAGAATTTGACCAAGTTACATTAGAAACTGGACTAAGTGACCTTCATAAACATTGTAGCCCTGAGTCTTAGCTTCAAAATGGCATAGGTTACGTCTTAATCCGATAAGCGTAGCCTCGGATAAGTTATTTCCGCTTTCATACGTCAAATCTGTCTTTTGCTAAATTGAATTTCTGCACTTGTTATTACTGTATTTCTTATTCTTATGATATTGTGAGCCTATGGAAGGGCTCTTGACTTGAATTGCTTATGTGTGATGTTGGGTTGTGGTTGAGGAAAAATAATGAGCCAAAATGGCTGGAAAATTAGGTAAACACAAAGGGCGTGCTGCCCAAATTTTCGCCCGAGGGCTAGATTTCTATTTGAACTTGTATACTTTTGTTAGGCCAATACCATGACCGGTTTTCCATTTTAAAACATGATTTTTCATCCTTGGGTTCAAACAACCCTCTTCTTACTTGAAAGTCATCTTTACACGTTTTACTCCTAATTAGTCGGGTTTCTTCGTTTCCCGTAAATATTTTGCTCGATAAACTGTAATATGTTCTCTTGTTCAACCTTAGGTTTCATTGGTGACTAAGGGTAATATCCGAAAAGATATTTTTCACGTTATTTTGCATATCTAGGTGAGTGTTCCTTATTTGACTTTATGGCTTGTTGTTATCATTTGCTAATGTGTTAATTGCTTTTAATGATTTCCAAAACGAGCTTTCTAGGCGAGTGTGTACTTTATCACACTCGACCTAAATAACTGTGCAATTTTCAAGAATTTAATGATTGAAATGTTACTTGCGCATGAATGTAAGTCTTTTGGGCTGAACTGGCCATTGCCCCATGTTACCGGTCATCTCGAGCCAGAAGCGGACTCGGTCGGGCGATTAGGGACTTGGGTGAACGTTTGGTATACTCGAGTATTACCCTGTAGGTTGGTGGAGACTGGCCAACGGCCAGGACGGGGGTGAATGAATGAATGAATGAACGAACAAACGAACAAGGGTTTATTGATAAACGAAAAATGCATTTTCAAATGATTGGAGGAATAAGGGGAAATGTCAGGAGAACGAATGAACGAAATAACGAATTGCTCCTTGCGAGCCGTATCCTTTTAATGAATGTGTTACTATCGCTTTCCATTGTAAATGTTTCTTGAATTATTGATACTCCATGTTTAATGTATTGGATTGATTATCTGATTATGTGTTCGGAACCTCACTGGGCTTTTAGCTCATTCCTTTAGTTTTGTTTTCCTTACAGGGGAAGGCGAGCGAGGACGTGAGCTTGAGATAGACTAGCCAATCTAGTTTTGTTTCTTTTGTTTCTTTTGTAGTGGTTCTCGCCTAGTGCTTGGCACGGGCTGGACGTATGAAGGATTGAGAACCCTTGTATATTTGATGTTTATATTCTCTTTTGGGTTGGCAATGTATATAAGTTCCACTTTAAGTTTGGATCAATGCTCTATTTATTCTTGTGATTTATTTCAATTTTTAATTGAGGACTGTAGCGAACGACTGAGTCCCGGCGAGAGCTGGGCAGGCGGCCCGCCGAACCCTCTGGTACGCCTTAGGGAGAGGTGGGGTCGTTACAGTTGAGCTAAGTGGTCTTCAATTTTGGTTGAATTTTGTGAAGGTTTGTGCAAGATTTGGAGATGAAAATTTGAGAAACTTTGAGTTGTTTTTGCAGCTGATGGTTCGGCCAAAGTGAAAGGGAAAGAGAGAGAGTGTAGTGCTGAAATAAAACTTCTAAAGTAAGCTTAAATGTATTGTAAGGCCCGAAGACAACCCTCTTTTCTAGGCGACCACACAATGGAGCAGTTGATGAGAAAGCACAAGTGCTTGTGAGTAGAAGAGATAAACAAAGTACAGATTTCAAACGTAATAATAAGTAAATAAAAAAGAAAGAATAGAAAACCAATTAACTACCCAACTTCTCTTGAGCTTGTAGGTTAATTCAAACAAGCTACTTCAAGTTGATGAATTACAATCACTCTTATGTACAAAAGAAGGTTCACCTCCTCCTTGCCCCCGAACTCCACTCGGTCAAGCCAGGACATTTCACTATCCCTTAGGACAACCCTCACAGAGCTACACTCATGAAGTATTCACTCACAAATGAAAAGCTTACAATGAATCTCACACCACTAAGACTACAAATCTTCTTTGAAGAGTATTTTCTCACCAAAATCACTCTAGATCTTTTGTATCTTCAGTGTGTCAAAGTTGTTTGAAGTATCTGACCAACCACTATTCATATAGGATCAAGAAAGTGCCTCATTAATGCTTCCAACGGATAGAAAGTAGCTGAAGAGTCAACTAGCCGTTGGAGTATCGGACGTCCGATAGCCCTGTTTTATGCGTCCGACAGCAGGCAGTGAGTTTAAGAGATTTTCTTCAATTCTTTCGGACGTCCGGTGCAAGCTTTTTGTGCATCCGACAGCAAATAAAGAGTTTTAAGAAATTATCTTGTTTCTATCGGATGTCCGGTAGAGACATATTTAGCGTCCGATAGTTTTGTCGACTGTGAAGGATCCTATCGGACGTCCGAAGCATGCGTCCGAAGTTGTGCAATGATTATCGGAGGTCCGGTACTGTCTTCTTGAGCGTCCGACATGTTCAGCATACTCTGTCTTTTTCAAATGTGCTTAATCTTTGAACCTGATTTGTTTCATTTCTGAAAAAGCCTTTGAGGAGATGTTAGTAACATCCATTTGTTTTGTAATCATCAAAAGCTAGGGACCAAGGTCAACATTCTCCCTCTTTTTAATGATGACAAAATAATGGATGAAAGAAAGAAAAAAAATTGAGCATATGAGCATAAGCTCCCCTTCACACAGTGCATCTAAACTTATAATTTCAGAATAACTCCCCCTTACACATAGCATCCATTTCTCCCTCTTTTTGTTATCATAAGATGAGAGTAAAAATCAGCTACCAAAAACCAGCAATAATAACAGAGAATCCAATAATTCAAATAAAAATAGAGAAATGACAGCAAATCATCATGAGATCAGCATTATTCTTTTTTCTTTTTGACATCATACAAATTCAGTAAAAAATTGATAAAAACTCAGTTCAAAACATCAGAAACATCAAAAGAGAATTACAAAAAGGCATTATGAACAAGAATCTCATCAATCTTACCAATATCTCCTACTTGTTAGAGTTAGTATCATGTCTAACTATCCACATGCATTTCATACCTTTTTTCATATTCTTTCTCACATAGCAATCACTTTTCATGTGACCTTTTTGACAACAGAAATTACACATAACCAAAGAGTTATTTTTATGAACAGGTATAATAAATCTTACTTGTCTTTTTTTATAAATAGCAAATTCATTGGAATTAGAATTCAACATATTCTTTTGAAAACAGAATTGTTTCTTGTGTTTAAGCAACTCATTTAGACCATTCATTTTTCTTTTCAAATCACCTTGTTCCTTTTTGAACAATTCACAAATCTTTGTTTTTCTATCAAGTTCAAAGTGTAAAACAGTCTCACTATTTTTGAAGTAATCATTTTCAGCTTTCAACTTTTTATTTTGTTGAAAAAGATTTGCATTATTTCGAAGTAAAAAACTAATTTTCTGTTTTAACTCTTTGTTTCTAGCATAAGATTCTTTCAAACTATCATGCAATTTTATAATGAAAGATTCAAGATCATCATCACTTTCAAATTGAGAGTTACAAGATGTTACCTCATCATCTCCAAGGGCCATAAAAGCCAATTGAGCAGACTCTTCATCCTCTTCAATTTCACAATCGGAGTTGCACTCATTCCATGTGAATTGATATTTGTTGAATCTTAGTTTTCTTCCTTCTTTCTTCTTCATCACTGGACACTCACTTGCATAGTGTCCAAATTGGCCGCATTCAAAGCACTTATCAGTTTGCTTTTTGTTGAACTCTAACTTCCTTTTGTTTGTCAAGTTGTTGGACTGATTCGGGAAGGAGTTGCTAGGTCCACCTTTTCTGAATCTTCTCTTGTTGAGTATTCTTTTGAAACCTCGTGTGATGAGTACAATATCACTATCATCACCTTCCATGTCATCTTCACTCACGGAGGCTGCATCATCTTCATCTTGTGAAGCCTTCAGAGCAATATTCTTTCTCACTTTTGTGTCTTCTTCTTCCTGCACCTTGGACTTGAGTTTTAGCTCATAAGAAATCAGTGAATTAATGAGAGATTCAATAGGCAAGGTATTTAGATCTTTGGTTTCCTCAATGGCAGTCACTTTACTTTCCCAATCCTTCGATAAAGCATTCAAAATTTTTCTGTTTTTCTCACCTAAAGAGTATTCTTTTTCCAACACCTCCAAATCTCTAATGAGGTCATTGAATCTACAATACATCTCATCAATGTTTTCATGAGGTTGCATCTTGAAGGATTCATACTTTGTAACTAGAATGGACTTCTTTTGTTCTCTAACATTCTCACTACCTTCATGAATTTCTCTCATTTTATCCCAAATTTTCTTGGCTGACTTGTAGCCTTTGACTCTAATAGATTCATTTGAGTCTAAAGCACAATATAACACATTCATGGCTTCTGCATTTAATGTGAGATGAGCTCTATCCGCAGCAGTCAGTTCACTTCTCGTTTTTGGTCTAGATCTTCGAGTATTTTCATCTATAAGAGAGGCATCATATGGACCTTCACTAAAAATAAATCACAATTCAATATCAATAGATTGCAAAAAAATTAATCATTCTTTCTTTCCAACTCACATAATTTGACCCATTAAACATAGGTGGTTAATGACAGAATGTCCTTCAAAAAACATAGCATTGTTGGTTGTCATCTTTACTCCAAAGTCGATTGAGCTTAATCTCTAGGAAACCAAGCTCTGATACCAATTGTAAGGCCCGAAAACAACCCTCTTTTCTAGGCGACCACACAATGGAGCAGTTGATGAGAAAGCACAAGTGCTTGAGAGTAGAAGAGATAAACAAAGTACAAATTTCAAATGTAACAATAAGTAAATAAAAAGGAAAGATTAGCAAACCAATTAACTACCAAACTCCTCTTGAGCTTGTAGGTTAATTCAAACAAGCTACTTCAAGTTGATGAATTACAATCACTCTTGTGTACAAAGGAAGGTTCACCTCCTCCTTGCCTCGAACTCCATTCGGTCAAGCCAGGACGTTTTACTATCCCTCAGGACTGTGAGAACCCGTAAAACCCTAATATTTTTCCTAGGGTTTATTTCCCCTTAATTGCATGTTTTCTGCATTTTCTGGCTTAGCAATATTTTCTTAGTGGTTTTTAAGAGCAATTATAGTTTCTAGATGATTTTTCTAGCATTGGTGAATTTTTAGAAAATTAAGAATATATATTGGATGTGGGACCCACTAGTGCGAAAAGTTCGGAAAAATTCGGCCAATAAGGTTAAGTTTCGGATACTGTGAAAAATTTATCGGGTGTTAAGAGATAAGTAGTGTGTGTGAAGTGATTTATGTGAGAGAGAAAAGAAAGATAAGAATGCATTTAATGAGGTGACAAGTGTCACCTTCTCATTGGTTGGACTTTAAGAAACACTATTCACATTCTTGACTTTTTTGACCAAATGATTAAATATCAAAAAAATTCACAAAAATTACCGTTTTCTTCTCCTCCATGGCCGGTTCTCCTTGAGCAAAGAAGGAAGGAAATTCTTCAACTTTCAAGCTTCCATATGCTTCAATCTTCTACAAACAAAAGCTTAGATTAGTTTTACTCCATAAAATCTTTCCTTTTAGTGATAGTAAGTGTATTAGTGAAGTTTGTTTGAAGGTCTAAGGTGGCCAACCTCTCTACATCTCTTGTTACTTGGTAAGTGATGCTTGAACACCCTACTACACCTAATGATGGTTATATTATGCTTAGAAGTGGCTTGAGGGTTGGAATATGTGATTTATTTCTTGATTGGAAGTGTTTTGGTGAAGTTTTCCATTTTATGATGAATTTTCTGGTTTTATATGAATGGGATGTTGTGGCCTTGTATAATGAATGGTAATGGTTTAAAATGACTCTAGTAGGTGTGAATTGTGGTTAAATGCAATCAATTTTGGACTTGGATGGAAAAATGGAAAGTTAGGGTTCATAAACCCCTAATTCTGTCCGGTTTTAGATCATAGGGTTAGAGGCCGAATTGGACTTTGCTCAAAACATGAAAGTTGTAGGTATTGATGTTTTTAAGGTGCCTATAAAATTTCAGGGCATTTGGATTAGCGTAGAGTGAGTTATGACGAAATTACGGTAGCTGTTCTGCTTTGGCCAGAATGCGAAAACTGAGTTTGTATTTGGCTATTTTGACTGGAATTGGTTTGGATTTTGAAGTTGGTGTCTTCTGATGAAATGTAGCTGAATGTCTTAGATAACATATGCCTTTGGAATTTCGGCATTTGGACTTGTATAGACGGAGTTATAGTAATTACAGTTTTGGGTGATTTGCAAACCTGTTTTGGGAATTCTGGTATAGTATTTTGCATATTTGACCTAGTTGCGTTAGGAACTGGACTGAGTGACCTTCTACATTGTTGTAGCCCTGTCTCTTAGCTTCGAAACGGTGGGTCTTCCACCCTAATCCAATAATCGTAGTGCCTTTAGTGCCATTTCCGCAAAATGTTGTCACGCATTGTTTTATCTGAAAATGTTTTTAGCTTGTTTTTTGTAGTTCTTGTTGTATTTATATGACTTTAAGCCTAGTGAATGGCTTTTGGACATGAGATTATTCTATATGACATGTTGGGACTGATTTGAGAAAAATAATGAAGCCATTATTGGCTGGAAAATAGGTAAACACAAGGGATATGCCGTCCATTTATTTTCTTGGAAATTGAATGAGTTAAAGTGGTTTTTGGAAATGTATTTTGTATCAAATTGAACGTTTTTCCTTGGAAGTGTCTTCGGGTCCTTGAATAAGGGTTCGAAGGCTAAGTTTCGGTTCGAATTTGTATATTGTCATTTGGCAAATAAGGTAACCGTTTTATCTTTTGAAAACATGATACCTCTTCCGTTTCAAACTTCAAAGGTTCCTTAAGCCTTTCCAACCTATAGAGGTATGAGTTCGGGTTTTATCGGCCATAAGTGCATTGTTTCTAAGCAAGGTTTTAAGTGTGGAAGTTAAAGTATTTTGCCTTCCTTACACTTTGAAAGTCTTTTATTCGTTTACTCGCGAGTAGTCGAGTATTTCTTGATTGCATCTAAATCATGTTAGATGGATTGTAATGTGGTCTTTGTGTCTTTTAGGTTTCATTGGTGATTGAGAAGTGGGCATTATTTTAGGTGTATAGGTGAGTGTTCCTTGTTTGATTTGTTTCCTGATTATATGGCTTGTTTGAATGATTGATAGCATGTTAAACGCTTTCAATGATTGCTAAAATGATTTTGAGGCGAGTGTGTACTTTACCGCACTTAGCCTAAATGATTGTGAAATTTTAATGATTGAGCGATTGAAATGTTAATTGTGCATGAATGTAAGCCTTCGGGCTGAACTGGCCATTGCCCCTTGTTACCGGTCGTCTCGAGCCAGAAGCGGACTCGGTCGGGCGACAAGGAACTTGGGTGAACGTTTCGGTATACTCGAGTATTACCCTGTAGGTTGGTGGAGCCTGGCCAAAAGCCAGGGACGGGGAGAATGAATGAATGAATGAGTGAATGAATGGACGAGGGGTTTTACTCCTGCAAAATGCATTTTTCAAATGATTGAAGGTAGGGGAAAGAAAGGAGAATGAATGAATGAACGATTGAACGAATGGCTCCTTGTGAGCACGTATCCTTTTCATGAATGTGGTTACCGCTTTATTTGTACTTGTATCTTGAATTGTTGTTAAATGTATTGAATGCATTGATTCTCTTGTTGACTATGTGTACGGAACCTCACTGAGCTTTCCAGCTCATTCCTTTAGTTTTTTTTTTGTTTTCCTTAGCAGGGGAAGACGTGCAAGGATGGAAGCTTCGTATAGTCTAGCCGAACTAGTACTTTTGGCTCTTTTGTTATGGTTCTCGCCCCAATGTTTGGTGGGCTGGTTGTATGGAGAACGGAGAACCTTTGTACCTAGTTGTATTGCTTTTGGGATGGATATGTATATAAGTTTACGTTTAAGTTTGAAATTATTGATATTTCGTTTGTTTTATGGACTTTATTGTCTTCTCCTATAGCGACTGACTGAGTCCCGGCGAGAGCTGGGCAGGCGGTCCGCCGATACCCTAGGGTACGCCCTAGGGAGAAGTGGGGCCGTTACAGTTGGTATCAGAGCCTGTTTCGCGTGGTCTCTGCGCGTAGTGAGCCTGGACTGAGTGATAAATAGGTATGAAGGATTAAGTGCTCACTCGAGCATAAGCTATGAACTGTGAATGTTATAGGCCTTAAATTTTCCTCGTGGTATCTAAGGACCGTAGATAGGTACGTCTGGGAGGAATTTCGAGTGTAGATGGTTTACTCTTGGGACTGGCCAGCTCGAGAGGTGAATTATCTTATTTCGGATTCTCGTACCCGAGTACTCCAGAGTTGAGGCGATGTTAAGTATATGAGATTTATATTTTGGGACCATGTGTGACAGCCCCACTTTCCCCTAAGGCGAACCAAAGGGGTTGGCGGACTGCCTGCCCAGCTCTCGCCAGTACTACGGATCAGATTAGCGCGATCTAATACTTTTCGGGTCATACAACCGCGTGAAAACCAGTCGAACCCACAAAATAAGAAAAAAACAAAGTCGGAGTCGGCCATGAAGAGGAACCGACACGTCAAAACCCAACCAAACGTCAAGCAAATATTTACATCTCACAAGTTAGCATATACTTCCCAAAAGGGGCATACCAAAGTGATTCAAAAGTGGATACATGTACGGTTTGCCAAATCCAAAAGAGAAACGGACCAAAAGTACATTTAGGGTTTTAATACATGAGCTATACAAAAGATATGTCCAACTAGCTCAAGTCGGCAACCGATTATCAAATCCAGTCCAAAAGTATTTATTTTCCTGTAAGGAAAACAAAAGGAACAGAACGGGGTGAGCTTGCGCTCAATGAGGTACCAAACAGATAGCAATAAAGTCATGGCATTTCACATTTAACAAATCAGATACACATGTCAGATGTAAAGCAAAGGAACTAATGATTCAAATCAGAAGGATACGGGTGGCTCTCAGGAGCCAAATTTCCAGCGCAGTACTTGATCCAAATTGGTTGACTCTCTGTAACATCCCGAATATTAGGAGGTTGTTTGTGAAGAAAACATTAAAGTATATTTCTTCGGGTTTGATTTAAAACCTTATTTCGTTTTAAACGACTAGAAACCCTAATGTTTTAATCAAAAACCCTAGTTTACTTGTGACTAAACGGTTTCTTAAATCTTTCATATTTTACTAGAGATTCTAATGTTAATTATTGAAATTGTAAATTCCTCACGTTTTCTTAAAAAATTTCCTTTTATTTGAAAATTATTATTTATTAAGGCCCTACTACCCAATTGTTCAACAATAAGTGCAAATGAACCTGGAAATAGGGTTTTACACTTCGGTTTCAAGATTTGAGCAAAATTAGGGTTTTCGCGATTTTCGCCGGATGAATTTTCGGTACTGACCAAGGATCAATTTGGTGATTAAAAGTGACTTTTAAGTAAAAAAATCATATGTGAGTAGTAGCAATGATATAAGGTTAGAGTATGGGAAGAAAAAAAAAACAGTAGTACGTGAGTTTTTAAGAAAAACGGCGCGAACCGGCGGGTCCCGCGCACTACCGGTTGAACGTACCACTTGACCACCACTTTCTTACCATACAAGCTTATTGACTTTTGAGCAAAATATCTTCTTGTTTGGCAGCTGCTTTGACCGAAAATTTGAGGCTAGAAAATAGCAAGGAAGAAAGAGAAAAATGAAAGGTGGTGGTGGCGACAAGTGTCGCCACCCTAGAGTTTCTTGGCCAAGTGATTAACTAGCCTTCTTAAACCAATTTTCTGCACTTTCCTCTTCATTTTTCCAGCAGCTGGTCGACCAAGAGGGAGAGAGAAAGTGAGAGCAAGAAACAATTCCTTCTTCTTGATTCTAACCAACCAAGTGACAAATTAAATTTCTAAACCGATTAAACTTACCTTTGAGTGATTAGTTAGTGATTGTTGGTGAAATTTTGGAAAGAGAAAGCTTGGGCTACACTTGGTGAACTCTAATCAAGGTAAGAGGATGATATCTCTCTAACTTTCTCTTTCAATCATGGTTAAAGTAAGCTTAGTAGCTTGATTGGTGGTGGATTCATGGATGCTAGCATGTGTAGAAGTTTTTCCCCAATTTATTTGATGAACTAGGGCTGTGGAATTTCTGCCCAACTTGATGTATGATGCTTGTATGTTACAATTAATGTTGTATAAGATGTTTTGGTAGTGTGAGAGGTGAGAAATTGGGGAAAGTTGCACTAGAAACTACAAATTTCAGATTTCTGGAAATTCTAGCTTACATTCTGTCCGAATTTGTATCTGTGTGTTAGAGGCCGAATTGGCTTTGGGTCAAAGAAGGAAAGTTGTATAGAATGATATTTTGTAGGTGCCTGTAAAATTTCAGCCCAATCGGAGCAACGTAGGTCATGAAAAGTCCGAAATACCCTTACTGTTTCAAATATTTCCCAGCAGTCCGTTTCATCCGTTAAGTCCAGTTTATCACGTTTTTTGACTAGGAGCCGTACTGATTTAGCTCTGGGCCAAAACATGAAAGTTGTAGTATTCTGACTTAGCTTTTAAATGCCTCTAATAACACCTGATTCGGACTTTTGTACTCTGAGATATGACCATTACAGTGTAATGCGGTTATATAGCCGACGAATTGGTTTCTGGTTTAGTAATTTGAGGATTTGACTAAGCTACATTAGGAACTGGACTAAGTGACCTTCATGAACATTTCAGCCCTATATCTTAGCTTCGAAACGGCATAGGTTACGCCTCAATCCAATAAGCGCAGCCTCGGATATGTTATTTCCGCATTCGTACGTCAAATCTGTCTTGTGCTAAGTTGAATTTCTGCACTTGTCATTGTTGTGATTCTTGTTATTATGATATTGTGAGCCTATGGAACGGCTCTGGACATGAATTGTTGACATATGTGATGTTGGGTTGTGG
Organism: Coffea arabica; assembly: GCF_036785885.1. Taxonomy (NCBI): domain Eukaryota; kingdom Viridiplantae; phylum Streptophyta; class Magnoliopsida; order Gentianales; family Rubiaceae; genus Coffea; species Coffea arabica. Next base: position 10,861,365 of record NC_092326.1, read on the forward strand.
TTGAGAAAAATAATGAAGCCTAAATGGCTGGAAAATTAGGTAAACACAAAGGGCATGCTGCCCGAATTTACGCTCGAGAACTATATAAATACACTTGCAACTTGGGTCGAATTGATATGAATAGTGCTTGAACCATCTAGGGTACTTGAGTATTTTTGTTCCGGGGTATATAAGGAAGGACTTGGCCGAACTTGTACCCTTGAAAAAGGAAATAATGATTGCTCGGAGTATGTTTTCCTTATACTTTCGACTTGCATGGCATTTTCAAGTATAAATGTTACAAAGTTTTACCATTTAAAAAGCGAGCAAGTGTTTCACGACTACCATCCGAGTGACTTTCAATCTCTTGATTTTTATTGAACGAAACGTCTAAGTTTTGAATCTTAGTCATGTTTCAAAGTTCTCAAACTGAGTTTTATCGCAGATTTGGACTCCGAACCCGGAGTATAACCTGAAAGTGACCAGTAAAGGCACTATATCTTTTGGTGAGTGCTTTCAAATACCGAATTGAACTTGATACTTGAACTTGATACGTGACCAATCTGATTACATGTTATATACATGAATTGTAAGGGCAAGAGTGTACTTTATCGCACTTGCCCTTACGTGATATACTTGTTTATTGTTGCAATTGACTTGATATACTTGATTATGATGCGCGCACTTCCTGGAATTCCAGAAACCCTGTGGCGAGTTACTCTAGTCGAGCCGGCAAGGGCTTGGTCGATTGGGTAACGAACCCTGGGTCTCTTGTATTGTCGAGTGGAGTGATATCTCCTCGACTAATCGGTATACTCGAGTATTACCACCCGTGTTTATTGAGGATTTTGGGCCCAGCTGGGGGTTGAACGGTGGACGGAGAGTCGTTTAAGTGGTGTTCTACTGGATTGGTTACTTACTTGAAAGTTGACGGAGTGTCAACTACTACGTGATCAAGCTTCTGGTAATGCAAAGGGGAATTTGGCTCCTGAGAGCCATCCGTATCCTTATGCTTTGGAATACTTATTGTTTGTTGGATTATTGTTTCTTTTGAAAAAACTTCTATATTTGCTCATTTTAAGATTGCCACTTGACGTGTTACTGTTCACATTTATGAACACTTCATGAACACTTTATGCTCGTTACTTTGCTATATCGAAAACTCGTACTTATAAATAATGGTCAATTTGCTATTTGGAACCTCACTGGGCTTTTAGCTCATTCCACTCCATTTGTTTTCCTTTCAGGGGTACGAGCGAGGTGCGAGATATGTAAAGTCTAGCATAGACTAGTTGTTTGATTTTTTGACTTGTACTCGTGCTATTCCTCGAATAGAATGTTTTGTATTTGGATTGTATACGCCTTGAACCAGTTTGAGTATATTGAGACTTTGTACCTCGATTTCTATCAATGTAAATTATAAGCTTGAATTGGGATTGTTATTTATGGTTCATGGTTGTGTGTACATTATTCTATAGAGATAGTGAGTGAGTCCTGGCGAGAGCTGGGCAGGCGGTCCGCCGAACCCTTTGGTACGCCTTAGGGGGAGGTGGGGTCGTCACACTCTCCGTCAACGTATATAGAACCAAAACGTCCGTAGACCCCTCTTTACACCGAATTCCGTCCACCAAACACCCCTTTACCGGACCCGCTCACCGTAACCGAACAGAAATGGTAATACTCGAGTATACCGGAATCAAGGGTCTCAATACCCAAAAATCCCCGAACAGACTACCGTGGTTCGTTATCTAATCGTCCAGGCCCTTGCCGGCCCGACTCGAATAACTTAGCCACAGGATTGAGCTCATAGGTCATAGAAATCCGAACAGATGCAGACACAGATAACAGATTCAAATTTTGCATAGTAAATTGGCATATGAACAGACTAGAGAACGAGTGTGATAAAGTACACCCCCGTCTCGAACAAATAAACAGATTGCAGAGCAGAAATCAAGTTAAACAGCAATGGAGGGGAGTGGTACACTCACCGATTCAACTTCAAAAAGTTTCACTTCAGATTGGCCTTAATCGCCAAGAAACCCTAAAATAATCAAAATAAACCAATTGAAGGTTTTACTTCCAGAATCGAGTAAACAGAATGCACATGTGAGGCTCGACTACACGTCGTACGCCTTGCCAAATAAATACTAATGCAAGAATGCAAAAACATGATTCCCTTGGAAACGAAAAGGTAGCATGAAGACTTAGGCGCAAACAACCCAAAAGCCTTTCATTTCCACCAAAAGGCAAATCCAACTTAAAGGAACCAAACGGCCTAGAAAATCGGGCAGCACTTCCCCTAAATTTCTTACTTTTCCCAGCCATTAAGGCTTCACTATATCCTCAAATCAGTCCCAACCTTTCACACAAGAGTCACCTTATTTCCCAAAAGCCGTTCACTAGGCTCAAAGCAGTACAAGTACAAAAGTTAGCTAGGAAACAACCGAAATGAAAGCAAGCCCTAAAAGAGACTCGATAACGAGTCATATAGCCATACCAATTATAACCCTACTAGGGTTTTATATGCATAAATAAGTATCATAGGTAACCAGAAATTAAGAAATGGCTTTAACTTAGGCCTTAACAAAAAAAAACGTATTTGACCTCATAATGCGGTAATGACACCACTTTCACTACGGTTATCGGATGGGGGTGAAAGATGCACCGTTTCGAAGCTATGAAACAGAGCTACAACAATGTAGAAGGCCACTCAATCCAGTTCCTAACACAACTAGGTCAAATATGCCAAATACTAACCCAGAATTCCCAAAACAGGTTTGCAAAACACAGAAAACTGTAATCGGTATATCTCAGTCCATACAAGTCCAAATGCCGAAATTCCAAAGGCATAAGTTATCTAAGACATCCAGTTACATTTCATCAGAAGACACCAACTTCAAAATCCAAACCAATTCCAGTCAAAATAGACAATTACTATCGCAGTTCGCACATTCTGTTCACCCAGAACAGCAACAGTAAAAACGGCATAACTCACTCTACACTACTCCAAATACCCTGAAATTTTGTAGGCACTTCAAACTCATCAATACCTACAACTTTCATGTTTTGAGCAAAGTCTAATTCGGCCTCTAACCCAGTGATCTAAAACCGGACAGAATTGGGATTTTATGAACCCTAACTTTCCATTTTTCACACCAAATCCAAAATTGATTGCATTTAACCACAATTCACACTCACTAGAGTCACTTCCAACCATTACAATTCATTATACAAGCCCCCAACATCAAGATCATATTAAACCAGAAAAATTCCCAATAAAATAAAAACTTCACCAAAACAAGCCAAATCAAGAGATAAATCACATTTTCAAACACTCAAGCCACTTCTAAGCATCATATAACCATTATTAGACGTAGTAGGGTGTTCAAGCAACACTTACCAAGAAATCAAGAGAGAGAGGGATTGTGGACACCTTTGCTCTTCAAACAAACTTCACTACAACCCTTACTAGCACTAGAAGATAGGATTTTATGGAGTAGAAACTAGTTTAAGTAATTTTCTTGGAAGATTTGAGCTATATGGAGGCTAAAATTTGGAAGAGTTTTCCTTCTTTTGAGCTTCAAGGTGGCCGGCCAAGAGGGAAGGGAGAAGAGTGAATTTTTTTGTAATTTTTGAGATATTTAACTCAAGTGGTAAAAGTCAAAAAAATGAATAGTGTCTCAACAAAGTCCACCAATCATCATGTGACAATTGTCACTACCATTAATGCATTCCTATCCCTTCTTTATCCTCTCACATCAATCAAATCACACATTCTACTTATCTCTTAACACCCGATAAATTCCACACAGTATCCGAAACTTAACCTTATTGGTCGAATTTTTCCGAACTTTTCGCACTAGTGGGTCCCACGTCCACTATTTACTCTTAATTTTCTAAAATTTCTCCAATGCTAGGAAAATCATCTTAAAACTATAATTGCTCATAAAATTCACTAAGAAAATATTTCTAAGCCAGAAAATGCAGAAAACATGCAATTAAGGGGAAATAAACCCTAGGAAAATAATTAGGGTTTTACAGGTTCTCACACTCTCCCCCCCTTAAAAGAATTTCGTCCTCGAAATTCCTTATCAGCGGAATCCATCAAATCTAAGGTACCCAACGGATCGTACCTTCTGCGTCCTCAGACGAGTCAGGGACCTGATGCTGCTCTAGAGAATATACTCGAGCTGGTGCCTTCGATCCCGTCCCTTCTCCTTTCGTCTGTCCAGGGTTGCTCTTGGCAGGTTGCTGAGAATTGGGCTTGGTTGGTGGCAGAGTCCCTCTCCGCTCGCGCAGGCGAGCTGGACAGTTAGCAATCCGATGTTCAGCGCTTCCACAGCGCAAGCATTTTCCTTCTTTCTTCCAGCAATTTGTTTCCGTATGACTTGGCCCTCCGCAATATCCACAGGGACCACGAGCAGCAGAGACCGTTCCTCCCTGAGGAACATCACGCGACACCCCTGGTTGTCGTACTCCTCCGTTTCCCTTTCCAATCTTAGGGGGTGTATTTGTACCTTCTTGTTCAGAGCTACTCCCAGGAAAGCTCCTTTTCTTGGTTTGGAAGTTTCTAACTTGTAGCCTCGCATCTTCAACCCGTTGAGCTTTCTCCACAGCGTCACTAAAGGTACTAAGTTGAGCTACAGCCAAATCCTTTTGAATCTCAACATTTAGCCCCTGAATAAAACGCCTTATCCGTCTTTGTTCGGTTATGATCAGTTCAGGCGCAAACTTAGACAACCGAGTGAATTGACTCTCATACTCGGCTACGGTTTGTGTTCCCTGGCGAAGCCGAATAAATTCATCTTCCTTCTTTTCTTGAATGAGAGGAGGGAAAAACTTGGCATTAAATTCTCTCATAAAGTTCGCCCACGTCCTCGGAGTTTGTTCTCTTTCCCATTTCATTCGAATGACATTCCACCAGGAACGGGCGGCTCCCTCTAGTTGAAAGACAGCAAATGTCACCTGTCTCTCCTCGGTATAGTGTAAGGCAGCGAAAATATCGATCATCTTCTCCAGCCACTTCTCAGCTACGTCAGGATCAGGGCCTCCAAGAAATTTGGGTGGGGAGAACTTCTGAAATCTCTCAAGGGCTCTATCCTCGCCCTCCATGTGATTACCAGGATTCCCAGGGTTAGGGTTAGGGTTTTGACCTTGTTGGTGCACCACTTGGGCTAGCAAAGCAGTCATTTGCTGCATGGCAGCAGCTATTTGGACATTGGGGTGAACCCTAAGTTCAGGGTTTGGTCCAGATGAGGTTTCCCCAGTACCCCTTTCAGGCGTAGGTTGCCTATTTCCACGCCCACGGCCCCGTCCACTCCGTGTACCTTCCATGAGTTTTACTTGGTCTAGGCAATAATACTAAACCAAAATAAGCACGATGCATGTAAGTAACACTCAAAACTTTTATGATAACACACATTTATACATTCCAAACAAGATCAAAACATGTATATACAAGCCGGTCAAAATTAAGCCACACACATACATACAACCAGTTAAGTCAGGTACAAACATAGACGATCCACCGAGGAATGGCCTTTCTAGTTCACCAAATCCTTTCTAACCTAGGCCCTCATATCTTTTGTATCCGGGCACAAGAATCCCATCTAAGATAATTCACAACTCGAGCCGGCCGGTCCCAAGAGCAAACCATCTTTATTAAGGATTCCTACCCGACATACATACCTAGCTTCCTCGAGTCCCATGGTAATGATTTGTACACTTATCACATGCCCGGTTCATAACTTATGCTCAAACGAGCACTTAAACATATTCATGAAATTAGGACCACAACACCACTTGGCCCAGTCTCACTCCGCGCAGAGACCACGCGACGTGGCTCTGATACCACTTGTGACAGCCCCACTTTCCCCTAAGGCGAACCAAAGGGGTTGGCGGACTGCCTGCCCAGCTCTCGCCAGTACTACGGATCAGATTAGTGCGATCTAATACTTTTCGGGTCATACAACCGCGTGAAAACCAGTCGAACCCACAAAATAAGAAAAAAACAAAGTCGGAGTCGGCCATGAAGAGGAACCGACACGTCAAAACCCAACCAAACGTCAAGCAAATATTTACATCTCACAAGTTAGCATATACTTCCCAAAAGGGGCATACCAAAGTGATTCAAAAGTGGATACATGTACGGTTTGCCAAATCCAAAAGAGAAACGGACCAAAAGTACATTTAGGGTTTTAATACATGAGCTATACAAAAGATATGTCCAACTAGCTCAAGTCGGCAACCGATTATCAAATCCAGTCCAAAAGTATTTATTTTCCTGTAAGGAAAACAAAAGGAACAGAACGGGGTGAGCTTGCGCTCAATGAAGTACCAAACAGATAGCAATAAAGTCATGGCATTTCACATTTAACAAATCAGATACACATGTCAGATGTAAAGCAAAGGAACTAATGATTCAAATCAGAAGGATACGGGTGGCTCTCAGGAGCCAAATTTCCGGCGCAGTACTTGATCCAAATTGGTTGACTCTCCGTCAACGTATATAGAACCAAAACGTCCGTAGACCCCTCTTTACACCGAATTCCGTCCACCAAACACCCCTTTACCGGGCCCGCTCACCGTAACCGAACAGAAATGGTAATACTCGAGTATACCGGAATGAAGGGTCTCAATACCCAAAAATCCCCGAACAGACTACCGTGGTTCGTTATCTAATCGTCCAGGCCCTTGCCGGCCCGACTCGAAAAACTTAGCCACAGGATTGAGCTCATAGGTCATAGAAATCCGAACAGATGCAGACACAGATAACAGATTCAAATTTTGCATAGTAAATTGGCATATGAACAGACTAGAGAACGAGTGTGATAAAGTACACCCCCGTCTCGAACAAATAAACAGATTGCAGAGCAGAAATCAAGTTAAACAGCAATGGAGGGGAGTGGTACACTCACCGATTCAACTTCAAAAAGTTTCACTTCAGATTGGCCTTAATCGCCAAGAAACCCTAAAATAATCAAAATAAACCAATTGAAGGTTTTACTTCCAGAATCGAGTAAACAGAATGCACATGTGAGGCTCGACTACACGTCGTACGCCTTGCCAAATAAATACTAATGCAAGAATGCAAAAACATGATTCCCTTGGAAACGAAAAGGTAGCATGAAGACTTAGGCGCAAACAACCCAAAAGCCTTTCATTTCCACCAAAAGGCAAATCCAACTTAAAGGAACCAAACGGCCTAGAAAATCGGGCAGCACTTCCCCTAAATTTCTTACTTTTCCCAGCCATTAAGGCTTCACTATATCCTCAAATCAGTCCCAACCTTTCACACAAGAGTCACCTTATTTCCCAAAAGCCGTTCACTAGGCTCAAAGCAGTACAAGTACAAAAGTTAGCTAGGAAACAACCGAAATGAAAGCAAGCCCTAAAAGAGACTCGATAACGAGTCATATAGCCATACCAATTATAACCCTACTAGGGTTTTATATGCATAAATAAGTATCATAGGTAACCAGAAATTAAGAAATGGCTTTAACTTAGGCCTTAACAAAAAAAAACGTATTTGACCTCATAATGCGGTAATGACACCACTTTCACTACGGTTATCGGATGGGGGTGAAAGATGCACCGTTTCGAAGCTATGAAACAGAGCTACAACAATGTAGAAGGCCACTCAATCCAGTTCCTAACACAACTAGGTCAAATATGCCAAATACTAACCCAGAATTCCCAAAACAGGTTTGCAAAACACAGAAAACTGTAATCGGTATATCTCAGTCCATACAAGTCCAAATGCCGAAATTCCAAAGGCATAAGTTATCTAAGACATCCAGTTACATTTCATCAGAAGACACCAACTTCAAAATCCAAACCAATTCCAGTCAAAATAGACAATTACTATCGCAGTTCGCACATTCTGTTCACCCAGAACAGCAACAGTAAAAACGGCATAACTCACTCTACACTACTCCAAATACCCTGAAATTTTGTAGGCACTTCAAACTCATCAATACCTACAACTTTCATGTTTTGAGCAAAGTCTAATTCGGCCTCTAACCCAGTGATCTAAAACCGGACAGAATTGGGATTTTATGAACCCTAACTTTCCATTTTTCACACCAAATCCAAAATTGATTGCATTTAACCACAATTCACACTCACTAGAGTCACTTCCAACCATTACAATTCATTATACAAGCCCCCAACATCAAGATCATATTAAACCAGAAAAATTCCCAATAAAATAAAAACTTCACCAAAACAAGCCAAATCAAGAGATAAATCACATTTTCAAACACTCAAGCCACTTCTAAGCATCATATAACCATTATTAGACGTAGTAGGGTGTTCAAGCAACACTTACCAAGAAATCAAGAGAGAGAGGGATTGTGGACACCTTTGCTCTTCAAACAAACTTCACTACAACCCTTACTAGCACTAGAAGATAGGATTTTATGGAGTAGAAACTAGTTTAAGTAATTTTCTTGGAAGATTTGAGCTATATGGAGGCTAAAATTTGGAAGAGTTTTCCTTCTTTTGAGCTTCAAGGTGGCCGGCCAAGAGGGAAGGGAGAAGAGTGAATTTTTTTGTAATTTTTGAGATATTTAACTCAAGTGGTAAAAGTCAAAAAAATGAATAGTGTCTCAACAAAGTCCACCAATCATCATGTGACAATTGTCACTACCATTAATGCATTCCTATCCCTTCTTTATCCTCTCACATCAATCAAATCACACATTCTACTTATCTCTTAACACCCGATAAATTCCACACAGTATCCGAAACTTAACCTTATTGGTCGAATTTTTCCGAACTTTTCGTACTAGTGGGTCCCACGTCCACTATTTACTCTTAATTTTCTAAAATTTCTCCAATGCTAGGAAAATCATCTTAAAACTATAATTGCTCAGAAAATTCACTAAGAAAATATTTCTAAGCCAGAAAATGCAGAAAACATGCAATTAAGGGGAAATAAACCCTAGGAAAATAATTAGGGTTTTACGGGTTCTCACACCATGAACAGGCTTGGTCCGACTAGGATGAATATAAGAGGTTGACGGATATCTGAATTGAGTAGTAAGTGACGTGAGGGACCGGACGGGGTTACCTTAGCTGAGACTGGGACGACACATCACCTCCTCGTTTGATTCGCCATACTCCGTACATGACGTTAATTGGTGCATTTGAGCATTTGACGTTAATTGCTCATTATTTGCCTGACTTGATACGCACGTGTGTAATTGATTTGATATGGGGAGTGCTATGTGCAAATATGTTACTTGCGTATTTGATACCTCGATTTTGTTGCTTTAGTCATCTTATCGTCTATATTCATTAAATTAACTTTTGGAAAAAAAAAAGAGAGAAGGGAAAAATATATCTATGGACGGGAGACGTAGTCGTGGACGTGGTCAAGGCCGCAGAACTAAACGGACCCCAGAACCAAGAGCGGAAAGGGAAACGTCCGCCGAACAAGAACAAGAACCTAGAGTTGAGGCCGGAGACCAAATGGCGACGGCAATTCAACAAATGGCAAACATTTTGACACGGTTGGTGGACCAACAAGGCCAAATACCTGTAAATCAACCCCGGAACCCTGAGATAGGCGAAGATAAGGCTCTGGAGAGGTTTCAGAAGTTTGCACCTCCAAAATTCGCTGGAGGGCCTGATCCGGATATCGCTGAGCAATGGTTAGAGGTCATGGTGAATATATTCACAGCCTTAAACTACACCGAGCAAAGGCAAGTGAACTTCGCAGTGTTTCAATTTGAGGGACTGGCCCGAGCATGGTGGAACGTAATTCGAGCAAAATGGGAAAGGGAACGGACCATATGGACCTGGGCGAACTTTACCAGAGAATTTAATGAGAAGTACCTCCCACCTTTAGTCCAAGAAAGGAGGGAGGACGAATTTATTGGACTACGCCAAGGGACATTAAGTGTGGCGGAATACGAAACGAAATTCACCAAACTATCCAAGTTTGCCTCAGAATTAGTAGCCACGGAACCGAGAAGAGTAAGGCGATTCATACAGGGATTGAACTTGGACATTCAAGAGGCGTTGGCAGCAGCGCAAGTGAATACGTTTACGGAGGCCCTTGAGAAGGCTCAACGAATCGAGAGAGCCAAGGCACAAATAAAGGCCTCCCAAACTCGAAAAAGAGGTGCATCGGGCAGTGGATTGGAAGAGTTTAGAGAAATGATGGCACCTTCTAAAGTGCCAAAAGTAAGCCAGTTATCCTATCCGCCATGGACAATAGGGGCAGTTGAAGAGAGGTCTACTAAAGGAAGTCAAATTGGACCCAAGGAGATTTCCCAAGATAGTCAAAAGATGACCTCTCCCTTGATTTGCGGTTACTGTGGAAAGGCCAACCACACCGAAGATGCTTGTTGGCGAAAAGGGGGAAAATGTTTAATTTGTGGAAGCAGTGAGCATCAAGTGAGCAATTGTCCGAGGAGGCATCCACGTGAGGGTAGTACTCAGTCACAAGATGGAACGAAATCAAAACCAGTGAAAGAAAAAGGGAACCGAACCAATGTACTGGCCAAAGCATATGCATTAGACAACCGAACGGTTCCGGACTCGCCTGAGGCTAATGAAGGTAAAAAAAAAAAAAAATTTCGAGGACGAAATTTCCTAAGGGGGGGGAGAGCGTGAGAACCCGTAAAATCCTAATATTTTTCCTAGGGTTTATTTCCCCTTAATTGCATGTTTTCTGCATTTTCTGGCTTAGAAATATTTTCTTAGTGGTTTTTAAGAGCAATTATAGTTTCTAGATGATTTTTCTAGCATTGGTGAATTTTTAGAAAATTAAGAATATATATTGGATGTGGGACCCACTAGTGCGAAAAGTTCGGAAAAATTCGGCCAATAAAGTTAAGTTTCGGATACTGTGAAAAATTTATCGGGTGTTAAGAGATAAGTAGTGTGTGTGAAGTGATTTATGTGAGAGAGAAAAGAAAGATAAGAATGCATTTAATGAGGTGACAAGTGTCACCTTCTCATTGGTTGGACTTTAAGAAACACTATTCACATTCTTGACTTTTTTGACCAAATGATTAAATATCAAAAAAATTCACAAAAATTACCGTTTTCTTCTCCTCCATGGCCGGTTCTCCTTGAGCAAAGAAGGAAGGAAATTCTTCAACTTTCAAGCTTCCATATGCTTCAATCTTCTACAAACAAAAGCTTAGATTAGTTTTACTCCATAAAATCTTTCCTTTTAGTGATAGTAAGTGTATTAGTGAAGTTTGTTTGAAGGTCTAAGGTGGCCAACCTCTCTACATCTCTTGTTACTTGGTAAGTGATGCTTGAACACCCTACTACACCTAATGATGGTTATATTATGCTTAGAAGTGGCTTGAGGGTTGGAATATGTGATTTATTTCTTGATTGGAAGTGTTTTGGTGAAGTTTTCCATTTTATGATGAATTTTCTGGTTTTATATGAATGGGATGTTGTGGCCTTGTATAATGAATGGTAATGGTTTAAAATGACTCTAGTAGGTGTGAATTGTGGTTAAATGCAATCAATTTTGGACTTGGATGGAAAAATGGAAAGTTAGGGTTCATAAACCCCTAATTCTGTCCGGTTTTAGATCATAGGGTTAGAGGCCGAATTGGACTTTGCTCAAAACATGAAAGTTGTAGGTATTGATGTTTTTAAGGTGCCTATAAAATTTCAGGGCATTTGGATTAGCGTAGAGTGAGTTATGACGAAATTACGGTAGCTGTTCTGCTTTGGCCAGAATGCGAAAACTGAGTTTGTATTTGGCTATTTTGACTGGAATTGGTTTGGATTTTGAAGTTGGTGTCTTCTGATGAAATGTAGCTGAATGTCTTAGATAACATATGCCTTTGGAATTTCGGCATTTGGACTTGTATAGACTGAGTTATAGTAATTACAGTTTTGGGTGATTTGCAAACCTGTTTTGGGAATTCTGGTATAGTATTTTGCATATTTGACCTAGTTGCGTTAGGAACTGGACTGAGTGACCTTCTACATTGTTGTAGCCCTGTCTCTTAGCTTCGAAACGGTGGGTCTTCCACCCTAATCCAATAATCGTAGTGCCTTTAGTGCCATTTCCGCAAAATGTTGTCACGCATTGTTTTATCTGAAAATGTTTTTAGCTTGTTTTTTGTAGTTCTTGTTGTATTTATATGACTTTAAGCCTAGTGAATGGCTTTTGGACATGAGATTATTCTATATGACATGTTGGGACTGATTTGAGAAAAATAATGAAGCCATTATTGGCTGGAAAATAGGTAAACACAAGGGATATGCCGTCCATTTATTTTCTTGGAAATTGAATGAGTTAAAGTGGTTTTTGGAAATGTATTTTGTATCAAATTGAACGTTTTTCCTTGGAAGTGTCTTCGGGTCCTTGAATAAGGGTTCGAAGGCTAAGTTTCGGTTCGAATTTGTATATTGTCATTTGGCAAATAAGGTAACCGTTTTATCTTTTGAAAACATGATACCTCTTCCGTTTCAAACTTCAAAGGTTCCTTAAGCCTTTCCAACCTATAGAGGTATGAGTTCGGGTTTTATCGGCCATAAGTGCATTGTTTCTAAGCAAGGTTTTAAGTGTGGAAGTTAAAGTATTTTGCCTTCCTTACACTTTGAAAGTCTTTTATTCGTTTACTCGCGAGTAGTCGAGTATTTCTTGATTGCATCTAAATCATGTTAGATGGATTGTAATGTGGTCTTTGTGTCTTTTAGGTTTCATTGGTGATTGAGAAGTGGGCATTATTTTAGGTGTATAGGTGAGTGTTCCTTGTTTGATTTGTTTCCTGATTATATGGCTTGTTTGAATGATTGATAGCATGTTAAACGCTTTCAATGATTGCTAAAATGATTTTGAGGCGAGTGTGTACTTTACCGCACTTAGCCTAAATGATTGTGAAATTTTAATGATTGAGCGATTGAAATGTTAATTGTGCATGAATGTAAGCCTTCGGGCTGAACTGGCCATTGCCCCTTGTTACCGGTCGTCTCGAGCCAGAAGCGGACTCGGTCGGGCGACAAGGAACTTGGGTGAACGTTTCGGTATACTCGAGTATTACCCTGTAGGTTGGTGGAGCCTGGCCAAAAGCCAGGGACGGGGAGAATGAATGAATGAATGAGTGAATGAATGGACGAGGGGTTTTACTCCTGCAAAATGCATTTTTCAAATGATTGAAGGTAGGGGAAAGAAAGGAGAATGAATGAATGAACGATTGAACGAATGGCTCCTTGTGAGCACGTATCCTTTTCATGAATGTGGTTACCGCTTTATTTGTACTTGTATCTTGAATTGTTGTTAAATGTATTGAATGCATTGATTCTCTTGTTGACTATGTGTACGGAACCTCACTGAGCTTTCCAGCTCATTCCTTTAGTTTTTTTTTTGTTTTCCTTAGCAGGGGAAGACGTGCAAGGATGGAAGCTTCGTATAGTCTAGCCGAACTAGTACTTTTGGCTCTTTTGTTATGGTTCTCGCCCCAATGTTTGGTGGGCTGGTTGTATGGAGAACGGAGAACCTTTGTACCTAGTTGTATTGCTTTTGGGATGGATATGTATATAAGTTTACGTTTAAGTTTGAAATTATTGATATTTCGTTTGTTTTATGGACTTTATTGTCTTCTCCTATAGCGACTGACTGAGTCCCGGCGAGAGCTGGGCAGGCGGTCCGCCGATACCCTAGGGTACGCCCTAGGGAGAAGTGGGGCCGTTACAGTTGGTATCAGAGCCTGTTTCGCGTGGTCTCTGCGCGTAGTGAGCCTGGACTGAGTGATAAATAGGTATGAAGGATTAAGTGCTCACTCGAGCATAAGCTATGAACTGTGAATGTTATAGGCCTTAAATTTTCCTCGTGGTATCTAAGGACCGTAGATAGGTACGTCTGGGAGGAATTTCGAGTGTAGATGGTTTACTCTTGGGACTGGCCAGCTCGAGAGGTGAATTATCTTATTTCGGATTCTCGTACCCGAGTACTCCAGAGTTGAGGCGATGTTAAGTATATGAGATTTATATTTTGGGACCATGTGTGACAGCCCCACTTTCCCCTAAGGCGAACCAAAGGGGTTGGCGGACTGCCTGCCCAGCTCTCGCCAGTACTACGGATCAGATTAGCGCGATCTAATACTTTTCGGGTCATACAACCGCGTGAAAACCAGTCGAACCCACAAAATAAGAAAAAAACAAAGTCGGAGTCGGCCATGAAGAGGAACCGACACGTCAAAACCCAACCAAACGTCAAGCAAATATTTACATCTCACAAGTTAGCATATACTTCCCAAAAGGGGCATACCAAAGTGATTCAAAAGTGGATACATGTACGGTTTGCCAAATCCAAAAGAGAAACGGACCAAAAGTACATTTAGGGTTTTAATACATGAGCTATACAAAAGATATGTCCAACTAGCTCAAGTCGGCAACCGATTATCAAATCCAGTCCAAAAGTATTTATTTTCCTGTAAGGAAAACAAAAGGAACAGAACGGGGTGAGCTTGCGCTCAATGAGGTACCAAACAGATAGCAATAAAGTCATGGCATTTCACATTTAACAAATCAGATACACATGTCAGATGTAAAGCAAAGGAACTAATGATTCAAATCAGAAGGATACGGGTGGCTCTCAGGAGCCAAATTTCCAGCGCAGTACTTGATCCAAATTGGTTGACTCTCTGTAACATCCCGAATATTAGGAGGTTGTTTGTGAAGAAAACATTAAAGTATATTTCTTCGGGTTTGATTTAAAACCTTATTTCGTTTTAAACGACTAGAAACCCTAATGTTTTAATCAAAAACCCTAGTTTACTTGTGACTAAACGGTTTCTTAAATCTTTCATATTTTACTAGAGATTCTAATGTTAATTATTGAAATTGTAAATTCCTCACGTTTTCTTAAAAAATTTCCTTTTATTTGAAAATTATTATTTATTAAGGCCCTACTACCCAATTGTTCAACAATAAGTGCAAATGAACCTGGAAATAGGGTTTTACACTTCGGTTTCAAGATTTGAGCAAAATTAGGGTTTTCGCGATTTTCGCCGGATGAATTTTCGGTACTGACCAAGGATCAATTTGGTGATTAAAAGTGACTTTTAAGTAAAAAAATCATATGTGAGTAGTAGCAATGATATAAGGTTAGAGTATGGGAAGAAAAAAAAAACAGTAGTACGTGAGTTTTTAAGAAAAACGGCGCGAACCGGCGGGTCCCGCGCACTACCGGTTGAACGTACCACTTGACCACCACTTTCTTACCATACAAGCTTATTGACTTTTGAGCAAAATATCTTCTTGTTTGGCAGCTGCTTTGACCGAAAATTTGAGGCTAGAAAATAGCAAGGAAGAAAGAGAAAAATGAAAGGTGGTGGTGGCGACAAGTGTCGCCACCCTAGAGTTTCTTGGCCAAGTGATTAACTAGCCTTCTTAAACCAATTTTCTGCACTTTCCTCTTCATTTTTCCAGCAGCTGGTCGACCAAGAGGGAGAGAGAAAGTGAGAGCAAGAAACAATTCCTTCTTCTTGATTCTAACCAACCAAGTGACAAATTAAATTTCTAAACCGATTAAACTTACCTTTGAGTGATTAGTTAGTGATTGTTGGTGAAATTTTGGAAAGAGAAAGCTTGGGCTACACTTGGTGAACTCTAATCAAGGTAAGAGGATGATATCTCTCTAACTTTCTCTTTCAATCATGGTTAAAGTAAGCTTAGTAGCTTGATTGGTGGTGGATTCATGGATGCTAGCATGTGTAGAAGTTTTTCCCCAATTTATTTGATGAACTAGGGCTGTGGAATTTCTGCCCAACTTGATGTATGATGCTTGTATGTTACAATTAATGTTGTATAAGATGTTTTGGTAGTGTGAGAGGTGAGAAATTGGGGAAAGTTGCACTAGAAACTACAAATTTCAGATTTCTGGAAATTCTAGCTTACATTCTGTCCGAATTTGTATCTGTGTGTTAGAGGCCGAATTGGCTTTGGGTCAAAGAAGGAAAGTTGTATAGAATGATATTTTGTAGGTGCCTGTAAAATTTCAGCCCAATCGGAGCAACGTAGGTCATGAAAAGTCCGAAATACCCTTACTGTTTCAAATATTTCCCAGCAGTCCGTTTCATCCGTTAAGTCCAGTTTATCACGTTTTTTGACTAGGAGCCGTACTGATTTAGCTCTGGGCCAAAACATGAAAGTTGTAGTATTCTGACTTAGCTTTTAAATGCCTCTAATAACACCTGATTCGGACTTTTGTACTCTGAGATATGACCATTACAGTGTAATGCGGTTATATAGCCGACGAATTGGTTTCTGGTTTAGTAATTTGAGGATTTGACTAAGCTACATTAGGAACTGGACTAAGTGACCTTCATGAACATTTCAGCCCTATATCTTAGCTTCGAAACGGCATAGGTTACGCCTCAATCCAATAAGCGCAGCCTCGGATATGTTATTTCCGCATTCGTACGTCAAATCTGTCTTGTGCTAAGTTGAATTTCTGCACTTGTCATTGTTGTGATTCTTGTTATTATGATATTGTGAGCCTATGGAACGGCTCTGGACATGAATTGTTGACATATGTGATGTTGGGTTGTGGTTGAGAAAAATAATGAAGCCTAAATGGCTGGAAAATTAGGTAAACACAAAGGGCATGCTGCCCGAATTTACGCTCGAGAACTATATAAATACACTTGCAACTTGGGTCGAATTGATATGAATAGTGCTTGAACCATCTAGGGTACTTGAGTATTTTTGTTCCGGGGTATATAAGGAAGGACTTGGCCGAACTTGTACCCTTGAAAAAGGAAATAATGATTGCTCGGAGTATGTTTTCCTTATACTTTCGACTTGCATGGCATTTTCAAGTATAAATGTTACAAAGTTTTACCATTTAAAAAGCGAGCAAGTGTTTCACGACTACCATCCGAGTGACTTTCAATCTCTTGATTTTTATTGAACGAAACGTCTAAGTTTTGAATCTTAGTCATGTTTCAAAGTTCTCAAACTGAGTTTTATCGCAGATTTGGACTCCGAACCCGGAGTATAACCTGAAAGTGACCAGTAAAGGCACTATATCTTTTGGTGAGTGCTTTCAAATACCGAATTGAACTTGATACTTGAACTTGATACGTGACCAATCTGATTACATGTTATATACATGAATTGTAAGGGCAAGAGTGTACTTTATCGCACTTGCCCTTACGTGATATACTTGTTTATTGTTGCAATTGACTTGATATACTTGATTATGATGCGCGCACTTCCTGGAATTCCAGAAACCCTGTGGCGAGTTACTCTAGTCGAGCCGGCAAGGGCTTGGTCGATTGGGTAACGAACCCTGGGTCTCTTGTATTGTCGAGTGGAGTGATATCTCCTCGACTAATCGGTATACTCGAGTATTACCACCCGTGTTTATTGAGGATTTTGGGCCCAGCTGGGGGTTGAACGGTGGACGGAGAGTCGTTTAAGTGGTGTTCTACTGGATTGGTTACTTACTTGAAAGTTGACGGAGTGTCAACTACTACGTGATCAAGCTTCTGGTAATGCAAAGGGGAATTTGGCTCCTGAGAGCCATCCGTATCCTTATGCTTTGGAATACTTATTGTTTGTTGGATTATTGTTTCTTTTGAAAAAACTTCTATATTTGCTCATTTTAAGATTGCCACTTGACGTGTTACTGTTCACATTTATGAACACTTCATGAACACTTTATGCTCGTTACTTTGCTATATCGAAAACTCGTACTTATAAATAATGGTCAATTTGCTATTTGGAACCTCACTGGGCTTTTAGCTCATTCCACTCCATTTGTTTTCCTTTCAGGGGTACGAGCGAGGTGCGAGATATGTAAAGTCTAGCATAGACTAGTTGTTTGATTTTTTGACTTGTACTCGTGCTATTCCTCGAATAGAATGTTTTGTATTTGGATTGTATACGCCTTGAACCAGTTTGAGTATATTGAGACTTTGTACCTCGATTTCTATCAATGTAAATTATAAGCTTGAATTGGGATTGTTATTTATGGTTCATGGTTGTGTGTACATTATTCTATAGAGATAGTGAGTGAGTCCTGGCGAGAGCTGGGCAGGCGGTCCGCCGAACCCTTTGGTACGCCTTAGGGGGAGGTGGGGTCGTCACACTCTCCGTCAACGTATATAGAACCAAAACGTCCGTAGACCCCTCTTTACACCGAATTCCGTCCACCAAACACCCCTTTACCGGACCCGCTCACCGTAACCGAACAGAAATGGTAATACTCGAGTATACCGGAATCAAGGGTCTCAATACCCAAAAATCCCCGAACAGACTACCGTGGTTCGTTATCTAATCGTCCAGGCCCTTGCCGGCCCGACTCGAATAACTTAGCCACAGGATTGAGCTCATAGGTCATAGAAATCCGAACAGATGCAGACACAGATAACAGATTCAAATTTTGCATAGTAAATTGGCATATGAACAGACTAGAGAACGAGTGTGATAAAGTACACCCCCGTCTCGAACAAATAAACAGATTGCAGAGCAGAAATCAAGTTAAACAGCAATGGAGGGGAGTGGTACACTCACCGATTCAACTTCAAAAAGTTTCACTTCAGATTGGCCTTAATCGCCAAGAAACCCTAAAATAATCAAAATAAACCAATTGAAGGTTTTACTTCCAGAATCGAGTAAACAGAATGCACATGTGAGGCTCGACTACACGTCGTACGCCTTGCCAAATAAATACTAATGCAAGAATGCAAAAACATGATTCCCTTGGAAACGAAAAGGTAGCATGAAGACTTAGGCGCAAACAACCCAAAAGCCTTTCATTTCCACCAAAAGGCAAATCCAACTTAAAGGAACCAAACGGCCTAGAAAATCGGGCAGCACTTCCCCTAAATTTCTTACTTTTCCCAGCCATTAAGGCTTCACTATATCCTCAAATCAGTCCCAACCTTTCACACAAGAGTCACCTTATTTCCCAAAAGCCGTTCACTAGGCTCAAAGCAGTACAAGTACAAAAGTTAGCTAGGAAACAACCGAAATGAAAGCAAGCCCTAAAAGAGACTCGATAACGAGTCATATAGCCATACCAATTATAACCCTACTAGGGTTTTATATGCATAAATAAGTATCATAGGTAACCAGAAATTAAGAAATGGCTTTAACTTAGGCCTTAACAAAAAAAAACGTATTTGACCTCATAATGCGGTAATGACACCACTTTCACTACGGTTATCGGATGGGGGTGAAAGATGCACCGTTTCGAAGCTATGAAACAGAGCTACAACAATGTAGAAGGCCACTCAATCCAGTTCCTAACACAACTAGGTCAAATATGCCAAATACTAACCCAGAATTCCCAAAACAGGTTTGCAAAACACAGAAAACTGTAATCGGTATATCTCAGTCCATACAAGTCCAAATGCCGAAATTCCAAAGGCATAAGTTATCTAAGACATCCAGTTACATTTCATCAGAAGACACCAACTTCAAAATCCAAACCAATTCCAGTCAAAATAGACAATTACTATCGCAGTTCGCACATTCTGTTCACCCAGAACAGCAACAGTAAAAACGGCATAACTCACTCTACACTACTCCAAATACCCTGAAATTTTGTAGGCACTTCAAACTCATCAATACCTACAACTTTCATGTTTTGAGCAAAGTCTAATTCGGCCTCTAACCCAGTGATCTAAAACCGGACAGAATTGGGATTTTATGAACCCTAACTTTCCATTTTTCACACCAAATCCAAAATTGATTGCATTTAACCACAATTCACACTCACTAGAGTCACTTCCAACCATTACAATTCATTATACAAGCCCCCAACATCAAGATCATATTAAACCAGAAAAATTCCCAATAAAATAAAAACTTCACCAAAACAAGCCAAATCAAGAGATAAATCACATTTTCAAACACTCAAGCCACTTCTAAGCATCATATAACCATTATTAGACGTAGTAGGGTGTTCAAGCAACACTTACCAAGAAATCAAGAGAGAGAGGGATTGTGGACACCTTTGCTCTTCAAACAAACTTCACTACAACCCTTACTAGCACTAGAAGATAGGATTTTATGGAGTAGAAACTAGTTTAAGTAATTTTCTTGGAAGATTTGAGCTATATGGAGGCTAAAATTTGGAAGAGTTTTCCTTCTTTTGAGCTTCAAGGTGGCCGGCCAAGAGGGAAGGGAGAAGAGTGAATTTTTTTGTAATTTTTGAGATATTTAACTCAAGTGGTAAAAGTCAAAAAAATGAATAGTGTCTCAACAAAGTCCACCAATCATCATGTGACAATTGTCACTACCATTAATGCATTCCTATCCCTTCTTTATCCTCTCACATCAATCAAATCACACATTCTACTTATCTCTTAACACCCGATAAATTCCACACAGTATCCGAAACTTAACCTTATTGGTCGAATTTTTCCGAACTTTTCGTACTAGTGGGTCCCACGTCCACTATTTACTCTTAATTTTCTAAAATTTCTCCAATGCTAGGAAAATCATCTTAAAACTATAATTGCTCAGAAAATTCACTAAGAAAATATTTCTAAGCCAGAAAATGCAGAAAACATGCAATTAAGGGGAAATAAACCCTAGGAAAATAATTAGGGTTTTACGGGTTCTCACACCATGAACAGGCTTGGTCCGACTAGGATGAATATAAGAGGTTGACGGATATCTGAATTGAGTAGTAAGTGACGTGAGGGACCGGACGGGGTTACCTTAGCTGAGACTGGGACGACACATCACCTCCTCGTTTGATTCGCCATACTCCGTACATGACGTTAATTGGTGCATTTGAGCATTTGACGTTAATTGCTCATTATTTGCCTGACTTGATACGCACGTGTGTAATTGATTTGATATGGGGAGTGCTATGTGCAAATATGTTACTTTTCAACAAATGGCAAACATTTTGACACGGTTGGTGGACCAACAAGGCCAAATACCTGTAAATCAACCCCGGAACCCTGAGATAGGCGAAGATAAGGCTCTGGAGAGGTTTCAGAAGTTTGCACCTCCAAAATTCGCTGGAGGGCCTGATCCGGATATCGCTGAGCAATGGTTAGAGGTCATGGTGAATATATTCACAGCCTTAAACTACACCGAGCAAAGGCAAGTGAACTTCGCAGTGTTTCAATTTGAGGGACTGGCCCGAGCATGGTGGAACGTAATTCGAGCAAAATGGGAAAGGGAACGGACCATATGGACCTGGGCGAACTTTACCAGAGAATTTAATGAGAAGTACCTCCCACCTTTAGTCCAAGAAAGGAGGGAGGACGAATTTATTGGACTACGCCAAGGGACATTAAGTGTGGCGGAATACGAAACGAAATTCACCAAACTATCCAAGTTTGCCTCAGAATTAGTAGCCACGGAACCGAGAAGAGTAAGGCGATTCATACAGGGATTGAACTTGGACATTCAAGAGGCGTTGGCAGCAGCGCAAGTGAATACGTTTACGGAGGCCCTTGAGAAGGCTCAACGAATCGAGAGAGCCAAGGCACAAATAAAGGCCTCCCAAACTCGAAAAAGAGGTGCATCGGGCAGTGGATTGGAAGAGTTTAGAGAAATGATGGCACCTTCTAAAGTGCCAAAAGTAAGCCAGTTATCCTATCCGCCATGGACAATAGGGGCAGTTGAAGAGAGGTCTACTAAAGGAAGTCAAATTGGACCCAAGGAGATTTCCCAAGATAGTCAAAAGATGACCTCTCCCTTGATTTGCGGTTACTGTGGAAAGGCCAACCACACCGAAGATGCTTGTTGGCGAAAAGGGGGAAAATGTTTAATTTGTGGAAGCAGTGAGCATCAAGTGAGCAATTGTCCGAGGAGGCATCCACGTGAGGGTAGTACTCAGTCACAAGATGGAACGAAATCAAAACCAGTGAAAGAAAAAGGGAACCGAACCAATGTACTGGCCAAAGCATATGCATTAGACAACCGAACGGTTCCGGACTCGCCTGAGGCTAATGAAGGTAAAAAAAAAAAAATTTTTCGAGGACGAAATTTCCTAAGGGGGGGGAGAGCGTGAGAACCCGTAAAATCCTAATATTTTTCCTAGGGTTTATTTCCCCTTAATTGCATGTTTTCTGCATTTTCTGGCTTAGAAATATTTTCTTAGTGGTTTTTAAGAGCAATTATAGTTTCTAGATGATTTTTCTAGCATTGGTGAATTTTTAGAAAATTAAGAATATATATTGGATGTGGGACCCACTAGTGCGAAAAG
The DNA here is from genome assembly GCF_036785885.1 of Coffea arabica. Classification (NCBI taxonomy): domain Eukaryota; kingdom Viridiplantae; phylum Streptophyta; class Magnoliopsida; order Gentianales; family Rubiaceae; genus Coffea; species Coffea arabica. The sequence continues at coordinate 10,883,512 of NC_092326.1, forward strand.
TTCGGAAAAATTCGGCCAATAAAGTTAAGTTTCGGATACTGTGAAAAATTTATCGGGTGTTAAGAGATAAGTAGTGTGTGTGAAGTGATTTATGTGAGAGAGAAAAGAAAGATAAGAATGCATTTAATGAGGTGACAAGTGTCACCTTCTCATTGGTTGGACTTTAAGAAACACTATTCACATTCTTGACTTTTTTGACCAAATGATTAAATATCAAAAAAATTCACAAAAATTACCGTTTTCTTCTCCTCCATGGCCGGTTCTCCTTGAGCAAAGAAGGAAGGAAATTCTTCAACTTTCAAGCTTCCATATGCTTCAATCTTCTACAAACAAAAGCTTAGATTAGTTTTACTCCATAAAATCTTTCCTTTTAGTGATAGTAAGTGTATTAGTGAAGTTTGTTTGAAGGTCTAAGGTGGCCAACCTCTCTACATCTCTTGTTACTTGGTAAGTGATGCTTGAACACCCTACTACACCTAATGATGGTTATATTATGCTTAGAAGTGGCTTGAGGGTTGGAATATGTGATTTATTTCTTGATTGGAAGTGTTTTGGTGAAGTTTTCCATTTTATGATGAATTTTCTGGTTTTATATGAATGGGATGTTGTGGCCTTGTATAATGAATGGTAATGGTTTAAAATGACTCTAGTAGGTGTGAATTGTGGTTAAATGCAATCAATTTTGGACTTGGATGGAAAAATGGAAAGTTAGGGTTCATAAACCCCTAATTCTGTCCGGTTTTAGATCATAGGGTTAGAGGCCGAATTGGACTTTGCTCAAAACATGAAAGTTGTAGGTATTGATGTGTTTAAGGTGCCTATAAAATTTCAGGGCATTTGGATTAGCGTAGAGTGAGTTATGACGAAATTACTGTAGCTGTTCTGCTTTGGCCAGAATGCGAAAACTGAGTTTGTATTTGGCTATTTTGACTGGAATTGGTTTGGATTTTGAAGTTGGTGTCTTCTGATGAAATGTAGCTGAATGTCTTAGATAACATATGCCTTTGGAATTTCGGCATTTGGACTTGTATAGACTGAGTTATAGTAATTACAGTTTTGGGTGATTTGCAAACCTGTTTTGGGAATTCTGGTATAGTATTTTGCATATTTGACCTAGTTGCGTTAGGAACTGGACTGAGTGACCTTCTACATTGTTGTAGCCCTGTCTCTTAGCTTCGAAACGGTGGGTCTTCCACCCTAATCCAATAATCGTAGTGCCTTTAGTGCCATTTCCGCAAAATGTTGTCACGCATTGTTTTATCTGAAAATGTTTTTAGCTTGTTTTCCGTAGTTCTTGTTGTATTTATATGACTTTAAGCCTAGTGAATGGCTTTTGGACATGAGATTATTCTATATGACATGTTGGGACTGATTTGAGAAAAATAATGAAGCCATTATTGGCTGGAAAATAGGTAAACACAAGGGATATGCCGTCCATTTATTTTCTTGGAAATTGAATGAGTTAAAGTGGTTTTTGGAAATGTATTTTGTATCAAATTGAACGTTTTTCCTTGGAAGTGTCTTCGGGTCCTTGAATAAGGGTTCGAAGGCTAAGTTTCGGTTCGAATTTGTATATTGTCATTTGGCAAATAAGGTAACCGTTTTATCTTTTGAAAACATGATACCTCTTCCGTTTCAAACTTCAAAGGTTCCTTAAGCCTTTCCAACCTATAGAGGTATGAGTTCGGGTTTTATCGGCCATAAGTGCATTGTTTCTAAGCAAGGTTTTAAGTGTGGAAGTTAAAGTATTTTGCCTTCCTTACACTTTGAAAGTCTTTTATTCGTTTACTCGCGAGTAGTCGAGTATTTCTTGATTGCATCTAAATCATGTTAGATGGATTGTAATGTGGTCTTTGTGTCTTTTAGGTTTCATTGGTGATTGAGAAGTGGGCGTTATTTTACGTGTATAGGTGAGTGTTCCTTGTTTGATTTGTTTCCTGATTATATGGCTTGTTTGAATGATTGATAGCATGTTAAACGCTTTCAATGATTGCTAAAATGATTTTGAGGCGAGTGTGTACTTTACCGCACTTAGCCTAAATGATTGTGAAATTTTAATGATTGAGCGATTGAAATGTTAATTGTGCATGAATGTAAGCCTTCGGGCTGAACTGGCCATTGCCCCTTGTTACCGGTCGTCTCGAGCCAGAAGCGGACTCGGTCGGGCGACAAGGAACTTGGGTGAACGTTTCGGTATACTCGAGTATTACCCTGTAGGTTGGTGGAGCCTGGCCAAAAGCCAGGGACGGGGAGAATGAATGAATGAATGAGTGAATGAATGGACGAGGGGTTTTACTCATGCAAAATGCATTTTTCAAATGATTGAAGGTAGGGGAAAGAAAGGAGAATGAATGAATGAACGATTGAACGAATGGCTCCTTGTGAGCACGTATCCTTTTCATGAATGTGGTTACCGCTTTATTTGTACTTGTATCTTGAATTGTTGTTAAATGTATTGAATGCATTGATTCTCTTGTTGACTATGTGTACGGAACCTCACTGAGCTTTCCAGCTCATTCCTTTAGTTTTTTTTTGTTTTCCTTAGCAGGGGAAGACGTGCAAGGATGGAAGCTACGTATAGTCTAGCCGAACTAGTACTTTTGGCTCTTTTGTTATGGTTCTCGCCCCAATGTTTGGTGGGCTGGTTGTATGGAGAACGGAGAACCTTTGTACCTAGTTGTATTGCTTTTGGGATGGATATGTATATAAGTTTACGTTTAAGTTTGAAATTATTGATATTTCGTTTGTTTTATGGACTTTATTGTCTTCTCCTATAGCGACTGACTGAGTCCCGGCGAGAGCTGGGCAGGCGGTCCGCCGATACCCTGGGGTACGCCCTAGGGAGAAGTGGGGCCGTTACAGTTGGTATCAGAGCCTGTTTCGCGTGGTCTCTGCGCGTAGTGAGCCTGGACTGAGTGATAAATAGGTATGAAGGATTAAGTGCTTGCTCGAGCATAAGCTATGAACTGTGAATGTTATAGGCCTTAAATTTTTCTCGTGGTATCTAAGGACCATAGATAGGTACGTCTGGGAGGAATTTCGAGTGTAGATGGTTTACTCTTGGGACTGGCCAGCTCGAGAGGTGAATTATCTTATTTCGGATTCTCGTACCCGAGTACTCCAGAGTTGAGGCGATGTTAAGTATATGAGATTTATATTTTGGGACCATGAACAGGCTTGGTCCGACTAGGATGAATATAAGAGGTTGACGGATATCTGAATTGAGTAGTAAGTGACGTGAGGGACCGGACGGGGTTACCTTAGCTGAGACTGGGACGACACATCACCTCCTCGTTTGATTCGCCATACTCCGTACATGACGTTAATTGGTGCATTTGAGCATTTGACGTTAATTGCTCATTATTTGCCTGACTTGATACGCACGTGTGTAATTGATTTGATATGGGGAGTGCTATGTGCAAATATGTTACTTGCGTATTTGATACCTCGATTTTGTTGCTTTAGTCATCTTATCGTCTATATTCATTAAATTAACTTTTGGAAAAAAAAAGAGAGAAGGGAAAAATATATCTATGGACGGGAGACGTAGTCGTGGACGTGGTCAAGGCCGCAGAACTAAACGGACCCCAGAACCAAGAGCGGAAAGGGAAACGTCCGCCGAACAAGAACAAGAACCTAGAGTTGAGGCCGGAGACCAAATGGCGACGGCAATTCAACAAATGGCAAACATTTTGACACGGTTGGTGGACCAACAAGGCCAAATACCTGTAAATCAACCCCGGAACCCTGAGATAGGCGAAGATAAGGCTCTGGAGAGGTTTCAGAAGTTTGCACCTCCAAAATTCGCTGGAGGGCCTGATCCGGATATCGCTGAGCAATGGTTAGAGGTCATGGTGAATATATTCACAGCCTTAAACTACACCGAGCAAAGGCAAGTGAACTTCGCAGTGTTTCAATTTGAGGGACCGGCCCGAGCATGGTGGAACGTAATTCGAGCAAAATGGGAAAGGGAACGGACCATATGGACCTGGGCGAACTTTACCAGAGAATTTAATGAGAAGTACCTCCCACCTTTAGTCCAAGAAAGGAGGGAGGACGAATTTATTGGACTACGCCAAGGGACATTAAGTGTGGCGGAATACGAAACGAAATTCACCAAACTATCCAAGTTTGCCTCAGAATTAGTAGCCACGGAACCGAGAAGAGTAAGGCGATTCATACAGGGATTGAACTTGGACATTCAAGAGGCGTTGGCAGCAGCGCAAGTGAATACGTTTACGGAGGCCCTTGAGAAGGCTCAACGAATCGAGAGAGCCAAGGCACAAATAAAGGCCTCCCAAACTCGAAAAAGAGGTGCATCGGGCAGTGGATTGGAAGAGTTTAGAGAAATGATGGCACCTTCTAAAGTGCCAAAAGTAAGCCAGTTATCCTATCCGCCATGGACAATAGGGGCAGTTGAAGAGAGGTCTACTAAAGGAAGTCAAATTGGACCCAAGGAGATTTCCCAAGATAGTCAAAAGATGACCTCTCCCTTGATTTGCGGTTACTGTGGAAAGGCCAACCACACCGAAGATGCTTGTTGGCGAAAAGGGGGAAAATGTTTAATTTGTGGAAGCAGTGAGCATCAAGTGAGCAATTGTCCGAGGAGGCATCCACGTGAGGGTAGTACTCAGTCACAAAATGGAACGAAATCAAAACCAGTGAAAGAAAGAGGGAACCGAACCAATGTACTGGCCAAAGCATATGCATTAGACAACCGAACGGTTCCGGACTCGCCTGAGGCTAATGAAGGTAAAAAAAAAAAAAAAAAAAAAAATTTCGAGGACGAAATTTCCTAAGGGGGGGAGAGTGTGAGAACCCGTAAAATCCTAATATTTTTCCTAGGGTTTATTTCCCCTTAATTGCATGTTTTCTGCATTTTCTGGCTTAGAAATATTTTCTTAGTGGTTTTTAAGAGCAATTATAGTTTTTAGATGATTTTTCTAGCATTGGTGAATTTTTAGAAAATTAAGAATATATATTGGATGTGGGACCCACTAGTGCGAAAAGTTCGGAAAAATTCGGCCAATAAGGTTAAGTTTCGGATACTATGAAAAATTTATCGGGTGTTAAGAGATAAGTAGTGTGTGTGAAGTGATTTATGTGAGAGAGAAAAGAAAGATAAGAATGCATTTAATGAGGTGACAAGTGTCACCTTCTCATTGGTTGGACTTTAAGAAACACTATTCACATTCTTGACTTTTTTGACCAAAGGATTAAATATCAAAAAAATTCACAAAAATTACCATTTTCTTCTCCTCCATGGCCGGTTCTCCTTGAGCAAAGAAGGAAGGAAATTCTTCAACTTTCAAGCTTCCATATGCTTCAATCTTCTACAAACAAAAGCTTAGATTAGTTTTACTCCATAAAATCTTTCCTTTTAGTGATAGTAAGTGTATTAGTGAAGTTTGTTTGAAGGTCTAAGGTGGCCAACCTCTCTACATCTCTTGTTACTTGGTAAGTGATGCTTGAACACCCTACTACACCTAATGATGGTTATATTATGCTTAGAAGTGGCTTGAGGGTTGGAATATGTGATTTATTTCTTGATTGGAAGTGTTTTGGTGAAGTTTTCCATTTTATGATGAATTTTCTGGTTTTATATGAATGGGATGTTGTGGCCTTGTATAATGAATGGTAATGGTTTAAAATGACTCTAGTAGGTGTGAATTGTGGTTAAATGCAATCAATTTTGGACTTGGATGGAAAAATGGAAAGTTAGGGTTCATAAACCCCTAATTCTGTCCGGTTTTAGATCATAGGGTTAGAGGCCGAATTGGACTTTGCTCAAAACATGAAAGTTGTAGGTATTGATGTTTTTAAGGTGCCTGTAAAATTTCAGGGCATTTGGATTAGTGTAGAGTGAGTTATGACGAAATTACTGTAGCTGTTCTGCTTTGGCCAGAATGCGAAAACTGAGTTTGTATTTGGCTATTTTGACTGGAATTGGTTTGGATTTTGAAGTTGGTGTCTTCTGATGAAATGTAGCTGAATGTCTTAGCTAACATATGCCTTTGGAATTTCGGCATTTGGACTTGTATAGACTGAGTTATAGTAATTACAGTTTTGGGTGATTTGCAAACCTGTTTTGGGAATTCTGGTATAGTATTTTGCATATTTGACCTAGTTGCGTTAGGAACTGGATTGAGTGACCTTCTACATTGTTGTAGCCCTGTCTCTTAGCTTCGAAACGGTGGGTCTTCCACCCTAATCCAATAATCGTAGTGCCTTTAGTGCCATTTCCGCAAAATGTTGTCACGCATTGTTTTATCTGAAAATGTTTTTAGCTTGTTTTCCGTAGTTCTTGTTGTATTTATATGACTTTAAGCCTAGTGAATGGCTTTTGGACATGAGATTATTCTATATGACATGTTGGGACTGATTTGAGAAAAATAATGAAGCCATTATTGGCTGGAAAATAGGTAAACACAAGGGATATGCCGTCCATTTATTTTCTTGGAAATTGAATGAGTTAAAGTGGTTTTTGGAAATGTATTTTGTATCAAATTGAACGTTTTTCCTTGGAAGTGTCTTCGGGTCCTTGAATAAGGGTTCGAAGGCTAAGTTTCGGTTCGAATTTGTATATTGTCATTTGGCAAATAAGGTAACCGTTTTATCTTTTGAAAACATGATACCTCTTCCGTTTCAAACTTCAAAGGTTCCTTAAGCCTTTCCAACCTATAGAGGTATGAGTTCGGGTTTTATCGGCCATAAGTGCATTGTTTCTAAGCAAGGTTTTAAGTGTGGAAGTTAAAGTATTTTGCCTTCCTTACACTTTGAAAGTCTTTTATTCGTTTACTCGCGAGTAGTCGAGTATTTCTTGATTGCATCTAAATCATGTTAGATGGATTGTAATGTGGTCTTTGTGTCTTTTAGGTTTCATTGGTGATTGAGAAGTGGGCGTTATTTTACGTGTATAGGTGAGTGTTCCTTGTTTGATTTGTTTCCTGATTATATGGCTTGTTTGAATGATTGATAGCATGTTAAACGCTTTCAATGATTGCTAAAATGATTTTGAGGCGAGTGTGTACTTTACCGCACTTAGCCTAAATGATTGTGAAATTTTAATGATTGAGCGATTGAAATGTTAATTGTGCATGAATGTAAGCCTTCGGGCTGAACTGGCCATTGCCCCTTGTTACCGGTCGTCTCGAGCCAGAAGCGGACTCGGTCGGGCGACAAGGAACTTGGGTGAACGTTTCGGTATACTCGAGTATTACCCTGTAGGTTGGTGGAGCCTGGCCAAAAGCCAGGGACGGGGAGAATGAATGAATGAATGAGTGAATGAATGGACGAGGGGTTTTACTCATGCAAAATGCATTTTTCAAATGATTGAAGGTAGGGGAAAGAAAGGAGAATGAATGAATGAACGATTGAACGAATGGCTCCTTGTGAGCACGTATCCTTTTCATGAATGTGGTTACCGCTTTATTTGTACTTGTATCTTGAATTGTTGTTAAATGTATTGAATGCATTGATTCTCTTGTTGACTATGTGTACGGAACCTCACTGAGCTTTCCAGCTCATTCCTTTAGTTTTTTTTTTGTTTTCCTTAGCAGGGGAAGACGTGCAAGGATGGAAGCTACGTATAGTCTAGCCGAACTAGTACTTTTGGCTCTTTTGTTATGGTTCTCGCCCCAATGTTTGGTGGGCTGGTTGTATGGAGAACGGAGAACCTTTGTACCTAGTTGTATTGCTTTTGGGATGGATATGTATATAAGTTTACGTTTAAGTTTGAAATTATTGATATTTCGTTTGTTTTATGGACTTTATTGTCTTCTCCTATAGCGACTGACTGAGTCCCGGCGAGAGCTGGGCAGGCGGTCCGCCGATACCCTGGGGTACGCCCTAGGGAGAAGTGGGGCCGTTACAGTTGGTATCAGAGCCTGTTTCGCGTGGTCTCTGCGCGTAGTGAGCCTGGACTGAGTGATAAATAGGTATGAAGGATTAAGTGCTTGCTCGAGCATAAGCTATGAACTGTGAATGTTATAGGCCTTAAATTTTCCTCGTGGTATCTAAGGACCATAGATAGGTACGTCTGGGAGGAATTTCGAGTGTAGATGGTTTACTCTTGGGACTGGCCAGCTCGAGAGGTGAATTATCTTATTTCGGATTCTCGTACCCGAGTACTCCAGAGTTGAGGCGATGTTAAGTATATGAGATTTATATTTTGGGACCATGAACAGGCTTGGTCCGACTAGGATGAATATAAGAGGTTGACGGATATCTGAATTGAGTAGTAAGTGACGTGAGGGACCGGACGGGGTTACCTTAGCTGAGACTGGGACGACACATCACCTCCTCGTTTGATTCGCCATACTCCGTACATGACGTTAATTGGTGCATTTGAGCATTTGACGTTAATTGCTCATTATTTGCCTGACTTGATACGCACGTGTGTAATTGATTTGATATGGGGAGTGCTATGTGCAAATATGTTACTTGCGTATTTGATACCTCGATTTTGTTGCTTTAGTCATCTTATCGTCTATATTCATTAAATTAACTTTTGGAAAAAAAAAGAGAGAAGGGAAAAATATATCTATGGACGGGAGACGTAGTCGTGGACGTGGTCAAGGCCGCAGAACTAAACGGACCCCAGAACCAAGAGCGGAAAGGGAAACGTCCGCCGAACAAGAACAAGAACCTAGAGTTGAGGCCGGAGACCAAATGGCGACGGCAATTCAACAAATGGCAAACATTTTGACACGGTTGGTGGACCAACAAGGCCAAATACCTGTAAATCAACCCCGGAACCCTGAGATAGGCGAAGATAAGGCTCTGGAGAGGTTTCAGAAGTTTGCACCTCCAAAATTCGCTGGAGGGCCTGATCCGGATATCGCTGAGCAATGGTTAGAGGTCATGGTGAATATATTCACAGCCTTAAACTACACCGAGCAAAGGCAAGTGAACTTCGCAGTGTTTCAATTTGAGGGACTGGCCCGAGCATGGTGGAACGTAATTCGAGCAAAATGGGAAAGGGAACGGACCATATGGACCTGGGCGAACTTTACCAGAGAATTTAATGAGAAGTACCTCCCACCTTTAGTCCAAGAAAGGAGGGAGGACGAATTTATTGGACTACGCCAAGGGACATTAAGTGTGGCGGAATACGAAACGAAATTCACCAAACTATCCAAGTTTGCCTCAGAATTAGTAGCCACGGAACCGAGAAGAGTAAGGCGATTCATACAGGGATTGAACTTGGACATTCAAGAGGCGTTGGCAGCAGCGCAAGTGAATACGTTTACGGAGGCCCTTGAGAAGGCTCAACGAATCGAGAGAGCCAAGGCACAAATAAAGGCCTCCCAAACTCGAAAAAGAGGTGCATCGGGCAGTGGATTGGAAGAGTTTAGAGAAATGATGGCACCTTCTAAAGTGCCAAAAGTAAGCCAGTTATCCTATCCGCCATGGACAATAGGGGCAGTTGAAGAGAGGTCTACTAAAGGAAGTCAAATTGGACCCAAGGAGATTTCCCAAGATAGTCAAAAGATGACCTCTCCCTTGATTTGCGGTTACTGTGGAAAGGCCAACCACACCGAAGATGCTTGTTGGCGAAAAGGGGGAAAATGTTTAATTTGTGGAAGCAGTGAGCATCAAGTGAGCAATTGTCCGAGGAGGCATCCACGTGAGGGTAGTACTCAGTCACAAGATGGAACGAAATCAAAACCAGTGAAAGAAAAAGGGAACCGAACCAATGTACTGGCCAAAGCATATGCATTAGACAACCGAACGGTTCCGGACTCGCCTGAGGCTAATGAAGGTAAAAAAAAAAAAAATTTCGAGGACGAAATTTCCTAAGGGGGGGGAGAGTGTGAGAACCCGTAAAATCCTAATATTTTTCCTAGGGTTTATTTCCCCTTAATTGCATGTTTTCTGCATTTTCTGGCTTAGAAATATTTTCTTAGTGGTTTTTAAGAGCAATTATAGTTTCTAGATGATTTTTCTAGCATTGGTGAATTTTTAGAAAATTAAGAATATATATTGGATGTGGGACCCACTAGTGCGAAAAGTTCGGAAAAATTCGGCCAATAAAGTTAAGTTTCGGATACTGTGAAAAATTTATCGGGTGTTAAGAGATAAGTAGTGTGTGTGAAGTGATTTATGTGAGAGAGAAAAGAAAGATAAGAATGCATTTAATGAGGTGACAAGTGTCACCTTCTCATTGGTTGGACTTTAAGAAACACTATTCACATTCTTGACTTTTTTGACCAAAGGATTAAATATCAAAAAAATTCACAAAAATTACCGTTTTCTTCTCCTCCATGGCCGGTTCTCCTTGAGCAAAGAAGGAAGGAAATTCTTCAACTTTCAAGCTTCCATATGCTTCAATCTTCTACAAACAAAAGCTTAGATTACTTTTACTCCATAAAATCTTTCCTTTTAGTGATAGTAAGTGTATTAGTGAAGTTTGTTTGAAGGTCTAAGGTGGCCAACCTCTCTACATCTCTTGTTACTTGGTAAGTGATGCTTGAACACCCTACTACACCTAATGATGGTTATATTATGCTTAGAAGTGGCTTGAGGGTTGGAATATGTGATTTATTTCTTGATTGGAAGTGTTTTGGTGAAGTTTTCCATTTTATGATGAATTTTCTGGTTTTATATGAATGGGATGTTGTGGCCTTGTATAATGAATGGTAATGGTTTAAAATGACTCTAGTAGGTGTGAATTGTGGTTAAATGCAATCAATTTTGGACTTGGATGGAAAAATGGAAAGTTAGGGTTCATAAACCCCTAATTCTGTCCGGTTTTAGATCATAGGGTTAGAGGACGAATTGGACTTTGCTCAAAACATGAAAGTTGTAGGTATTGATATGTTTAAGGTGCCTATAAAATTTCAGGGCATTTAGATTAGCGTAGAGTGAGTTATGACGAAATTACTGTAGCTGTTCTGCTTTGGCCAGAATGCGAAAACTGAGTTTGTATTTGGCTATTTTGACTGGAATTGGTTTGGATTTTGAAGTTGGTGTCTTCTGATGAAATGTAGCTGAATGTCTTAGATAACATATGCCTTTGGAATTTCGGCATTTGGACTTGTATAGACTGAGTTATAGTAATTACAGTTTTGGGTGATTTGCAAACCTGTTTTGGGAATTCTGGTATAGTATTTTGCATATTTGACCTAGTTGCGTTAGGAACTGGACTGAGTGACCTTCTACATTGTTGTAGCCCTGTCTCTTAGCTTCGAAAAGGTGGGTCTTCCACCCTAATCCAATAATCGTAGTGCCTTTAGTGCCATTTCCGCAAAATGTTGTCACGCATTGTTTTATCTGAAAATGTTTTTAGCTTGTTTTTTGTAGTTCTTGTTGTATTTATATGACTTTAAGCCTAGTGAATGGCTTTTGGACATGAGATTATTCTATATGACATGTTGGGACTGATTTGAGAAAAATAATGAAGCCATTATTGGCTGAAAAATAGGTAAACACAAGGGATATGCCGTCCATTTATTTTCTTGGAAATTGAATGAGTTAAAGTGGTTTTTGGAAATGTTTTTTGTATCAAATTGAACGTTTTTCCTTGGAAGTGTCTTCGGGTCCTTGAATAAGGGTTCGAAGGCTAAGTTTCGGTTCGAATTTGTATATTGTCATTTGGCAAATAAGGTAACCGTTTTATCTTTTGAAAACATGATACCTCTTCCGTTTCAAACTTCAAAGGTTCCTTAAGCCTTTCCAACCTATAGAGGTATGAGTTCGGGTTTTATCGGCCATAAGTGCATTGTTTCTAAGCAAGGTTTTAAGTGTGGAAGTTAAAGTATTTTGCCTTCCTTACACTTTGAAAGTCTTTTATTCGTTTACTCGCGAGTAGTCGAGTATTTCTTGATTGCATCTAAATCATGTTAGATGGATTGTAATGTGGTCTTTGTGTCTTTTAGGTTTCATTGGTGATTGAGAAGTGGGCGTTATTTTACGTGTATAGGTGAGTGTTCCTTGTTTGATTTGTTTCCTGATTATATGGCTTGTTTGAATGATTGATAGCATGTTAAACGCTTTCAATGATTGCTAAAATGATTTTGAGGCGAGTGTGTACTTTACCGCACTTAGCCTAAATGATTGTGAAATTTTAATGATTGAGCGATTGAAATGTTAATTGTGCATGAATGTAAGCCTTCGGGCTGAACTGGCCATTGCCCCTTGTTACCGGTCGTCTCGAGCCAGAAGCGGACTCGGTCGGGCGACAAGGAACTTGGGTGAACGTTTCGGTATACTCGAGTATTACCCTGTAGGTTGGTGGAGCCTGGCCAAAAGCCAGGGACGGGGAGAATGAATGAATGAATGAGTGAATGAATGGACGAGGGGTTTTACTCCTGCAAAATGCATTTTTCAAATGATTGAAGGTAGGGGAAAGAAAGGAGAATGAATGAATGAACGATTGAACGAATGGCTCCTTGTGAGCACGTATCCTTTTCATGAATGTGGTTACCGCTTTATTTGTACTTGTATCTTGAATTGTTGTTAAATGTATTGAATGCATTGATTCTCTTGTTGACTATGTGTACGGAACCTCACTGAGCTTTCCAGCTCATTCCTTTAGTTTTTTTTTTGTTTTCCTTAGCAGGGGAAGACGTGCAAGGATGGAAGCTTCGTATAGTCTAGCCGAACTAGTACTTTTGGCTCTTTTGTTATGGTTCTCGCCCCAATGTTTGGTGGGCTGGTTGTATGGAGAACGGAGAACCTTTGTACCTAGTTGTATTGCTTTTGGGATGGATATGTATATAAGTTTACGTTTAAGTTTGAAATTATTGATATTTCGTTTGTTTTATGGACTTTATTGTCTTCTCCTATAGCGACTGACTGAGTCCCGGCGAGAGCTGGGCAGGCGGTCCGCCGATACCCTAGGGTACGCCCTAGGGAGAAGTGGGGCCGTTACAAGGACAACCCTCACAGAGCTACACTCATGAAGTATTCACTCACAAATGAAAAGCTTACAATGAACCTCACACCATTAAGACTATAAATCTTCTTTGAAGAGTTTTTTCTCACCAAAATCACTCTAGATCTTTTGTATCTTCAGTGTGTCAAAGTTGTTTGAAATATCTGACCAACCACTATTCATATAGGATAAAAAAAGTGCCTCATTAATGCTTCCAACGGATAAAAAGTAGCTGAAAAGTCAACTAACCGTTGGAGTGTCGGACGTCCGATAACCCTGTTTTATGCGTCCGACAGCAGACAGTGAGTTTAAGAGATTTTCTTCAATTCTTTCGGACGTCCGGTGCAAACTTTTTGTGCGTCCGACAGTAAACAAAGAGATTTGAGAAATTATCTTGTTTCTATCGGACGTCCGGTAGAGACATATTCAGTGTCCGATAGTTTTGTCGACTTCGAAGGATCCTATCGGACGTCCGAAGCATGTGTCCGAAGTTGTGCAATGATTATCAGACGTCCGGTACTGTCTTCTTGAGTGTCCGACAGGTTCAGCATACTCTGTCTTTTTCAAATGTGCTTAATCTTTGAACCTGATTTGTTTCATTTCTGAAAAAGCTTTTGAGGAGATGTTAGCAACATCCATTTGTTTTGTAATCATCAAAAGCTAGGGACCAAGGTCAACATGTGTGGCCACAATTCACCCGAAAGTCAACTCTCTCTCGAGCGTGTACGCGCTCATTTTGGGCTCGATTCCTTTCGAGTTTATTTCATCAGTGCACTAAACCTCTAATGCACTTATATTCATATGAATATTATTCACTCTTAATTGTCCCAAAATAATGATCTAAAGTCCCTCGATTAATCGTGCGTGTGAAAATGCGTATTTCCAATTTAGGGGCGATAAAGTGAAACCTTCGAGAAATTCTTATAACGATCGTATCACTAACTATCGCTTGAGTACTTAAACCTAAAATTACCTATTTAGGACCATTGTACAAGTCTCCAATTTTCCAAACTTATTGTACTCCCAATTGGCTAAAATTTTCAAACATGTTTTCACTATTTTCATTAATCGAGCTTCTAAAAATTAATATTTGATACGAGTCACTTTAGGAATATAATGAAGTCATAATTCCATGTATTTAAGTCTAATAAGGTTAGAAAATAATAATCGAAGCAAATATTCAAATAAATAATTAAATGAGTAAAATAGGAGTCGAAAAAAATAGTTTTTACGAGTCCTCACAAAGCTACTATAACATTCCTATTGCAACTTGTGCAGGACAGAATTTTCAGCCAATTTTACCAATTTTTTGAGATTTCTAGGGATTGAATAAAACTCTGAATTTGATATAGTAGGAAGCCCTATGAGTCTAATTTTAAATACAACAAACGGAACTCAATTCCAACTTTTCTATACGAAGTTATAGCCAATTTCCCAAAGCTGCGCAGAGCCTCTTGCGAAAATTTCAAGATTTTCTAACAACTTGAGAATATGAAACTTTTCTTAACAAAATTCACTCTCTTGACTCAAATTCGACCATTAGAGGAATCAAAAATCAAAGGTAAGCGGGTTCACATAAGGGTTATAAAGACACGTAAAATTTCGGGGTCTCACACTCTCTCTCCCTTAAAAGAATTTTATCCTCGAAATTCTAACCTTTGCTCGCACAAAACTTGATGGAATTTTCCTCCAACTCTCATGTGGCTTTCTATTACTTGTTATATTACTACAAACTTACCTAGAGAGAAAATCTTACCACTTAAAGGCTACGCTAATATACTAAGGAAGTTTAACAAAGATATCAAAATGTATAGTGTGAGAATTCGCAAATTTCTTATATTTTTCTTAAAACAAAATGCCTTTTTATTTAGAAATTATTTATTTATTATAGCCATACTACCCAATTATTCCCCAATAAGTGCAAATGAACCTAGAAAGTAGGGTTTCACTTTTCGTTCTCAGTTGGAGCAAGTTAGGGTTTTCGCGATTTTTCGAAGGATGATTTTTCGGTACGGAGTAAGGATCAAATTTGGTGATTAAAAAAGTGACTTTTGGGTGAGAAATAATATGTGATTAGGAGCAATGATAAAAAGTTAGTGATTGGGAAGGAAAAAACCCTAGTACGTGTGATTTGAGGAAAAACGGTGCGAACCGACGTGTACCGCGCACTACCGATTGAACGCACCACTGGACCACCACTTTTTTACCACATGAACTCATTGATATTTGAGCAAAATATCTCCTCATTTTCAGCTGCCTTTGACCGAAATTTGTGGCCAAAAATGCAAGGGAGAGAGAGAAAAATTTGTATGGCTTTGGTGGTGCCAATTGTCACCACCTCATGGTTCCTTGATTAATTTTTTTTCTTGCCTTTTTATCCTTCATTTCAGCCATCTTTCTTCTTCATATTTTCTGGTCTTGGACGAGAGAGAGAGAGAGAAAACCCCCAAAAGAGAGTTCACCATTTCTTCTTGAAATCTAGTCACCAAGTGAGGAAGAAAGAAAACTAAACCGATTAAAGTCATCCTTGAGTGTCTATCTAGTGAGGTGTTGGTGAATTTTTGAAGGGAAAAGCAAGAGTTGCTCTTGGTAGACACTAATCAAGGTAAGAATGATGATTTCCCCATTTCTTACTCTTAATCTTGTTCAAATTAGCTTAGCATCTCAAATTTGTGGTGAATAATGGTTGTTATCATGGCTTGGGTGTTGTTTTCCCTTGTGGATACATGAATTAGGGTTTGATGAATTGCTACCAAACTTGATGTATGATTAATATATGTTGTATCCAAGATTGTATAGGGGGTTTTGGTAGCAAGTGAAGCAAGAAATGAAGAAAGTTATCATTGGAATAAAAAATTCCAGATTTCTGGAAAAATTTCACCCTGTTCTGTCCGGTTCCAGTTCGTGGGGTTAGAGGCCGAATTAGGCTTGGAATAAAACATAAAAGTTGTAGATAATGGCATGTTATAGTTGCCTACAAAATTTCAGCCCAATCGGAGTAACGTATCCTATAAAAAGACCAAAATACCCTCACTGCCCTAGGTTATATTCCAGTGTTCCGCGTAGACAGTTCAGTCTATTTGGCTGTGTTTATTCACCATAATCCGTATGAATTTAGTTATTTTCCAAAACATGAACATTTTATTACTCTGTCTTAGCTTTTCAACGCCACCAAGAACACCTTAAATGAACCTTGGTAGACTGAGATATGGCCATTTGAATGTAGTACGGTTAAATAGCCAATTAGTTGGAATTAGGTTATGTGAATTGGGAATTTGATTAGGTTACACTGGAAATTGGACTAAGTGATCTTCATGAACATTGGAGCCCTGTGTCTTAGCTTCGAAAGGGTATAAGTTGGACCTCAATCCGATAAGCGTAGCCTTGGATGTGTCCATTCCGCAAGAACCCGTCAAAACTGTCTTTTGTAAACTTCATTTCCGCACTCGATATTAGCTTACTTTTTGTTCTTGTATTGTTTTGAGCCTATGGAATGGCTATTGAAATGAAATTGTGTTATGGATAACCTTGGGTTTGATTGAGTAAAAGGATGAAGCCATAAATGACTGGAAAATGGGAAAATACAAAGGGCATGCTACCCAAATTTTCGCTCGAGGACTAAGTTTCTATTTGAACTGGTATATGTAGACACCAAATTTTAAATAATTTGTATGTTGCATCTATTTCATAATTTTTGTTTTAGATTGTTTGCATTTTTAGTTCATTATCGTTTGTTTTGCACTTTTAGTTGTTATTTCATTTTAGTTTTACTCATTTTGCCCTTTTAATTTGTCTAGTTCATTTGCTATTTATTTTTATTTGTCATATTAGTTTTATTCACTTTTTAGTTTTTTAATTTTTAGTTTTTAGTTTTTGTTTTATAAGTTTTTAAGTTTAGCGTAGAGTTTCTAGAAAAAGAAAAAAAGGGGAAAAGGAAAACATTCAAAAAATATATATATGTTTTAATCATTTTTGTTTTATTCTTTGCTTTCTTGGAAAAAATGGAAAAAAACGATGAAAATGGAAAATGAAAAAAAGAGGAATTTGGAAATTGCATTTTTTGTTGTTTCTAGTTTATTTTTCATCCAATATTAATTAAAGTGTTTTTTGTTATTTATTTCTGTTATTTTTAATGTTGTTGCAAAAAAAAAAAAAAGGAAAAATTGCTCCGCGGCATGCGAGCTGCCGAGACTTGCAAAGGAAAGGTTCGGCAGCCCCTTGGCTGCAAATTGCAGAAGGAGGACTGGGTTTTAGGGATTGGAGATGCCCATATAAATAGAAGAGGAGGTTAGCAGCCGCAAGAAAAAAGGGAGGCGGCCGTGAAGACTGGGGTTGAAAAGGAGAAAAAGGAAACAGCAAGAGGGATCGGCTGGGTAGAATTGAGAGCAAGAGAGAAAAAGGGGGCATCGAGTGACGGCTGCAAAAGCTGGAGGAAGGAAAGAAAAACAGAAAGGTTATGGCTGAGAGTTAGGAGCAGGAGCTGGGGACTGAAGAGAAAGGATCGGGCAAGGGAACAGGGGGTTTTGAGAGGGAGTGACGGAAGAGGGCCGAAAGAAAAAGCAGAGGGGAAATAGAGAGGGCTGGGGCAGAGGAAAGAAAGCCAAGGAAGCTACGGACTGGCTTGGAGAGCAAGAGGGAGCTGGAAAAGAAAGAGAAACCAGAGAGAGGTGACGGCGGAAAGAAAAGGGGAGGAGAGAGACAGATTTTCTGGGCAGAAGAAAGCAAGAGTGTGGCGGTTGGGGAATTAGAAAAGGAACCGAAAACGTGAATGGAAAAAGAGGGAAGAACGGGAAGTGCAGAAATTTTTTCTACGGCGAACCTGTTACCAGGCTGAATGAACAGCCCACTTCATCGTGCATTTCAGATCAATTGTTGAATTTTTTGGGACGATTTTATTGTTTCTGCGCTTCCCCTAGATGTCAGGCAACAAGTTTTATTCAAAGGTCATCCTGTAAAAACATCTCTAACGTGGCCGAATTGGAGCTCAAAGCTGTGGGTTCTCCAACGCTGCGCATTCCTGCCGCAAAATTGTCTCCAAGCCTCGATCCAAAATCTGGTGCAATTTCTTGGAGTATTTCACTTTCATTTTGCTTTACAAAGGCTCTGAGGTAACCATCGCTTCTCCCTTTTATTGTTTAAACACCATTTTATGGGAGTCCAAGTTCATGAGATGTGATTTTGAGTTGATCTTGTTGCGGTTGATGTTCGATAGCCATGACTGTTTTTTTTTCTTTCTCTTTTCATCCGATTGAATCTTCATGAACACTAGTTAAACATTGGCCTTTGCGTCATTTGCTGTGCTTTATTAGTCTTTGACATGTTTAAGAGAGGAAAACGAAAGAATCATATGCTAATCTTGCAACTTTTCATCAAGAATCTTCATTTTTCTTCCTTGTCCTCTTGCCGATAGCTGGTTTGAAACCTGGAATTGCATGATCTTGCAATGGGTTTTGAATTATGTGTTTAAATCACTGTAATGTTTATTTCTATCTCTGCAAGCTATGTAACTCATGATCTGAAACTAGTTTTGAGGTTTTGTTTGGAATATGCAAATGGAAGTATTCTATTTCTTTGTTGCTTGCAAATCTAAAAAAAAAAAGGAAGAAGGGGGGGAGATTTTGAGCTTTAATCTCATGTTTTGTGCTGTTTCTCTGTTGGATGGGGATTCTTGTGAGGTTCTAATTGATAAGGTCATGGACTCCATTTGAGTTTGCTTGGATATTTGGGTTTATGAAGCTGCTAAGAAGATTGCAGCGAGAAAGCTTTCAATTTTTGCAGACTGTATGAGTTTTTTTTTTTTTTTTTTGTCTTTTTGCATGAGTCTTTCTATGTTTTGCTTGTTTAAATGCTAAAGTTCTATATTCGTTGTTAGTTTGGAGTTTTGGCACTTGATGGAAAAGTTTAGATCAGATTTGGGCATGTGAATTGGCAACATACGGCTGAAAATAAGAGTTGCAGAAAGCTTTAGCTGCAGAATTTTTCTCCTACGTAAGTTTGCATGCAAACAAAGAATAAAATTTGCACTTTGACCCCCCAAGTCCCCTTTAGTTGCGTTGTGGCCCAATTACATTCCAAGTTCTTGCAATTAGGTCCTAAATAATTGTAATCTGAACCATACTTGACTTTTTCATCATTTACGGACTTTGGTGTTCCCAAAATGCTTCAATTGGACTTGAATGATTGAGCGAGTTTGCTTTTGAGTCCTTGGTAGTTTTAATTTTTGCAACTTCATTGTTTGTTTGATTCCAATTAGCCACTATGCTTTGTTTCAATTGCACTTAAGTCATGACTTTGGGGGCTTTATGACCAAGTGAGCTTGTGATTGCCTATTTTCTTTAATTTTCCCAAATAAATTGATACCTTGACCATTTCTTTTATTTTGGAGGATAAATAAGTGACTTCACCCCATTAGAACTCCATTTCAAGGGAGGTATAATTTCTTTTATCTTTTTTTTGTCTCTCCTATGTGATCCAACGTGCTAAGTGAAAATTGCATGTCTACTTGCTTCCCTTGTTTTTTCCTTAATTCCTTTTATTTATGTCATTTACTTTTTGCTTTTATTTAAGTTATTCTTTATGGGGTATGTGTACACCTCTTGGCTTGTAATAGATAGGGCTTGGAGGGGCATTCAATGAAGACCTATCGAAGTCATGTGCCTAGCTAGCAAATGTAATAGTTAGGGCTTTAATTGTCTTATGTGTCTTGCATGCTTAGTTACTACGTGCTAATTTGCTTTGTTAGGGGCTTGCATCTAGTCGAGCATGCTAAATGTTATGTGCTATGTGTTTATAAGTGTTTGGCATGTCTACTCGCTTTCCATAGCTTGAATGAATGTGATGGATGAATGTACGTTTCCACTAGTCCAACGCTAGTCGGAATTCATAGAATGGGTTAGTCCAACGCTAGACCCTTAGGGATTTCCCCTCGTTAGTACATGTTTGCATGTTCATTACATGTCATGCATTCTTTTAGTTTTTCTATCATTTGGCATGTCCCTCTAATCCCCTTTCCCCTCACTTTAGGTCTTGCATCTCATGCTAGTTAGGGTACATTTGCCTGAAGAGTCCCCTTATGATAAGAGAAACGAGCGAGTGTGGCTACTCGATAGGCTTAGCATGCTAGTTTTGCTTTCTAATCAAAGGGAAAATCGAAGTCGAAAAATTTAGGAGTCATTCCCATACCCGACCTGATGCATTCCTTTAGGTTCATTCATTCTCATTTATCACTTACTCATTTTTTTCAATTCACATTTCCTCATCACTTTTCCTTTCCTTATTGTTCATTTTGATTTCTACTTCACAAAATTGCACTTAATTACACCTATATGCACTTATCACTATATTTCATACACTTGCACACAAACACTTGGATTTTTCATACAATTTCACACGTGCACCTTTTTATACACTTGCACTTTAGCCATCATTTGCATTAATCGACCTCTATAAGGTTTTCCTTTATTGGCCGCCACAATTCATGTGGTTGGGACCAAAAACCTTACAAGAGACATTTTAGAATTTAGGTTTGCATTTTTTCCTTCTTTTTGCATTCATGTAGTGCATCCAAATGTAATAAATTCTTTAGTTAAAATATGAAAAACTTTGATTAAATCACGCAACTAGCCTTGGCTAGGTCGAAGGGGTGCCTTGGATTTTTATCCTTGCCTTCCCCTTCGTCAAATGTGACTCCCGAACCTTTTTCGTTGGTTTACGTGGACTAGGAGTCGTTTAAAAGGGGTTTCTTACTACTCTTTCCCATTTTTTCTTTAAAAAATTCATTTTTAGGTGACTTGGTACACCTTAACTCATTACCAAGTGGCGACTCCATTTTTTATTTCAAAAACCCTTTTTAAACCATACTTTTTGGGTCAAATCGTCGCACTCTCAAAACCCCCATTTAGACCCATTTTCCTTTTAAATCACAATTCTTTTTCCAATCACAAAAAAATACATTTTTTAAACCATTTATTTATTTATCAAAAAATGGGGCACGACAGTTGGCGACTCCACTGGGGACATTCGAGAGTCCGAGCAAATTTGATTTAATCAACCTTTTTCTTCTTTTAACCTTTTCATATATCACATTTGGGTGTTTTAGGGTTGCATTTTTTTCCTTTTTTAGGATTTTTGCATATCACGCATGTCCGACTACTCCCTCGCTCGCGAATGTATGATTTGTTGATTGGATGTATGTTTACTTGCTTATCTCGCGCTTGCATTGCATTTGGGTGGGGGACATCACCTTAGAGCCTCACGTTGGTTCTCGATCCCTCCCCTCCAAACGAGCACTAGCATACGTGCATACGCTTTAATTTTTTCATCCCTCATTTATTTTTCTTTTAGTGGCTTGTCACGCCACTCCACCCTATTAGGATTTTAGGCGACCCACTTGGACGTGTGATCACGACACGATGTGTGTGTAGCATGATCCAATGGGTCACTCAATCTTCCGCTTTAAGCTATGGGTTGATAGCCTTTTTAGCTTTTAGTCGAAGGTTGAGGATTTTTTATAGATTCACTCAAACACGTAGCCGTGACACGATGTGTGCGTAGCGATGTTTGGGGAATCGCTCGAGCCACCGACAAAGAACCTTGGGATTGATGACCCTTGGTTTCTAAGTCTGAAGGCTCGGGAGCCTGAGCTTATCGGGTCTAGATGCATTAGCGAACCCCAGCCTCATGCATCCATATTAGAATTGCCTAGGGTAGAGTCGACCTTACCCTATTAGGGACACCATTCACGAGGGGAGGGGTCCAACCCCTTTCTCCCTTTTATTACTTTATTTCTTTGTATTGATTTCGTTGCTATAATGTGTTATGTGTATTTATTCGGCTGAACTAACTTTTTCTTGGTTTTGTGTCCCCATTGCATTCACAAACCCTAGCAAATAAGAGGTCTGACATGACCTTCTTTTAGAACCTACCCTCGTAGATAGGTTATTGCACGTTTAAAGATTTTGGTATATTGCATTCATAGATTAATAATTGCATAGCATTCTAAGCCTACCTTGGCGTATAAAAGGTCCTTTTAGGTCATGATTTCATTTCAAATTGCATGTTTTACTGCTTTAATAAAATGGCATCATGCATAAAACCCTAGAAAGGGAATGCCATTTAGGGGATCCCGTGTTAGGAATAAGCCACCTTGTGTATCGGATACTTAATCGAAGGAGACTTGCACGTTTACATTTTTGTACCATCCAAAGGGGTAGTGCACAAGGTAAGGTAGGATCCGATCATTTTCATAGAGTAATCTTTGGAATATGAGCGTCTAACAATCACTTTTTGGCCATTTTATCAAATTGGTAAAAATCCCTTGCGTAAAAGGACATTAATTTGAAGAAAATTCACAAATGATTCCCCCTATTGAGACGATAAATAAATTGAGGCCAAAATTTGATTTTTAGAAGGTCATAGACTAATGCACCTCAATAATTTCGAAATAACCAATGGCCGGACATTTCAACCAATCCATTTTGCCAATTCATTTGACCAATTTACCCTTTTTAGGGTTACCTGGTCGTTTTTGAATAAATTGTCAATTCATTTGACCAATTTACCCTTTTTAGGGTCATTTGACCAATTTACCCTTTTTCGGGTTACCTGGTCGTTTTGAATAAATCGTCAATTCATTTGACCAATTTACCCTTTTTAGGGTCATTTGACCAATTTACCCTTTTTAGGATCATCCGGTTGATTTTTGAATAAATCTCCAGTCCATTTTATCAATTTGTTCATTTTTAGGGCAATTTAGTCTATTTTTGAATAAATCACCAATGTCGTTCAATTCATTTGATTAGTTAGGGCAATTTTGTCGATTTTCGATAAATCATCAATTTCGTCCGATTCATTTGACCAGTTTACCCTTTTTAGGACGATCTGGTCAATTTTGAATAAATTCTCGATTTAATTCAATTCATTTGACCAAATTCTTTTTTAGGATGATCCGGTCAATTTTGAGTAAGTTATCAAATATTACTCAATTCATTTGACCCGTTTCCCTTTTTAGGGTAATCCGGTCGATTTTAAATAAATGGTCAATTTCATTTTATCCATTTGACCAATTAGGGTTCAATGTCAATTTCAAATTGGGAAACTTAGTCGATTTTTTGAGAAAACCATCCATTGCAGCCAGCCATTTGATCAGTTGGGGTTTTGATTGTGACAGCCCCACTTTCCCCTAAGGCGAACCAAAGGGGTGAGCGGACTGCCTGCCCAACTCTCGCCAGGACTAACGATGCAGACCAGAACTATCTATAGCGATCCGGAACTTACAAACGAGCGTAAACAAGTCAAAATGGTAAAATAACCCAAAATAATAAAAAAATGAAATCCGGAGTCGGCCATGAATAGTAACCGACCCGTCAGAACCCAACCGAAATAGCTAACAAACATTCACATCTGAACTTTAGCAATTACAATCCAAAAGGACATACAAAAGTTTTCAAAAGTTGATACATATACACGGTTTGCCAAATCAGAAGAGAAAACGCCCCAAAAGTACACTTAGAGTTTTAATACATGAGCTATACAAAAGATATGTTCGACTAGCTCAGTTTGGCAGCCATTTGTCAAATCCAGACCAAAAGTGTTTATTTTCCTGTAAGGAAAACAAAAGGGACAGAAAGGGGTGAGCTTGCGCTCAATGAGGTACCAAACATATAGCAGAAAAATCATGGCATTTCACATTTTACAAATCAGATACACATGCCAGATGTAAAGCAAAGGAACCAATGATTCAAATCAGAAGGATACGGGTGGCTCTCAGGAGCCAAATTTCCAGCGCAGTACTTGATCCAAACCGGTTGACTCTCCGTCAACGTATATAGAACCAAACGTCCGTAGACCCCTCTTTACACCGAATTCCGTCCACCAAACACCCCTTTACCGGGCCCGCTCACCGTAACCGAACAGAAATGGTAATACTCGAGTATACCCGGAATCAAGGGTCTCAATACCCAAAATCCCCGAACAGACTACCGTGGTTCGTTATCTAATCGTCCAGGCCCTTGCCGGCCCGACTCGAATAACTTAGCCACAGGATTGAGCTCATAGGTCATAGAAATCCGAACAGATGCAGACATAGATAACAGATTCAAATTTTGCATAGTAAATTGGCATATGATCAGACTAGAGAACGAGTGTGATAAAGTACACCCTCGTCTCGAACAAATAAACAGATTGCAGAGCAAAATCAAGTTAAACAGCAATGAAGGGGAGTGGTACACTCACCGATTCAACTTCAAAAAGTTTCACTTCAGATTGGCCTTAATCGCCAAGAAACCCTAAAATAATCAAAATAAACCAATTGAAGGTTTTACTTCCAGAATCGAGTAAACAGAATGCACATGTGAGGCTCGACTACTAGTCGTATACCTCGCCAAATAATTACTAATGCAAGGGTGCAAAACATGATTTTCTTGGAAACGAAAAGGTAGCATGAAGACCTAGGCGCAAACAACCCAAAAGCCTTTCATTCTACCAAAAGGCAAACCCAACTTAAAGGAACCAAACGGCCTAGAAAATCGGGCAGCACTTCCCCTAAATCTCTTACTTTTCCAGCCATTAAGGCTTCATTCTATCCTCAAATCAGTCCCAACATCTCACACAAAACTCATCTCATTTCCCAAAAGCCGTTCGCTAGGCTCAACGTGGTACAAGTACAAAAGTTAACTAGGAAACAATCGAAATGAAAGCAAGCCCTAAAAGAGACTCGATAACGAGTCATAAACCAATGCCAACCACAACCCCAATAAGGTTTCATATGCATAAATGAGCATAATAGCAAACCAGAAATTAGAAAATGGCCTTAGTCTTGGCCCCAAATAGAAAACTGTTTTGCCCTTATTATGCGGTAATGGTGTAAAATTCTCTACGGTTATCGGATGGGGGTGCAAGACCCACCGTTTCGAATCTATGAAACAGGGCTACAACAATGTAGAAGGTCACTCAATCCAGTTCCTGGCCCAACTAGGTCAAAAATACGAAATACTATACCAGAATTCCCAAAACAGGTTTGCAAAACGCAGAAAACTGTAATCGGTATATCTCAGTCCATACTAGTCCAAATGCCGAAATTCCAAAGGCATATGTTAGCTAAGACATTCAGCTACATTTCATCAGAAGACACCAACTTCAAAATCCAAACCAATTCCAGTCAAAATGGCCAATTACTATCGCAGTTTTCGCATTCTGTCCAAAGCAGAACAGCTACAGTAATTTCGTCATAACTCATTCTACATTAATCGAAATGACCTGAAATTTTACAGGCATCTCCATCACATCAATACCAACAACTTTCATGTTTTGAGCAAAGTCTAATTCGGCCTCTAACCCAGTGATCTAAAACCGGACAGAATTGGGGTTCAAGAACCCTAACTTTTCAAATTTCACACCAAATCCAAAATTGATTGCATTTAACCACATTTCACATCCACTAGAGCCATTTCCAACCATTACAATTCATCATACAAGCCCCCAACATCAAGATCATATTAAACCAGAAAAATTCCCAATAAAATAAAAACTTCACCAAAACAAACCAAATCAAGAAACAAATCATATATTCCTTCTCTCATGCCCCCATTAAGCACAAAATAAGCATTATTAGATATAAGGAAGTAGTAAAACATCACTTACCTAAGAACAAGAGGTGTAGAGAGGTTGGCCACCTTAGAGCTTCAAACAAACTTCACTACAACCCTTACTAGCACTAGAAGATAGGATTTTATGGAGTGAAATCTAGTCTAAGCTTTTGTTTATGGAAGATTGAACCAAATGGAAGCTTGCAAAATGATGAAGTTCTCTTCCTTCTTGAGGTAAGAGGGCCGGCCATCCAAGGTGAGAAAATGGGGATTTTTTGTGAAATTTTTAGATATTTAACCAATTTTGGTCAAAAGTCAAAAAAAGTGAATAGTGTTCCATAAGCTTCAACCCATAAGATGGTGACACTTGTCACACCATTAATGCAATCCTATCCTTTCTTTTCTCTCTCACATCAATCATTTCACACACTCTACTTATCTCTTAACACCCGATAAATTTTTAACAGTATCCGAAACTTAACCTTATTGGCCGAATTTTTCCGTACTTATCGCACTAGTGGGTCCCACATCCAATATATATTCTTAATTTTCTAAAAATTCACCAATGCTAGAAAAATCATCTTAAAACTATAATTGCTCATAAAATCCATTAAGAAAATATTTCTAAGCCAGAAAATGCAGAAAATATGCTATTAAGGGGAAATAAACCCTAGGAATATAATTAGGGTTTTACGGGTTCTCACACTCTCCCCCCCTTAAAAGAATTTCGTCCTCGAAATTTTCCTTCAAATTTAAAGTAACCAATGGCCTGTACCTTCTCCGTCTTCAGAGTCAGAAGAAACGGGGTTCTTCATTCCAGTCCCTTCTCCGCTTGACGGTGCAGGGTCGGTCTGGGTTGGTTGTTGAGTTCTTTTCTTTTTCCGCACTTTAATCGGGCAATATGCAATTCGATGCTCGATGCTCCCACAGCGCAGACATCTCCTCCCCTTTCTCCAACAATCATTCTCAGTGTGATTGGCCTTTCCGCAATAGTCACAAGTCAAGTGGAAAGTCATCTTTTTGCTTTTCGGAGAAATCTCCCCCTGTCTGGTTTGGCTTTCATTGACAAATCTTTTATCTACCGCCCCCATTGTCCACGGCGGCCCGAATAACTGGTTCACTTTCTGTACTTTAGAAGGTGTCATTGCTTCGCTAGGTTCCTCACTCACGCTACCCGCTGCACCCCTTTTCCGTATTTGGGAAGCTTTCACTTGCACCTTTGCATTCTTGATGCATTGAGCCTTTTCCAGGGCCTCCTCGGAAATCCCTTCATATTTCCTTTTTAGCTCTAAGTTTTTGTGCAGGAGCTCAATTTTCTCTGTATACTCGTGCTTCCAGCGCCCTTCCCAGTATGCAACTAGGTTCTTTTGGACTTCTATTTCGTCTCGAAGACCCCCGATTTCATTATACATCTCAACCCTACGTGCCATTTTACAGAGTTGCTGGACCTCAGATGGTAGCCTGTCGGCAAAACAATGGGTCATAAGAAAGTCTTGAATACAAGTAGCACTCTTGGTCCATGTTCGGTTCAGGTGTTGTTTCCTCCCTTTCTTCTCTTTGACTCTTGGTCTCGTTTTGTGTCACTGCTATGACCATGTCCGCGGGTTTTTTTTTTTTTTTCTCTTTTCTTTTCTCTTTCCAAAAGGATACTTCCATGCATGAATGCAATAAATTGACTAACATAACAAAATCTATCATACCAATAACATATCGCATATAACACGTTATATTAAAAGACGGATAAGCAAGTAAGCAAATATAGACTTAGTAATATACGGTCGAAAAGTCATCCCAGCACCAGCCCGTCTGGTCTCTCACGTCACTTACTATCCAAACTAGATGTCCATTGATCTCTTGTGCTCATTTTAGTCAGACAAAGCCTGTTCACGTTTCCAAAATACAAGGCTCGTTTCCAAAACACAGGGTTCAAATACCTAGTAGCTTGCATCACCTCAATTCTGGGGTACTCGGGCACGAGAATCCGAAATAAGATAGTTCACATCTCGAGCTGGCCAGTCCCAAGAGTAAACCATCTACAAATCAAAATTCCTGTCCGACATACTTATCTAGGGTCCTTAAATACCATAAGAAAGATTAAAGGCCTATAACACTTCAAGGTTCATAGCTTATGCTCAAACGAGCACTAAAACATATTCATGAAATTAGGACCACAACACCGCTTGGCCCAGTCTCACTTCGCGCAGAGACCACGCGACGTGGCTCTGATACCACTTGTGACAGCCCCACTTTCTCCTAAGGCGAACCAAAGGGGTGAGCGGACTGCCTGCCCAGCTCTCGCCAGGACTAACGATGCAGACCAGAACTATCTATAGCGATCCGGAACTTACAAACGAGCGTAAACAAGTCAAAATGGTAAAATAACCCAAAATAATAAAAAAAATGAAATCCGGAGTCGGCCATGAATAGTAACCGACCCGTCAGAACCCAACCGAAATAGCTAACAAACATTCACATCTGAACTTTAGCAATTACAATCCAAAAGGACATACAAAAGTTTTCAAAAGTTGATACATATACACGGTTTGCCAAATCAGAAGAGAAAACGCCCCAAAAGTACACTTAGAGTTTTAATACATGAGCTATACAAAAGATATGTTCGACTAGCTCAGTTTGGCAGCCATTTGTCAAATCCAGACCAAAAGTGTTTATTTTCCTGTAAGGAAAACAAAAGGGACAGAAAGGGGTGAGCTTGCGCTCAATGAGGTACCAAACATATAGCAGAAAAATCATGGCATTTCACATTTTACAAATCAGATACACATGCCAGATGTAAAGCAAAGGAACCAATGATTCAAATCAGAAGGATACGGGTGGCTCTCAGGAGCCAAATTTCCAGCGCAGTACTTGATCCAAACCGGTTGACTCTCCGTCAACGTATATAGAACCAAACGTCCGTAGACCCCTCTTTACACCGAATTCCGTCCACCAAACACCCCTTTACCGGGCCCGCTCACCGTAACCGAACAGAAATGGTAATACTCGAGTATACCCGGAATCAAGGGTCTCAATACCCAAAATCCCCGAACAGACTACCGTGGTTCGTTATCTAATCGTCCAGGCCCTTGCCGGCCCGACTCGAATAACTTAGCCACAGGATTGAGCTCATAGGTCATAGAAATCCGAACAGATGCAGACATAGATAACAGATTCAAATTTTGCATAGTAAATTGGCATATGATCAGACTAGAGAACGAGTGTGATAAAGTACACCCTCGTCTCGAACAAATAAACAGATTGCAGAGCAAAATCAAGTTAAACAGCAATGAAGGGGAGTGGTACACTCACCGATTCAACTTCAAAAAGTTTCACTTCAGATTGGCCTTAATCGCCAAGAAACCCTAAAATAATCAAAATAAACCAATTGAAGGTTTTACTTCCAGAATCGAGTAAACAGAATGCACATGTGAGGCTCGACTACTAGTCGTATACCTCGCCAAATAATTACTAATGCAAGGGTGCAAAACATGATTTTCTTGGAAACGAAAAGGTAGCATGAAGACCTAAGCGCAAACAACCCAAAAGCCTTTCATTCTACCAAAAGGCAAACCCAACTTAAAGGAACCAAACGGCCTAGAAAATCGGGCAGCACTTCCCCTAAATCTCTTACTTTTCCAGCCATTAAGGCTTCATTCTATCCTCAAATCAGTCCCAACATCTCACACAAAACTCATCTCATTTCCCAAAAGCCGTTCGCTAGGCTCAACGTGGTACAAGTACAAAAGTTAACTAGGAAACAATCGAAATGAAAGCAAGCCCTAAAAGAGACTCGATAACGAGTCATAAACCAATGCCAACCACAACCCCAATAAGGTTTCATATGCATAAATGAGCATAATAGCAAACCAGAAATTAGAAAATGGCCTTAGTCTTGGCCCCAAATAGAAAACTGTTTTGCCCTTATTATGCGGTAATGGTGTAAAATTCTCTACGGTTATCGGATGGGGGTGCAAGACCCACCGTTTCGAATCTATGAAACAGGGCTACAACAATGTAGAAGGTCACTCAATCCAGTTCCTGGCCCAACTAGGTCAAAAATACGAAATACTATACCAGAATTCCCAAAACAGGTTTGCAAAACGCAGAAAACTGTAATCGGTATATCTCAGTCCATACTAGTCCAAATGCCGAAATTCCAAAGGCATATGTTAGCTAAGACATTCAGCTACATTTCATCAGAAGACACCAACTTCAAAATCCAAACCAATTCCAGTCAAAATGGCCAATTACTATCGCAGTTTTCGCATTCTGTCCAAAGCAGAACAGCTACAGTAATTTCGTCATAACTCATTCTACATTAATCGAAATGACCTGAAATTTTACAGGCATCTCCATCACATCAATACCAACAACTTTCATGTTTTGAGCAAAGTCTAATTCGGCCTCTAACCCAGTGATCTAAAACCGGACAGAATTGGGGTTCAAGAACCCTAACTTTTCAAATTTCACACCAAATCCAAAATTGATTGCATTTAACCACATTTCACATCCACTAGAGCCATTTCCAACCATTACAATTCATCATACAAGCCCCCAACATCAAGATCATATTAAACCAGAAAAATTCCCAATAAAATAAAAACTTCACCAAAACAAACCAAATCAAGAAACAAATCATATATTCCTTCTCTCATGCCCCCATTAAGCACAAAATAAGCATTATTAGATATAAGGAAGTAGTAAAACATCACTTACCTAAGAACAAGAGGTGTAGAGAGGTTGGCCACCTTAGAGCTTCAAACAAACTTCACTACAACCCTTACTAGCACTAGAAGATAGGATTTTATGGAGTGAAATCTAGTCTAAGCTTTTGTTTATGGAAGATTGAACCAAATGGAAGCTTGCAAAATGATGAAGTTCTCTTCCTTCTTGAGGTAAGAGGGCCGGCCATCCAAGGTGAGAAAATGGGGATTTTTTGTGAAATTTTTAGATATTTAACCAATTTTGGTCAAAAGTCAAAAAAAGTGAATAGTGTTCCATAAGCTTCAACCCATAAGATGGTGACACTTGTCACACCATTAATGCAATCCTATCCTTTCTTTTCTCTCTCACATCAATCATTTCACACACTCTACTTATCTCTTAACACCCGATAAATTTTTAACAGTATCCGAAACTTAACCTTATTGGCCGAATTTTTCCGAACTTATCGCACTAGTGGGTCCCACATCCAATATATATTCTTAATTTTCTAAAAATTCACCAATGCTAGAAAAATCATCTTAAAACTATAATTGCTCATAAAATCCATTAAGAAAATATTTCTAAGCCAGAAAATGCAGAAAATATGCTATTAAGGGGAAATAAACCCTAGGAATATAATTAGGGTTTTACGGGTTCTCACATTTTGACCCGTGCTTCACTGAAAAAATTTGGTCAACGAATTCCAATCTCTTCGATAGGAAGTTCGTCAAGGTCAAACCCGTGCGTTTTTGCAAACTCTTGTATCGATCAAAAGTGATCAATCCATTTGGACGTTGACATCATTTTGACAAATGTCTCTCGTCACTCCAATTGACCAAATTTTTCAAAATTATTTTTGAGTTGATCAGATCCATCAGGTATGGTATAGTGCCTACCCTAGAGGATTGCATTTTCATGCTAGGCCTACCCTTGGCACAAAAAGGGTTCCCCCATAGGACATGCATCCGAATTTCCTGGATATCTACTAACTCTTGCCTTTTTCTCTTTCTTTTCTTTATTTTTATTGTAATAACTAAGCAAGGGTTAAATCTAAAGGCAATTCCTTTCAAAATTCTCAGGTAATATTTAAACATAGCTTCTCGTCGAAGCCCCATCATAACATGATCCCGTAGCCAAGCTCAAAGGAGTCTTGTAAACATGAGTTCACAACCGGAACAATCAGATAGGTCTGCTATTACCGCTCAACCCGAGACCATGAGTTTGGGGGTTCAGTTGACTGAGATGCTCACTAAGTTCGACAAGATGACCACTGAGATGGCGGCCCAAAGGAAATTGATTGACAAGCTAATCAGCAGGGAGTTCAACCCGAACCTATACCCGTCAAGCAGGCTGAGCAAGAGCCATTTGTCATCCCTTCAACTCAAGTCACCGTTATTCCATATTTACCTATTCCACCCGAAGGAACTTTCACATATCCCACCATACATTTGCCATACACTTGCCCTCCTGATCCTTCATTCTTCCCTACTTACATGCAAGGCCCACAACCCCAAATCACTTCGAATATACCTCCTAAGCCGCATACCTTTTATCACGATACAGCTGAGCCTTTCCTACCAGACCATACTATTCAAACCAAGCCAGAAATTGGGGAATCTTCCGCTCCCGTTGATATAAAGCTGCTCAAACGCCTTGACCGTTTTGATGAGTTTATAAGGAAGAGTCAGGGGTTGAACAAGCAAGGAGTCCTGGATTACGATGAACTTTGCCTTTTCCCAAATGTGCAATTGCCTGAAAGGTTCAAAACCCCGAAGTTTAACAAATATGATGGGACGGGCAATCCCAAGACGCACCTCCGATTGTTCGCCAACAAGTTGGGTAGGCCAACAGATGATGAAAATCTGCCTTTGAGGCTATTCCCAGAAAGTCTGGAGGGGGATGCACTCGACTGGTATTCCAAGCTGAAACCCGAAGAAGCGAAGACCTGGCTTGACTTGTCCAACGCTTTTGTAAAGCAGTACGAGTATAATTGCGAGCTGGCTCCAACACGAACCACGTTGGAAGGGACAAAGAGGAAACCCTCCGAGGATCACAAGACTTATGCCAAGAGGTGGAGGAAAATAGCTGCCAAAGTCGAGCCACCAATGACTGAGGACGAAATCATACGCACTTTCATTAAGGCACATGATCCGCCGTACTTTGAAGAAATTTTTCGCATGACTGGATGCTCGTTTGCCGCTATTGTCAATAAGCTTGAAGAGTTCGATGACTTCGTGAAAGCTGGGAAGATTGTTAATGTCTCTGCCCTCAAGTCCCAGTTGGATGCTTTGCAAAGCCAAGGTAGTAATGGGAAGAAGCAACAATCCAAAAAGCAAGAGGGGAAATTGCTTTTGTTTGGGATCGAAACCCTATTTCAAAGCCCAGATTTCGACAATACCCTACCTACTCAAACCCTTACTCCTATTATTCAAACCCTCATCCTGTTTATCACACCAATATCCCTCATCCTCGACCTCGCCCTAATTACACCAACTCGCCTTTAGCCCCTTTCCAAATTTCTCAACCAAATCCTCACCAAAACCGTCATCGGCCTCCACTCAATCCAAGAATGCCTCCACCAAACAGACCCACCTACAACTACCCCCAACCCACTGAAACCCACGATCAAAATCGTTCTCAAACATTCACCAATCTTGGCAGGCCTTTGGACCAATTATATGAACAATTAAAAGCCGCCGGTAAAATCGGCGAAATTCCCCCTCCAACTTATCCTCATGGCGTCCGTTCCGGATACAATCCACAGTATACTTGTGCCTATCATTCGGGAGCACCTGGCCACCCAACTACTGGTTGTAGAGCACATAAACAGAAAGTTCAAGAAATGATCGAAGCGGGGGAAATAGTGATTAGAAGAAATGCAGAACAAGGGCCGAGCATAAGTACGAATCCCTTTCCCGAACACAAAGGCGCCTTTGAGGCATATATCTCCAAAGATGAAATTTGAAAGTCTTGAAGGAGCTTTGCACAATTTGGATGGCCGAGTGTTTTCCCTCTTGAAGGGAATTTTGGTAAATCTGGGGATTGTGATTTGCTAAGAATTCATGAAAGTTTTCACTGTTGTTGTGTAAATAGCTTTGTCAAATTCAAGTTTTGGCTAAAACAGTTTTTATCAAGCTCCTGTGTTTCAATAGCATGCATAATTGCATCTTTTCATCATTTTGTTTGTTCGATACCATTTTGTTTATATTGGTTGATTACCATTTTCAATTTCATTCTAAATTCTTTCGATGACCAAAAATAAAATTATTTGACCCTTTGAATATCCCTGTTCCGGAATCCGATGAAGCCATACATTGAAAAAAGTCCTTTCATGGAAAAATCCCTTCTTTGAGAAAGCCTTAATTGACAAATCCCTTCATGGAAAAATCCCTTCATTTGAGAAATCCCTTCATTGAGAAAGCCTTCATTGAGAAATCCCTTCTTTGAGAAAGCCATCATTGAGAAAAACCATGGAAAAATCCCTTCATTTGAGAAATTCCTTCATTGATAAATCCCTTCATTTGAGAAAATCCCTTTCCAGCCAGATTGAAAGTTGATTGGTTAAAGCAGTGTCATTAACGATTGATTCTGATTGATGAAAAGCAGTTGAATGCTATGTGCCATGACCAATGTTGTCAAAACGCATGGCCTGTGTTCATAACAAAAAGGTCCACCGGCGATTCTTTGAAAAAGGGACAAAGTTCTAAAGCGAAGTTGCCATTGCAAGATGAGGTCAAAGGTGAATTTGATTCTAAACTGGCCGGGTCATTTGTCGTTCAAAAGGGGCTACCGGGCGGAGTACTTGTTTTTAACAGAGATGGACGGACCGACTTTCCCTCAACTTATCAACTCAGACATGTGTAAGAAATTCTTTATTTGATTATGTAAATTCCTTCTAGGAAATCATCCAAGAGACGAGGCAAAAGTCAGGCCATCTTCCTTTCCAATCAAAACATTTCATCCCTAGTCATCTCCTTTGAGCTATCAGAACAATAATTTTCGTTTGGCAACCCCTGAGAATTGCAAACCCCACACTGGGGCAAATTCATTTTGAAAAATGATCAGAAAGAAAAGAAAATCCCCACACTGGGGCAAATTTATATTTGAAAGAGATCTGAGGAAAAGAAAGAACCCCGACACTGGGGCAAATTTATTTTGAAAGAGAAATGAAAAGGGAAAAGAACCCCACACTGGGGCAAATCTAGTTTTTGAAGAAAAATGCAAAAAGTAAGAAGAATGCAATGAAGAAAATGCAAAGAAAGAAAAATCCAAGCAAACTGGGGCAAAATTTCCTCGGTTTCGTTCAAAAATTGGAGATAATTTCAAAATGATGCAATCTCAGGTTATTTCACGCCTCTCATCAAAATTTGCTTTCAGGCCTCAACTTTCTTTGAAAAACACCCCACCTGACCTCATTACAAAAGCCCAAAGTCCTGGCTTTCGTCACTTGTTGTATTTCTATTGGGAATTTCGCTAATCAACCGACAAGGGATGTCCATAATGCCTTCGCATAATCTTACAAGGGAAGTGCATTTTGCTGATGCCAGCAATCTTCAACTTACATGTCTGAGTCGATCATGGTTGAGGTGCTTCATTGTCCTTAGATGAAGACCCAAAAGGGCAACTCAAAAGCAAAGGAAAAAAAAAAGAAGAAAAGAGAAAAAAAAAGAAAAAAAGAGAAGAGCAAAACAAAAGAGGTGGGGGGGCAACCTTGGTGAAAACCCGAAAGGGCGCCAAGGTAGTAAGCACAAGGAGGAACAACCGGTGGTTTGATTTATTCGGATTTCTCCTCATTTTTGTCATATTTCTGCCAATATTGAATTTCAGAACAAAGATATTCAGAGATTTGAATATGACATCCGTTGGCCAAAGCTGAGTCATTTTGTAAAACATTCTTTTGCAAATACATTCTTAGGAAGCTCATTTTTTCAAAATTACTGGCATTCACGGTATTTTTGTAGCATTTAAGCACAAATGGTTATGTGTACATTCTTGTGCATATTCGCTCTTCCATGACATGTGAATACATCATTCTTTATCATTGAATTTTGGTGAATAACAACCCCTATGGTTTACTCAAAGCATACTTGGATTCAGTCATCTTTCGGAAATGTTTGAGATTCAGTAAAGCCATTACGTAGACCTCATAATATGGAAAAATGCATCTTTGGTCAGTCTGGGAAAGGTAGAAAAGTTTTAAAGTGGCAAATTCAACTAAGTCAGATGCCGCAGCAAAAGTAATCGAAGGCATCAAAAGACTCATGTTTACGCAACTCTCAAAGGCAAATGGATCAAATGATGGTGGCACTTTCTTTGATTTTTCTCTTTTACAGGAAATTGCGTGTACAAATGGAAACAATCACACCTTGCACTGGAGCCAGTATCGGAAAGATCCTCCAGTAAACAAAGGCAAATAAAAAATGTTGCAAGCAAGTTTGATTAGAGTGCAACAACGTGACAATCCAGAATCAACTATTGGTTTAGATGCAGAAACCTAATTTCTACTGGGGCAAAATTCTGGGCCTTTTGGGGGTAAGTATACTGGAATTTCCCATTTCATTTTGTTCAGCCACTAGTCGTGGGTCAGTCCCACTAGTGCGCATTTCATTTTGTTCAGTCACTAGCCGTGGGTCAGTCCCACTAGTGCGCATTTCATTTTGCTCAGCCACTAGCCGTGGGTCAGTCCCACTAGTGTGCATTTCATTTTGCTTAGCCACTAGCCGTGGGTCAGTCCCGCTAGTGCGCATTACATTTTCGTTAGCCACTAGCCGTGGGTTAGTCCCCACTAGTGAGCATTTCATTTTCCCCGCCACTGGAACATGGGTCAGTCCCACCAGTGAGCACTACATTGCAATTCTGAAACGTGGGTCAGTCTCATTAACACCTCATTTCGCTTTTGTCATTTGCATCACCAATAAACAGGGGTCAACCCCAACAACACTCCATTTCACTTCAATTCATCCCGTATTAAATTTCCTGTTCGGGTCGGTCCGGCGTTAAATTTCCTGTCTGAATCCTCTCCATTTTAAAAGTTTTTGTCAAAAGAGGTTAGTCCTCGTTTCAGAAGCGTCCACCGTTCGTGACGTGCGCAGCCAAATAACACAGGTAAGTATTTTGTGTCTACTTCTTTGTCTCAAGTTTTTTCAAAACTCAGACAAAGAGGGGCAAACTATAGACACCAAATTTTAAATAATTTGTATGCATCTATTTCATAATTTTTGTTTTAGATTGTTTGCATTTTTAGTTCATTATCGTTTGTTTTGCACTTTTAGTTGTTATTTCATTTTAGTTTTACTCATTTTGCCCTTTTAATTTGTCTAGTTCATTTGCTATTTATTTTTATTTGTCATATTAGTTTTATTCACTTTTTAGTTTTTTAATTTTTAGTTTTTAGTTTTTGTTTTATAAGTTTTTAAGTTTAGCGTAGAGTTTCTAGAAAAAGAAAAAAAAGGGAAAAGGAAAACATTCAAAAAATATATATATGTTTTAATCATTTTTGTTTTATTCTTTGCTTTCTTGGAAAAAATGGAAAAAAACGATGAAAATGGAAAATGAAAAAAGAGGAATTTGGAAATTGCATTTTTTTTTGTTTCTAGTTTATTTTTCATCCAATATTAATTAAAGTGTTTTTTGTTATTTATTTCTGTTATTTTTAATGTTGTTGCAAAAAATAAAAAAAAAAGGAAAAATTGCTCCGCGGCATGCGAGCTGCCGCGACTTGCAAAGGAAAGGTTCGGCAGCCCCTTGGCTGCAAATTGCAGAAGGAGGACTGGGTTTTAGGGATTGGAGATGCCCATATAAATAGAAGAGGAGGTTAGCAGCTGCAAGAAAAAAGGGAGGCGGCCGTGAAGACTGGGGTTGAAAAGGAGAAAAAGGAAACAGCAAGAGGGATCGGCTGGGTAGAACTGAGAGCAAGAGAGAAAAAGGGGGCATCGAGTGACGGCTGCAAAAGCTGGAGGAAGGAAAGAAAAACAGAAAGGTTACGGCTGAGAGTTAGGAGCAGGAGCTGGGGACTGAAGAGAAAGGATCGGGCAAGGGAACAGGGGGTTTTGAGAGGGAGTGACGGAAGAGGACCGAAAGAAAAAGCAGAGGGGAAATAGAGAGGGCTGGGGCAGAGGAAAGAAAGCCAAGGAAGCTACGGACTGGCTTGGAGAGCAAGAGGGAGCTGGAAAAGAAAGAGAAACCAGAGAGAGAGGTGACGGCGGAAAGAAAAGGGGAGGAGAGAGACAGATTTTCTGGGCAGAAGAAAGCAAGAGTGTGGCGGTTGGGGAATTAGAAAAGGAACCGAAAACGTGAATGGAAAAAGAGGGAAGAACGGGAAGTGCAGAAATTTTTTCTACGGCGAACCTGTTACCAGGCTGAATGAACAGCCCACTTCATCGTGCATTTCAGATCAATTGTTGAATTTTTTGGGACGATTTTATTATTTCTGCACTTCCCCTAGATGTCAGGCAACAAGTTTTATTCAAAGGTCATCCTGTAAAAACATCTCTAACGTGGCCAAATTGGAGCTCAAAGCTGTGGGTTCTCCAACGCTGCGCATTCCTGCCGCAAAATTGTCTCCAAGCCTCGATCCAAAATCTGGTGCAATTTCTTGGAGTATTTCACTTTCATTTTGCTTTACAAAGGCTCTGAGGTAGCCATCGCTTCTCCCTTTTATTGTTTAAACACCATTTTATGGGAGTCCAAGTTCATGAGATGTGATTTTGAGTTGATCTTGTTGCGGTTGATGTTCGATAGCCATGACTGTTTTTTTTTCTTTCTCTTTTCATCCGATTGAATCTTCATGAACACTAGTTAAACATTGGCCTTTGCGTCATTTGCTGTGCTTTATTAGTCTTTGACATGTTTAAGAGAGGAAAACGAAAGAATCATATGCTAATCTTGCAACTTTTCATCAAGAATCTTCATTTTTCTTCCTTGTCCTCTTGCCGATAGCTGGTTTGAAACCTGGAATTGCATGATCTTGCGATGGGTTTTGAATTATGTGTTTAAATCACTGTAATGTTTATTTCTATCTCTGCAAGCTATGTAACTCATGATCTGAAACTAGTTTTGAGGTTTTGTTTGGAATATGCAAATGGAAGTATTCTATTTCTTTGTTGCTTGCAAATCTAAAAAAAAAAAGGAAGAAGGGGGGGAGATTTTGAGCTTTAATCTCATGTTTTGTGCTGTTTCTCTGTTGGATGGGGATTCTTGTGAGGTTCTAGTTGATAAGGTCATGGACTCCATTTGAGTTTGCTTGGATATTTGGGTTTATGAAGCTGCTAAGAAGATTGCAGCGAGAAAGCTTTCAATTTTTGCAGATTGTATGAGTTTTTTTTTTTTTTTTTTTTTGTATTTTTGCATGAGTCTTTCTATGTTTTGCTTGTTTAAATGCTAAAGTTCTATATTCGTTGTTAGTTTGGAGTTTTGGCACTTGATGGAAAAGTTTAGATCATATTTGGGCATGTGAATTGGCAACATACGGCTGAAAATAAGAGTTGCAGAAAGCTTTAGCTGCAGAATTTTTCTCCTACGTAAGTTTGCATGCAAACAAAGAATAAAATTTGCACTTTGACCCCCCAAGTCCCCTTTAGTTGCGTTGTGGCCCAATTACATTCCAAGTTCTTGCAATTAGGTCCTAAATAATTGTAATCTGAACCATACTTGACTTTTTCATCATTTACGGACTTTGGTGTTCCCAAAATGCTTCAATTGGACTTGAATGATTGAGCGAGTTTGCTTTTGAGTCCTTGGTAGTTTTAATTTTTGCAACTTCATTGTTTGTTTGATTCCAATTAGCCACTATGCTTTGTTTCAATTGCACTTAATTCATGACTTTGGGGGCTTTATGACCAAGTGAGCTTGTGATTGCCTATTTTCTTTAATTTTCCCAAATAAATTGATACCTTGACCATTTCTTTTATTTTGGAGGATAAATAAGTGACTTCACCCCATTAGAACTCCATTTCAAGGGAGGTATAATTTCTTTTATCTTTTTTTTGTCTCTCCTATGTGATCCAACGTGCTAAGTGAAAATTGCATGTCTACTTGCTTCCCTTGTTTTTTTCCTTCATTCCTTTTATTTATGTCATTTACTTTTTGCTTTTATTTAAGTTATTCTTTATGGGGTATGTGTACATCTCTTGGCTTGTAATAGATAGGGCTTGGAGGGGCATTCAATGAAGACCTATCGAAGTCATGTGCCTAGCTAGCAAATGTAATAGTTAGGGCTTTAATTGTCTTATGTGTCTTGCATGCTTAGTTACTACGTGTTAATTTGCTTTGTTAGGGCCTTGCATCTAGTCGAGAATGCTAAATGTTATGTGCTATGTGTTTATAAGTGTTTGGCATGTCTACTCGCTTTCCATAGCTTGAATGAATGTGATGGATGAATGTACGTTTCCACTAGTCCAACGCTAGTCGGAATTCATAGAATGGGTTAGTCCAACGCTAGACCCTTAGGGATTTCCCCTCGTTAGTACATGTTTGCATGTTCATTACATGTCATGCATTCTTTTAGTTTTTCTATCATTTGGCATGTCCCTCTAATCCCCTTTCCCCTCACTTTAGGTCTTGCATCTCATGCTAGTTAGGGTACATTTGCCTGAAGAGTCCCCTTATGATAAGAGAAACGAGCGAGTGTGGCTACTCGATAGCCTTAGCACGCTAGTTTTGCTTTCTAATCAAAGGGAAAATCGAAGTCGAAAAAGTTAGGAGTCATTCCCATACCCGACCTGATGCATTCCTTTAGGTTCATTCATTCTCATTTATCACTTACTCATTTTTTTTCAATTCACATTTCCTCATCACTTTTCATTTCCTTATTGTTCATTTTGATTTCTACTTCACAAAATTGCACTTAATTACACCTATATGCACTTATCACTATATTTCATACACTTGCACACAAACACTTGGATTTTTCATACAATTTCACACGTGCACCTTTTTATACACTTGCACACTTGCACTTTAGCCATCATTTGCATTAATCGACCTCTATAAGGTTTTCCTTTATTGGCCGCCACAATTCATGTGGTTGGGACCAAAAACCTTACAAGAGACATTTTAGAATTTAGGTTTGCATTTTTTCCTTCTTTTTGCATTCATGTAGTGCATCCAAATGTAATAAATTCTTTGGTTAAAATAAGAAAAACTTTGATTAAATCACGCAACTAGCCTTAGCTAGGTCGAAGGGGTGCCTTGGATTTTTATCCTTGCCTTCCCCTTCGTCAAATGTGACTCCCGAACCTTTTTCGTTGGTTTACGTGGACTAGGAGTCGTTTAAAAGGGGTTTCTTACTACTCTTTCCCATTTTTTCTTTAAAAAATTCATTTTTAGGTGACTTGGTACACCTTAACTCATTACCAAGTGGCGACTCCGTTTTTTATTTCAAAAACCCTTTTTAAACCATACTTTTTGGGTCAAATCGTCGCACTCTCAAAACCCCCATTTAGACCTATTTTCCTTTTAAATCACAATTCATTTTCCAATCACAA
The DNA here is from genome assembly GCF_036785885.1 of Coffea arabica. NCBI lineage: Eukaryota > Viridiplantae > Streptophyta > Magnoliopsida > Gentianales > Rubiaceae > Coffea > Coffea arabica. Next base: position 10,924,158 of record NC_092326.1, read on the forward strand.
AAAAATACATTTTTTAAACCATTTATTTATTTATCAAAAAATGGGGCGCGACAGTATATTTACGTTTGGTCTATGAAACCCTAGTTATTTTTGTCCAAGGGTCCAAATGTCCTCGTTTCACTTTAAAGTCTTTTTGTACGTTCTACTCAATAATTGTTGAGTTTCTTTGATTGCACCTAATTGTTGTGCTAGATGATCTGTAATATTCTTTCTCATTTAATTTAGGTTGTCTCGTGACTGAGGATAATATCCGGAAGGATATTTTACCCGTTGTTTTGCGTACATAGGTGAGTGTTTCTTGTTTGTTATATTCTCCATGACTTCATGACTTGTTGTTGTTGTTTGATGATGTGTTAAGTGTTTTCAATGATTTCCAAAACGAATTTTCTAGGCGAGCGTGTACTTTATCGCGCTCGACCTAAATGAAATGTAAAGTTTTCAATGATTTAACGATTGAAACATTAGTTTCGCATGATGTAAGCCTCTTGGCTGAATTGGGCCCTGCCCTTCATTACCGATCGACTCGAGTCAGAAGCGGACTCGGTCGGGCGATATGGTGACCCTGGGTGAATTTGGTATACTCGAGTATTACCTTGTAGTCCGGCCACGTCCAGATGGGTGGAGTCCGGCCAACATCCGGATGGGTGGAGTCCGGTCAACGTCCGGAAGGGGATGAATGAACGAACGCAGGCACGAGGGTTTTACTTCTCAAAAAGGAAATTTTCAAAAAATTGGAGGAATAAGGGAAAATGTCAGGGGAACGAACAAACGAACGAATAGCTCCATGTGGACCCGTATCCTTTTAATGAATGTGTTACTATCGCTTTCCATTGTAAAAATTTCTTGGATATTGATACTCCTCCATGTTTAACGTATTGAATTGACTATCTGATTATGTGTTCGGAACCTCACTGAGTTTTTAGCTCACCCCTTTAGTTTTGTTTTCCTTAACAGGGGACGGCGAGCAGGATGAGAGCATAGACTAGCCTAGTCTAGTTCTTTTGTTTTTTTTTGTAATGGTTCTTGCCCTAGTGCTTGGCATGGGGTGGATGTATGAAGGATTGAGAACCTTTGTATATTCGATCTTTATACTCCCTTTTGGGATGGCAATGTATATAAGTTTCGCTTTAAGTTTGGATCGCTGCCCTATTTATTCTTGTGATTTATTTCGATTTTAATTGAGAACTATAGTGAACGACTGAGTCCCGGCGAGAGTTGGGCAGGCGACCCGCCGAACCCTGGGGTACGCCCTAGGGGGAGGTGGTGTGAGGCCCCAGTCCGTTCGTAAGTTGATATTAGGGTTTTCCATTATTTTGTGCGGCTAATTGGGGTTTTAGGGTAAGAAGGAAACCTCTAGTGTTATAAATTATTAGAAAGCCTAAGTTGGGTTTAAAAACCCTAATTTTGCCAATATTATAAAGTTGTTATTTAATTGTTTTATTTATGGAGAAAGTATGCTTAAGTATAAATGATTAAGAGAGGAAAGTGATTAGTGAAGTACTTAAGTGGGATTATGTGTTTTAAACTAGATTAAGTTATAACCTATGGAGTAAATTGAAAGATTATCAAATGTTTGAGGGCAAATGTATAAGAAAGAGAGAGTTGGAGTGCAAGGGTTAAAAGTGCAATTGAGGAGCTTTTATGTGATTGGTTAGCCTTAAAAATATCTCTCCTAAGTGGTCTTGCACCACATATTAGTCTCAAGGGCCATAATTAAGTCATTTGTAAGACAAACAAAACAAAAAAATTGACGAGTAAATTGGAGAGAGAGGGCCGGCCACCTTGAAGGGAGAAACCAAGGAAAGTTTGTGAAGTTCAATCAATTTCCCTCCATAAATCTTCATTTTGAAGCATAAAGAATCTACTTTGGAGTTGGCTTAAGGTCATTAGTCATCATACATCCTTAATCTTGAGGTAAGAAAGTCTATTTGAAGACTTAAGTTGATTATTGCTTGATGAACTAGTGGTTATTTTGGTATAGGATCTTAGTTGTGCTTGATTGTGGTACCTCTTATGCCTATCACTTGTTTTTATGGAGTACTTTGGTTAATTTTTGTGATTTATGTTGCTGAAAATTTCGGTCAAGAGAAAGAGGAATTAGGGCTTCTTGCTTTAATGTTTTCCTTAGTTGCTTGAATTGAGAAATTGATATGTAGTGGTTGTGTTTGATGATTTGCTTCACTTGATTGGTTGGTTTCTAGCAAAAATCTGGTTTGGGTTAAGAAACCCTAGACTCCATTAGGTTAGATTAGTTGAGCTTATGGCTATTGAGTTTGAGTTTGTGTAGTTGGATGGGAAAATAAGTTCTATGGTGCTAATAAAATTAGCTTATGGATTATGGTTAGTATTTGGTGATTTTGGGTTAATTTGTGAAAGAATTTTAGACCACTCCTAGACTGATATAGTTATGGGTTTTGGGTATCGTTTTGGTTAGAAAATTCGCATAAGAACAATAGAAGGGGACCGTGCGGTTGCGGCGCGCAAAACTGGCGAAACTGGAAAAAACAGGACAGTTCAGGATCCGAACTTCGGCTTTATTTTTCTTGATGTTACGTATGGATTCAGAAGTTCCTCAAAACATGAACGTTGTAGCCTTGTAAGTCCTCCATATGCCTACAAAATTTCAGGTCAATTGGATTAGTGTATCCTGAGTTATCGACGAAATGCTCAAGCCTGTTTTGACCCTCTGATTCTGTGCGTTTTTAGTTTCGCTTCTGCCCGTGACTTTTTCGGTTTTGATTCCGTACGATCTGGGTTTTGACTCCTTCATAAGAAATATAGATCTTGGTTTTGGCTTCGAAACGGTATAAAGTGCGTTGAAATCCGAGTTCCGTAGCTCCTGTTATGACCAAAACAAAATCGATCGTCAGAACTGCCTTGTATCTGGACAGTTCTGACGGGTACTTTGACACTCAAATTTCGTTCTGTTCTGAGTGGATTCAGGTCTCGGCCAAAACATCAAAGTTTTATCCTTATGTCTCAGATTTCTAATGCCTTTGGAATTTCCTGATTTGGATTTGTGAGCTGGGAGTTATAGTCTAGCAAACATACCCTGTTCGTTACTCTAAAGTGCAAATTCCTGGAACGGTTTTCTACACTTTCGACCTATCTCTGTTCAGATCCGGAGTTAGGTGTCTTCATAAAAGTTATAGACTTTTCTCTTAGCTTCGCAACGGTACCTCATGTACCTTAAACCGACATTCCTAGCCTCACTTTTGACCAAACCGGCTTAAGAAGGCAGAATTGGCCATTTCCGTTTGCCGTTCCGCGCGGACGCGTGCGGCCGTTTTGCCGTTTCCGCACTTGCATGTGCCGATTTTGCCGTTTTGATTGTTTTATGTATGTTTGTAGCCGTTTATGATATTATGTGACGCAATCTTCTATTTCAGACGGTGGTGAGCTAGGTGGAGCCGGTGGGGCCTACTAGCTATTCTTCGCGACTCCAATTTCGAATTTTGCTCTTTTGTTCATTGTGTAAGTATTCAGGCCGCTCTTGTGTGTTATTTGTTTATGTGTTTTGATATACATAAAAAGGGTATCTAGGCGAGGGTGTACTTTATCGCACTCGACCTAAACCCGAAATTTGTGCACATATTTGTACATGAATCATTTTGAAACTAAAACACTTGAGCTTGTGGCTCGGGGTGACTTTTGAATAATTTTGTGAAGTTTGTGTGTTTGTGGGGCGATCTTAATACCTAGATGGACTATTCGAGCCGGTTAGGGCTTGGTCGAAGTCAGTCCAACCTGGTTTGAGGTCACCAAGTTTGTGAACCCGGTTCACCGAGTATGTGGGCCAATTTTGTGACCCGAGCTTGTGACTCAAGCTCAAGTTTGTGATTTCGTTCGCCTGGGCAAGTTTGTGAGGTGACTGGCCAGTGAGGGTGATAAGGTGTCGGTGGGTGTACAAGTGAAGTTCTATGGACCATTAATTGCAGTCGACGGGGTGTCGGCAGGAGTTCACGCATGACATATGAATTGGCTTTGGAGCCACCCGTATCCTTATTATGTGACGTTATCTTTCTGTTTTGTGTTACTCTTACTGTGTAACTATTGTTATGTGACATTTACGCTTTCGCCCCTGTTTACTTACTAAGCATATTCCTTTTGTTTTCCTTAGCAGGGGCCGACGCGGGGACTTTTGGCACGTGCACTAGTATAGATAGGTTTGCTTGTAATAGTTGGACATCTACTATGTTTGTTTTTGTTTTTGTTTTGGTGGTTTGTATAAGGACCCTCCTTAGGGTCTACATTGTGGTTTTGGTGGTAGTTATAAGGATGTAATAGTGTAAACAGGTACTTTTGGAGAATGTAATTATAACTCTTTTGAGATTGTATATAGTACTCTTTTGGATTTTTTGGCTTTGATTGTTTTAAGTTTTGAGTCTTGGCGCGAGCTAGGCAGGCGGCCCGCCGATACCCTTGGGTTCGCCCTTGGGAGAAGTGGGGTCGTCACAGGTGGGGCTGTCACATATAGGGTAATATAGACTTAAGAATTAGCTACAAAACTTGGTTACTACTTCTACTAGATCTTAAAATCAAACATAGTATACCGGCAATATGCTATTTTCTCTAATCGAATTGCCTTCCTTCATTATTAACCACAAATAGAGAATTCTTGTTCAAATCCTTTTTCTCAAAATCTCCATACCTAATTCGAAAACTCTCAATCTTGGCACAATAATAACCAAAATCAAGTTCCTATGTGGTATCATAGAAGGGTAGAAAATAGAAAAGATAGTCAAGCAAAAGTTAAAACGAGTTCAAAAGAAATTCATGTGTAACCGTAATCAAATCGCAATAAGATCATAGAAACATGAGATAAACGTATGTAGGTATAGAACAAATAAAACAATTATAATACTAATGCCTTAACGTTTGCAACGATAACAAATCTAACGATCATATACAGAAACCCTAACTAGACGTGCACGAGATTAATCCATGACAACACTCACTGATCCATTTTTCGTAATCATTTCAATCTCAAATCCATTACTAGAACTTTTCACACCTTGAATTTTACCCTCCAACTTTATCTCAAGTTCTCTAGTACTCTCTACTTTTGGTACTCAGATATAAGAAGTCAAAACTAGGAGAATTCACATCTCAGGCCGTACGCTCCTAAGTCCAAATCTTCCAAGTTTAAGATTCCTACCTGACATATATTTCTATCTAACTGAAGTATCATGCTAAAAGTTTTATGCCTATACCTTTCATAATTCACAACTTATGCTCGTGAAGAGCTCTAAGTCCTTTACACATATTCATATAATTGGGACCATATCACCACTTGGCCCAAACTCACCCCATGCAGAGACCACGCGAAGCAGTTCTGATACCGTCTATAACAATCCCACCTTTCCCTAAGGCAAACTAAAGGGTTCGGCGCACCGCCTGCCCAACTCTCGCCATGACTCACTCTGTCACTTCAAATATAATAGGTTATAACCTCAAGGGGAAAAGAAATACCGGTTTCCAAACTTGAAACATACATATACTTTCATTTTTGTTTCAAACATTCGTACAATCCCACATATATCAAAAGATGTGAGTTTCAGATACATTCAGTCCTAATCGAGCACTAGCGCGAGTACAATCGCAAAATTCAAAAACTACTAGACTATGCTAGCCTGTACCAGTGTCACGCCTCGTTCGTACCCGCTATAAGGAAAACAAATGGCGTGGAATGAGCTAAAAGCTCAGTGAGGTTCCAAATAGCAAGTTGACCATTATTGAAAAGTACAAATATCACGTAGCAAAATAGCGAGCATAACAAGTTCGTTAATGTGAGAACCCAGAACGGAAAAAAAAAATTTATTATTATTATTATATATTATTTTATTTCTGTGCACCGTTTTCTTTTATTTGTTTTATTATATTACTTTTATTAACATTTTATCAGTAAATATAGTTTTAAAATCATTTTACTAGTATAAGGTAGTTCGTGAGAAATTTGGAACGTATTTTGGACGTGGGACCCGCTAGTGCATTAAGTGAGAGAAATTCGGTCGATTCGATTAAATTTTGCATAAAGGGATTGTATTACTAGGTGTTAGGAGATGATTAGAGGTTACCTAGATGGATTAACCATGGAGGGACAAGAGGATAACTCTAAGTGAACATAAGGTGCCAAGTGTCCAATTTTGGTTGGCCAAACCATACCTAACTTTGCCTAACTTTCTTTGTCTTCACTTAAAAGTCAAAATTGGACCAAATTATCTTCATTCTTCATCTCCTCATGGCCGAACCTCTCTAAGCAACAAAGAGAAAAATTCCTCAACCTTCCATCTTCTCATCTTGCTTCAACCTTGAAAATCAACCGATTTCTTCTTGAATTAGTCCATAAAATCATCTTGCTAGGAGTGTTTGAAGACCTTGGTGGTGTTGTTTTGGAAGAAAACTCTCTAAGCTTCAACCTTTCTTGAAGATCTAAGGTATCTTGCTTGGAACTCATCTTTTGTTTCTACTTTTGGCCAAGTGGTGCCTTATAGTAGCTATATGCGTGATTGTACGGAAGATTTGGTGGATTGGAGTGAAGTTTCCTTAATTTTCTGATTTTTCTTGGAATTTTCTGGTTTCATATGGATGTGATGTTGTGGTCATCTATGTTGGTTGATAATAATGGGGAATGACTCTAGGAGGTGTGAATTAGTGATGATTGCAACCAATTTTGAAGTTGGATTGAAAAATGAAAAGTTAGGGTTTCCAAACCCCTAATTCTGTCCGGTTTTGTATCTCAGGCTTAGAGGCCGAATTGGACTTTACTCAAAACATGAAAGTTGTAGGTATTGATGTGTTTGAGGTGCCTGTAAAATTTCAGGTCATTTGGAGTAGTGTAGAGAGAGATATGTCGATTTTACTGTTGCTGTTCTGGGTTGATCAGAATGCGAAAACTGCACTAGTAATTAGCCATTTTGACTGGAATTTGTTTGGATTTTGTTGTTGGTGTCTTCTGATGAAATGTAGCTGGATGTCGTAGCTATCATATGCCTTTGGAATCACTGCATTTGGACTTGTGTAGACTGAAATGGACTCATTACAGTGTTGTGCAATTTGTGAACCTGCAATTTCGGTTCTGGTTTGGTAATCTGCATTTTTGACCTAGTTGTGCTAGGATTTGGACCGAGTGGCCTTCTACATTGTTGTAGCCCTGGTTCTTAGCTTCGAAACGGTGGGTCTTACACCCTAATCCGATAAGCGTAACGCAATTTGTGCCATTACCGCATTAGGAGGTCAAAACTGTTTTTTTTGTTGTTGGAACAAATGAGTTACATTTCCTGATTTTCTGGTTTGCTTTCATGCTTAAAATGCATATGAAACCCTATTGGGGTTGTGATTGGTATTGCTTATGACTCGTGTTTGAGTCTTAATTGTACTTTCTTGATTATTATAGGGCGTGCCGGTGATCCGAGGCTCACGTCGGGCGAAAACTTGTGAAATTACTTTGTTTGACTTGGTGAGTGTACTACTCACCTATTTGTTATTCCGTGGCTTTCTTGTACTTGAATTCTGTGTTTTGGATTAGATGGGATGATTGTTTGGACTAGGTGAGGCGAGGGTGTACTTTACCACTCTCGTACTCTCTGGCCTACTTGTTTGGATATGATATAACTTGAATACTCTTGACTGTATTTGATTTGGGTGTCGCTTGGATGCCGATCTTGACTGTACCTCTGGATCTGTACTGTTCACTTTGAGCTCTACCTCATTGGAAGTCAATGGACTCGAGCCAGTAAGGACTTGGTCGGGGACATTTGACAAGCCATGGGGACTGTATTTGAGAATCTTTGGGTATGAGACCGTAGATTCCGGTTTACTCGAGTAATACCAATTCTGTACTGTGTGGTGTTCGGGCCCGGTAAGGGGAAAGTGAGGTGGACGGATAATTGGAGTAAAGAGGAGTCTACGGTATGATTACCTGATATACATTGACGGAGGGTCAATGAAATGAGATCAAGTATGGCAAAGCGGAAAAGGGCTCTTGAGAGCCATCCGTATCCTTTTATTCCTTACACTTGGGTGTTATTGCTTTTACTTACTTGACATGCGTATTTGGATTGAATATTTCTTGTGTTTACGTGCTCTTGGTATATGTACGTGATAGTACCTCATTGGGCGAAAGCTCACTCCGTAAATTTTGTTTTCCTTACAGGGAAGTATCTTTTGGACTTTTGATTTTGAAGAATGAGTTGAGTAGAGCTAGTCAAGAGATTTTGTATAGCTCCTCAATAGTTGGAACCTTAATTGTACTTGGATTCAATACTTCCTTTTGGCTTGTAAACATACGAATGTGGTTTGTAATAGTGAGTGTACTCTTGTCCAATGTATTATATTTGGCTTGTATATATTCTTTTCAGTGATTGTTGGATTACCTGTATTCGATTGGGTCTTGGCGGATGATGACGTGGCAATCACTATTCACCCTACGTTTTGACTTTTGTTTTCCGTTTTACGATTGTTGGGTTGGCTAAGCGCGCTAATAGTTTTCCCGAACGACTTGAGCAAGGATTTGACATTTTAGTAGTCCTGGCGAGAGCTGGGCAGGCATTCCGCTAACTCCTTTGGTATGCCTTAGGGGGAGGTGGGGCTGTCACAGTTAAAGTAAGCAATAACACGTCAAATAGCAAATGTCAAAATGAGCGAGTGAAATTTTTTTTTTGTTTTCCAAAAGAACAATAACACTTCGAGTAACAATCAATGTATAAGGATACAGATGGCTCTCAGGAGCCAAATTCCCATTTCTTCACCAGAGCTTGATTAAGTATTAGTTGACACTCCATCAACTTTCAAGTAAAGTAACTAGTCCAGTAGTACACCACTTAACTCCAATCCCTTATCGGGCCCGAACTCCACAATAAACACTAGTGGTAATACTCGAGTATACCGATTAGTCGAGGAGATAACACTTCACTCGACAACACTAGATACCCATGGTTCGTTATCTAATTGACTAAGCCCTTGCCGGCTCGACTCGATTAACTAGCCAGTGGGGTTTGGGTCCCCAAGAAGTCGAAGGGATATCATCTCCAATCGACTGCATCAAAATAAAATTACGGAGACGGGAATGATAGCCTAAGGTCTGATACCAACTTTGATAGCCCTACCTCTCCCTAAGGTGGACCCTAGGGTATCAGCGGACTGCCTGCACAGCTCTCGCTGGAGCTCAGTCGATCAAAGTACTAATAACTCAAATGAAGCGAATGAAGTATCTTCCATTACAAGGGAATGTAACCCTAATTTAAAACATAATCGCTTCACCAACACTCCAAAAGCTTAGTATACATAAAGCCAAATATCAACTTACCACACCACACATAAAATTACATAACAAGAGTTGAACTTATAGGTTTAAATTCCCCAGATAATTTTTATGAGTAAATATAGATTTTAGATGATTTTTCTAGTATCGGTTAGTTTTTGCGAAATTAAGAACGTATATCGGATGTGGGACCCACTAGTGCGAAAAGTTCGGAAAAATTCGGCCAACTAGGTTAAGTTTTGGATACTGGTTTCATTTACCGGGTGTTATGAGATAATTGAAGGTTGTTATATGGATGAGAGTGGAGAGAGACAAAGTGATAGAGATGCATTAAATAAGGTGACAAGTGTCACCATAAGATTAACTCTTACAATTTGACTTACTATTCATACTTTTACCATTTTGCTTAAATATCTCAAAAATTTGACCCAAAAATTATCAAAAATTCCTCCATAAGAGCCGGCCCTCTCTTCTTCTCTTTCTCTCTCTCTTACTCCAAGCACAAGGAAGAAACACTTCAATCTTGTTCCAAATCATCAAAACCAACCATCCAACCTTGATTTTGCTCCATAAAACACCTTCAAGTGGTGGTTGTGAGTTGTTTTGTGGATTTGTTTGGAAAGTTAAGGTGGTCAATAGCTCTCTCTCTCTCTTGTTCTTAAGGTAAGTTGTGAAGAACCACCCTCCTCCTTTAATTGATGCTTAAATCAAACTTAGTGGTAGCATAAGATGCAAAGTTATGGTTTATTTCTTGATTTGTGGTTGTAGTGATGAAGTTTTATTATTTTTGGGAATTTTCTGTTTTAAAATAAGCATGATGGTATGGTTATCTATGATAATGGGAAATGGAATATAATAACTCTAAGAGGTGGAACAAGTGATTAATTGCACCCAATTTCTGGTTTGGAAGGAATTTGAGAAAGTTAGGGTTTTATATCCCCAATTCTGTCCGGTTTTGTATCTCATGGTTAGAGGCCGAATTTGTGACGGCCCCACCTCCCCCTAGGGCGTACCCGAGGGTTCGGCGGGCCGCCTGCCCAGCTCTCGCCGGGACTCAGTCGTTCACTACAGTCCTCAAATAAATACAATACAAATCTCAAGTATACATCAAATGGTCCACAAATACACATCCGTCTCCAATAATTACATGTCACAAATGCAGCGGAAACTAATCCCAAATATATTACATGTCACAAAAGCAGCGGAAACTAATCCCAAATATACATAAAATAATTTCAAATCCAAAACTGTACAAGATATAGGCCATCCATTCACGTGAATAAGCACAACAAGTCCTGCCTTTGCCTTGAGCCCTATGGAGGGGAATAAAATATTTTTGGGGTGAGCTAGAAGCTCAGAGAGTAACCAAAAAATCAGTAATCAAATCGGTTTAACAATATTTCTTTTCAATGATGTCATAGATCAAATGATAAGTCCAGAAACGATTACAGCATTTACAAAACATTAAATATGGAGTATCAATAATTCAAGAAACATGTACAATGGAAAGCGAGAGTAACATTCATGAAAAGGATACGTTCATTTTTTTATAAATAATCCCTTGTTCATCTTTTATTCGTTCATCGTTTTTTTTCTGGACGTTGGCCGGTCTCCACCCATCCGGACGTAGCCGGACTCCACCCATCCGGACGTAGCCGGACTACAAGGTAATACTCGAGTATACCAAATTCACCCAGGGTCACCATATCGCCCGACCGAGTCCGCTTCTGGCTCGAGTCGATCGGTAACGAAGGGCAGGGCCCAATTCAGCCAAACGGCTTACATTCATGCGCAACTAGCATTTAATCATTAATCATTGAAAATTTCATATTTATTTAGGTCGAGTGCGATAAAGTACACACTCGCCTAGAAAACTCGTTTTAACAATCATCGAAAGCACTTAACACGTTATCAATCAATAATAACAAGCCAATAAGTCAAGAATTACAGCAAACAAGGAACACTCATATGCAAGCACGCATGATATGCAAGAAAACAGTTCAAGAGTAACTTTGGAAACAGTTTAAAGGTAAATAATGCAAGAAAACAGTTCAGAAGTAACTTTGGAAACAGTTCAAAAGTAAATAATGCAGGAAACGGTTCATAAATAACTTTAGAAATAGTTTGAGGTCACTCACCTCCATGGCTCAGAAACCATCCATCATATATCATTGCCTTGCTCAAATCCAAGTCTTAGATCACAAACTCAATGCAATCAAACCCTTTAAAACTTCGGACAGCACTTCCCCTAAATTTGCTTACTTTCCCAGCCATCATGGCTTCATTATATCTTCAGCCAGTCCCAAAGGTACACATACAACAACAAGTTCATCCAATAGCCATTCAGCAAGCTCCAAGTAATACGAGTACAATTCAAGCTAGGGAGAAGTTCGGAAATGAAAGTTAAGCTCAAAATCAGAAAAATAGTTTTGGACGTCATTTTGCGGTAATGGTACCAAAGGCACTACGATTGTTGGATGAAGGTGCAAGACCCACCGTTTCGAAGCTAAGAGACAGGGCTACAATATTACAGAAGGTCACTCAACCCAGTTTCGAGTGTAACCAGGTCAAAAATACAAGAAACTACACCAGAATCACAAAAACAGATTCACAGAACGCATTCTAGCGGAAACATCAAAACTCAGGCTCTCCAAGTCCAAATCCAAAAATTCCAAAACCAGCTGATAGCTAAGAAACAGGGCTAAATTCTTAAGAAGACATCAACAACTAAATCAGTAGTATTCCCAGTCAAACTACCCAATTACCAAAGCTGATTACTATTCTCGGATAGAAACAGGATAGCAGGGGTATTTCAGTCTTTTCACAGGCTACCGAGCTCAGATTGAGCTGAAAATTTACAGGTAACTAGAAAACATCATTCTCTACAACTTTCATGTTTTGTGCTAAGGCCAATTCAGCCTCTAACCTGGTCAAACAGAAACGGGCAGAATAGGGAAAAAAAATTGAAACCCTAAACTGGAATTCATGCATTCAAGTGCTAATCTTCCACAAAAACATCTCTTTAGCCATCACAAGTCATTAATTTAACAAAATCAAGAACAAAGAAAGGATGGCTAGACATGATACCTTGGAATATCAAGAAAGGTGATGGCATAGGGATTTTTCTTCCAAAATAACTCCACCAATAGCTTCAATCTTCCTTAGCTAGCAAGTTTTATGGAGTGATTTGCAATTTAATCGGTTGGAACTCAAGATTTGAGCAAGAATTGAAGTTGAATTTGAAGAAACTCTCTCTTGTTCTTTTCTCACCAAAAATTTTGCCCAAGACAATAAAAATGGAAGAAATTTGGTCAAAATTTGGTTTAGTAAAGGTTAAGACAAGTCCAAGTCAAAGTCAAGGTCCAACTTTGAATAAGAAGGTGACACATGTCATCTTTTGGTTTAAAACTTATCTTTTTTTGTCTCTCTCATACCAATCCATAAATATCTCTTAACACCTTGTAGAAAAATATCACTTAGCACAAAACTCCAACAAGTTATCAAAAATATATTACATTTGCCGCACTAGCGGGTCCCACGTCCGATATACGCTCTTAATTTCTCAAAAACTAACCGATACTAGAAAAATCATTTAAAAACTATATTTGCTCATAAACTTTATCTGGGGAATTTTTCTAACAAAGAAAATGCTGAAAATGCGGGCGATTAAATAAAATAAACCCTAGAAAATTAGAAAATTTCCGAGTTCTCATACTCATACTTTTCGGGGCGTCACAATCTCCCCTCCTTAAAAGAATGTCGTCGTCGACATTCCCTCTTGTACTAATCAAGTCAAGTCATCCCGCAAGAATCACTAATATTTTAAACCAAGCCCACAGTCCGGCATCCTAAACTTCAAGCCTAGGATACACTACAGAGATCTGAAGCCTAAGCTCTGATACCAACTGTGACGGCCCCACCTCCCCCTAGGGCGTACCCGAGGGTTCGGCGGGCCGCCTGCCCAGCTCTCGCCGGGACTCAGTCGTTCACTACAGTCCTCAAATAAATACAATACAAATCTCAAGTATACATCAAATGGTCCACAAATACACATCCGTCTCCAATAATTACATGTCACAAATGCAGCGGAAACTAATCCCAAATATATTACATGTCACAAAAGCAGCGGAAACTAATCCCAAATATACATAAAATAATTCCAAATCCAAAACTGTACAAGATATAGGCCATCCATTCACGTGAATAAGCACAACAAGTCCTGCCTTCCCCTTGAGCCCTGTGGAGGGGAATAAAATATTTTTGGGGTGAGCTAGAAGCTCAGAGAGTAACCAGAAAATCAGTAATCAAATCGGTTTAACAATATTTCTTTTCAATGATGTCATAAATCAATGATGTCATAGATCAAATGATAAGTCCAGAAACGATTACAGCATTTACAAAACATTAAATATGGATTATCAATAATTCAAGAAACATGTACAATGGAAAGCGAGAGTAACATTCATGAAAAGGATACGTTCATTTTTTATAAATAATCCCTCGTTCATCTTTTATTCGTTCATCTTTTTTTTTCCGGACGTTGGCCGGTCTCCACCCATCCGGACGTAGCCGGACTACAAGGTAATACTCGAGTATACCAAATTCACCCAGGGTCACCATATCGCCCGACCGAGTCCGCTTCTGGCTCGAGTCGATCGGCAACGAAGGGCAGGGCCCAATTCTGCCAAACGGCTTACATTCATGCGCAACTAGCATTTAATCATTAATCATTGAAAATTTCATATTTATTTAGGTTGAGTGCGATAAAGTACACACTCGCCAAGAAAACTCGTTTTAACAATCATCGAAAGCACTTAACACGTTATCAATCAATAATAACAAGCCAATAAGTCAAGAATTACAGCAAACAAGGAACACTCATATGCAAGCACGCATGATATGCAAGAAAACAGTTCAAGAGTAACTTTGGAAACAGTTTAAAGGTAAATAATGCAAGAAAACAGTTCAAAAGTAACTTTGGAAACAGTTCAAAAGTAAATAATGCAGGAAACGGTTCATAAATAACTTTAGAAATAGTTTGAGGTCACTCACCTCCATGGCTCAGAAACCATCCATCATATATCATTGCCTTGCTCAAATCCAAGTCTTAGATCACAAACTCAATGCAATCAAATCCTTTAAAACTTCGGACAGCACTTCCCCTAAATTTGCTTACTTTCCCAGCCATCATGGCTTCATTATATCTTCAGCCAGTCCCAAAGGTACACATACAACAACAAGTTCATCCAATAGCCATTCAGCAAGCTCCAAGAAATACGAGTACAATTCAAGCTAGGGAGAAGTTCGGAAATGAAAGTTAAGCTCAAAATCAGAAAAACAGTTTTGGACATCATTTTACGGTAATGGTACCAAAGGCACTACGATTGTCGGATGAAGGTGTAAGACCCACCGTTTCGAAGGTAAGAGACAGGGCTACAATATTGCAGAAGGTCACTCAACCCAGTTTCGAGTGTAACCAGGTCAAAAATACAAGAAACTACACCAGAATCACAAAAACAGATTCACAGAACGCATTCTAGCGGAAACATCATAACTCAGGCTCACCAAGTCCAAATCCAAAAATTCCAAAACCAGCTGATAGCTAAGAAACAGGGCTAAATTCTTAAGAAGACATCAACAACTAAATCAGTAGTATTCCCAGTCAAACTACCCAATTACCAAAGCTGATTACTATTCTCGGATAGAAACAGGATAGCAGGGGTATTTCGGTCTTTTCACAGGCTACCGAGCTCAGATTGAGCTGAAAATTTACAGGTAACTAGAACACATCATTCTCTACAACTTTCAGGTTTTGTGCTAAGGCCAATTCAGCCTCTAACCTGGTCAAACAGAAACGGGCAGAATAGGGAAAAAAAATTGAAACCCTAAACTGGAATTCATGCATTCAAGTGCTAATCTTCCACAAAAACATCTCTTTAGCCATCACAAGTCATTAATTTAACAAAATCAAGAACAAAGAAAGGATGGCTAGACATGATACCTTGGAATATCAAGAAAGGTGATGGCATAGGGATTTTTCTTCCAAAATAACTCCACCAATAGCTTCAATCTTCCTTAGCTAGCAAGTTTTATGGAGTGATTTGCAATTTAATCGGTTGGAACTCAAGATTTGAGCAAGAATTGAAGTTGAATTTGAAGAAACTCTCTCTTGTTCTTTCCTCACCAAAAATTTTGGCCAAGACAATAAAAATGGAAGAAATTTGGTCAAAATTTGGTTTAGTAAAGGTTAAGACAAGTCCAAGTCAAAGTCAAGGTCCAACTTTGAATAAGAAGGTGACACATGTCATCTTTTGGTTTAAAACTTATCTTTTTTTGTCTCTCTCATACCAATCCATAAATATCTCTTAACACCTTGTAGAAAAATATCACTTAGCACAAATCTCCAACAAGTTATCAAAAATATATTACATTTGCCGCACTAAGGCTAATTCTGTGACGCCCCGACCAAAGGAGGGTTTCCTTTTATACAAGTTTTTGTTGAACGAGCGGAATAGCACCATTTTTGAACTTGGAAAAGAAGAAAAATTTTTGGAAATGTGAAGGGGGCCGAATCCGGCCGGAAATCCGGCCAGTTTCTGGCCGGATAGCTGGCCGGATTGCCCAGCCGTTTTGAAAAAAATTGAGGAGCTCTCGGCCTTGAATCCGGCCAAGAATCCGGCCGGAAATCCGGCCAGATTCCGGCCGGATTCTGACGTGGCACAGCCGGTCAGCAGCTTTGACCGGCTGTTTCCTTCATTAAATATCATGTTTGCTGTCTTTTGTCTTCATTTTCTGCTGTTGCTCAACCGAGGCCTTGAGAAAGAGAAAAACTCTTCCATTTTGTAGTTTTGATTTCTTCTTAAATCTTGTGATTTCACCGGTGGTTTTGGACAATAATTCACACATGGGCTTGCTATGGTGGCTTAGAGCTTTTGATGGATTGTTTTTGGAGGGGAGGCTCTACGTTGATGGTTTTCTTGAATTTGAGGTAAGTGGCATAAACAAGTTTCCTTTTGGTCTAATATTGGTTAATTAATGATTTGTGGTGGTTAAATGTGTTATATTGTGAAGTATTTCATGGGTTGAAGGAATTGATGGTGAATTGTTGATTTATTGGGTATTTTCCTGATTTTATATGAAAGTTATGATTAGGGTTGGATTGATGGATTGAAATGGTGTTAATTGAAGCTTTTATGCGTTAATTGTGATCAATTGCGGAAAATTTACGCTTGTGGTGTGAATCCCGGTTTCTAGGGTTTCGATTTGGGGAAAATTCTAATAGTTGGCTTATAAGCTTCTAATTGGCTTGCTTGACGGGCATTGTGGCCCTAATTGAGTATATTTACTAGTCTATAAATTGTATGTACAAATGGAGTTGAATTGATATATATTTGGTATTGAATGGTAGGTTGGAAATGTGTTAAATTAAGGGGTAATGCTGTCCCATTTTTGGAGAGTATATGATTGATTTGAAGTTGTGTGATCTTGATTAAATTTATGGAAATTCTTGTAAATTGGATGTTGAGTTGTTAAGAGTCCATAATGGTGACATTTCTAAGCTTTGTTTAAGTTCATTCATCCTTGTTTTGGCATGTACATGACTAGTATAGGCTAGTCTCATGTTAAGTGAGGATTTCTAGCCCTTAATTGTGATTAGTGATGGTTATTTGCAAAGATTGGCTTGGAAGTGTAATTTCAGCTTTTGTTGTATTATTTCTGCCCTGTTTTCGTACTGTACATTTGACCATGTTAAAGACTGATTCGGCTCTTGCTCAAAACAAGAAACTTGTAGATATATGAGTTAGCTAGTTACCTGCAAAATTTCAGAGTGATTGGAGTACTGTAGCTTGTGAATTGACCGAAACACCCATGACTGCCCTATAACCCCTGTTTCATGACAGTTTTAATTCTTTTTCAAAAAAATTGACTTTTGACCCTGAAAATGTATTATTTGGCCTTGGAGGTCTTCATAAGAAATGTTGACATATGTTTTAGCTTCGTAACGCCATAAGATTTGTTTCGATCGGATAGGTGTAGCTTTACTTGTGTTTAAAATGCCAAAAGGCAATAGAAGCTTGTTAATGTTAGAATTTTCCTTTGCATGACTTGATATTTGGTTTTAGGATTTCAACTTGATCAAGATAATGAGGTTTGCCAGATAAGCTTCGTGAGCCGTGCTTGGTGAGTGTATCATTAAATGGTTCAATGTACTTGTTATATGACTTGAATAGGTCGAGGGTGTACTTTACCGCTCTTGACCACTTGCTCGCACTATTGTTACTGTTGGACTGTGAAATTTCATGAATATGTGATTTGATATTTGTTAGGGCAATGCCCTATTATTTCTGTGAAAACTGAGCTCATTCCCTTGGACCGTTATTTGAGTCGAGCCGGCAAGGGCTTGGGCGATTCGTTAACGAGCCTTCGGGTCTCTGATAGGCGAGTGGAGTGTTATCTCCTCGACCTTGTGGTATACTCGAGTATTACCTTTTGAAACTATGAGGTGTGCGGGCCCGAATAGGGGGTGAAGGGTGGAAGGAATTGGTGCGAAGTGGTGTCTACGGTTTTTGGTTATCCTCAATGGTTGACGGAGTGTCAACGAGTACGATCAAGTATGGACCTCGGAAACGGCCCTTGAGGGCCGAATGTATCCTTTTATAAATGGATGTTTGAATGAAGGCACTTATGCATATATGTTATTTGGCCATATCATGTATTTGTGCATTTGGTACCTCACGAGCGCAAGCTCACCCCCGTTGTTTTGTTTTCCTTACAGGGACACTGTTGGACGCAAGTTTTGAAATGAGTTGAGCTTGTTATGTAGCTAGTTTTGAGTTGCTCCTCGAAAACTTGAAATTTTGATGTAAATGAATTCAAGTACTTTTGAAGTGTACAATTGAACCTTTCTCGTGTATATATATGTCCTTATCAAGTCTTGGACAAACTACCTTATGTGTTTGATGTGTTTATGCGAGTACCGGTTTCGAACAAAGGAGGAGCTGTATTACGTTATTTGTGTACCTGGATGGTGTGTATCTTGTATAGTTTGGATTTGAATCCGTTTTGTATAAGAGTTGAGCTAGGGTGACTGTTTGAATTTGGGAATGGATGGATTTCTCTTGTACACTTTGATTTTTGATTTAACTTGTGTAAATTTTGGGCTTGTATAGTTGGCTGGATATGGATCGGGTGTATGTATACATTCCACTCTTGGGAATTAATTTCCGCTACGGTGATGATATGTAAGTTTTGGAGGATTTGATGTAAAATACGAGATTTATATTGTAATTTACTTGAGGACCGTAGTGAACGACTGAGTCCTGGCGAGAGCTGGGCAGGCGGCCCGTTGACCCCTCTGGTTCGCCTTAGGGGAAAATGGGGTCGTTACAATTGGTATCAGAGCTTAGGCTTCCGATCTCTGTAGTGTATCCTAAGTTTGAAATTTAGGATGCCTGACTGTGGGATTGATTTGAATATTGTGTGAACAAGGATCTATTGTATCTTAGAGGTTAAAGAAATTGATTATTTGGGAGTTTCTTGCTTGGGATTTATATTGAAGGAAAATATGGGATGAGAGTTTTGTAGTGAAAGATTGGACGAATTTGAATTGCAATTATACTTGTAAGTGTGGAAAGAATTGAGATAATCATTAGTACTGGCTATGGGGAATAAGAGACCGAGGTTTGCTGGCCAAACTCCACGTATGATGATTTTGAACCAAGATAAAAGAGTATCAAATGAATAAAATGCATTTTCTGCCTGTATACTTCCTAGTTTTATTTGCAAGCGATGATTGGAAATACGATATATATGCTTTAAAAATGTGTAATTTTCCGATTTTGGTAAAAAGGTGAATTTTACTTGAATTTCGAATTCGAAAATTTGTGAATAACTGATGAGCTTATTTGACTTGGTTTCTATTTAACATGTAAGTTAGCAAGCTGTGCTTACTTCATGGATTTGAACTTGGAACTTGAGACTCTGCTATAGAACCTAAGATTGGTTATTCTTGGAGATGATGGTGCTCTTACTAGTAGCTGGTTTATTGAAGATTTGAACTTCGAATGGATAATCTTTGGTTTCAGCTTGTGTTATGGACTTATTGGATCTAATTTCGTAAAGGCATGTGATCCGATTGAACTTGGTGACATTGGCACTAATTCTGGAAGTAGTATAGGTAAAATATGACTTTGATTTTCGCTGAATATCCTACGATCTGAGTCATGAAGTTCTTAGTTGGAATTCTTGTATTTGAGTACTTGACATTTTCTTGAGGAAATGCTCATGAATCTTGGTTGGAACATAGTTTAATGTATGACGATGTGAATGGAAATTATAAGTGAGTTTGAGATAAGTTGTGATGGCATAGGATAGAGCACAGAAGATTTTGTATTGTACTCACGACTAAACCGAATGAGGAGAGTGAGATAATGACTTGGACTTGTTCAATAAGTGTGTGGCTCGGGTTTTGATAGATTTCGGTAGTGGCTAGAATTGTTGAGAAATTTTTAGTTTTGTATCTCTCTTCTAGTATTCCTGTTGGATTAAAGTTGCACCACTTGAGTGGTAAGTGTTGGAATTTGCTATACTTGAACTACTTGGGATTGACCTCGAACTACCTGAGATTGGTCTTGAGCTGCCTGAGATCGACTAGACTGAACTTCCTTGAGACTTGACCTCGTTAGGTGAGTGTGTTTATACGTATCCTTGATGGACCTAACTTCACTGAATATATGGTATTGGACCTGTAGGTGGACTTGAATTTCATGACTGCTTAAGAATGTGAATAGTTGGATAGAGGTTAGGCTAGTGTGTTTTACCAGTACTCATGATCCTTGAACTTGAACTTGCACTTGAACCTGAACTTGTACTCTTATTTGTGACTGTGCTCCCTGAACCTGAAATAATTGACCCTGCTTTTGAACTTCCTCGTACTCATGCACTATGAACCTGAAGTAATTGGCGCTGCTTTGACCCTACTCTTGAACTTATTCATACTCACATGGTTGTAGACCGGCTACTACTCTTTTGTAGCGGTTGAACTGAACCTCTCTGGTGAGGCATTGCCTGTTGTTTTGTCCAGCACCGCCATTCTTCAGGCGAGGCATGCCTGTTGTGTTGTCCAGCACCACCAGGGATGGAATTTTGAATTGAGGCTCTCTGGCGAAGTTTAGCCGTTGTGCTAGCTTGTTGTGTTGTCCAGCACCACCAGGGATGAATTTTTGATTTGCAGCTTCGCTATACCCTGAATTTCATCCAGATATCTGGGACTTTACGTCCTATTTCAAGCCTTTTGCCTGTTTTATCTGGCTACGCGATAACTCCTTATTGGATCATGACTATTTGATAAGTTGGATTGGCGTGATATTTAGTGCTTGAATTTGATAAGTGATTATCCAATAAGCCATGCTTTACTAGATCATGAATTGCGATAAGTGAGATTAGAATGATTCTTAGTATTTGACTGACTTTGGGAGAAAACAACTTGGACCTGGTGTATACAAGTTGGATTAGATTTAATTCTAATGCTTGATTGGTTTCTGAGCGATATTTTGACCGGATGTATAGGAGTTGAAATGTCGAGGACGACATTCTTTTAAGGAGGGGAGATTGTGACGCCCCGACCAAAGGAGGGTTTCCTTTTATACAAGTTTTTGTTGAACGAGCGGAATAGCACCATTTTTGAACTTGGAAAAGAAGAAAAATTTTTGGAAATGTGAAGGGGGCCGAATCTGGCCGAAAATCCGGCCAGTTTCTGGCCGGATAGCTGGCCGGATTGCCCAGCCATTTTGAAAAAAATTGAGGAGCTCTCGGCCTTGAATCCGGCCAAGAATCCGGCCGGAAATCCGGCCAGATTCCGGCCAGATTCTGACGTGGCACAGCCGGTCAGCAGCTTTGACCGGCTGTTTCCTTCATTAAATATCATGTTTGCTGTCTTTTGTCTTCATTTTCTGCTGTTGCTCAACCGAGGCCTTGAGAAAGAGAAAAACTCTTCCATTTTGTAGTTTTGATTTCTTCTTAAATCTTGTGATTTCACCGGTGGTTTTGGACAATAATTCACACATGGGCTTGCTATGGTGGCTTAGAGCTTTTGATGGATTGTTTTTGGAGGGGAGGCTCTACGTTGATGGTTTTCTTGAATTTGAGGTAAGTGGCATAAACAAGTTTCCTTTTGGTCTAATATTGGTTAATTAATGATTTGTGGTGGTTAAATGTGTTATATTGTGAAGTATTTCATGGGTTGAAGGAATTGATGGTGAATTGTTGATTTATTGGGTATTTTCCTGATTTTATATGAAAGTTATGATTAGGGTTGGATTGATGGATTGAAATGGTGTTAATTGAAGCTTTTATGCGTTAATTGTGATCAATTGCGGAAAATTTACGCTTGTGGTGTGAATCCCGGTTTCTAGGGTTTCGATTTGGGGAAAATTCTAATAGTTGGCTTATAAGCTTCTAATTGGCTTGCTTGAGGGGCATTGTGGCCCTAATTGAGTATATTTACTAGTCTATAAATTGTATGTACAAATGGAGTTGAATTGATATATATTTGGTATTGAATGGTAGGTTGGAAATGTGTTAAATTAAGGGGTAATGCTTTCCCATTTTTGGAGAGTATATGATTGATTTGAAGTTGTGTGATCTTGATTAAATTTATGGAAATTCTTGTAAATTGGATGTTGAGTTGTTAAGAGTCCATAATGGTGACATTTCTAAGCTTTGTTTAAGTTCATTCATCCTTGTTTTGGCATGTACATGACTAGTATAGGCTAGTCTCATGTTAAGTGAGGATTTCTAGCCCTTAATTGTGGTTAGTGATGGTTATTTGCAAAGATTGGCTTGGAAGTGTAATTTCAGCTTTTGTTGTATTATTTCTGCCCTGTTTTCGTACTGTACATTTGACCATGTTAAAGACTGATTCGGCTCTTGCTCAAAACAAGAAACTTGTAGATATATGAGTTAGCTAGTTACCTGCAAAATTTCAGAGTGATTGGAGTACTGTAGCTTGTGAATTGACCGAAACACCCATGACTGCCCTATAACCCCTGTTTCATGACAGTTTTAATTCTTTTTCAAAAAAATTGACTTTTGACCCTGAAAATGTATTATTTGGCCTTGGAGGTCTTCATAAGAAATGTTGACATATGTTTTAGCTTCGTAACGCCATAAGATTTGTTTCGATCGGATAGGTGTAGCTTTACTTGTGTTTAAAATGCCAAAAGGCAATAGAAGCTTGTTAATGTTAGAATTTTCCTTTGCATGACTTGATATTTGGTTTTAGGATTTCAACTTGATCAAGATAATGAGGTTTGCCGGATAAGCTTCGTGAGCCGTGCTTGGTGAGTGTATCATTAAATGGTTCAATGTACTTGTTATATGACTTGAATAGGTCGAGGGTGTACTTTACCGCTCTTGACCACTTGCTTGCACTATTGTTACTGTTGGACTGTGAAATTTCATGAATATGTGATTTGATATTTGTTAGGGCAATGCCCTATTATTTCTGTGAAAACTGAGCTCATTCCCTTGGACCGTTATTTGAGTCGAGCCGGCAAGGGCATGGGCGATTCGTTAACGAGCCTTCGGGTCTCTGATAGGCGAGTGGAGTGTTATCTCCTCGACCTTGTGGTATACTCGAGTATTACCTTTTGAAACTATGAGGTGTGCGGGCCCGAATAGGGGGTGAAGGGTGGAAGGAATTGGTGCGAAGTGGTGTCTACGGTTTTTGGTTATCCTCAATGGTTGACGGAGTGTCAACGAGTACGATCAAGTATGGACCTCGGAAACGGCCCTTGAGGGACGAATGTATCCTTTTATAAATGGATGTTTGAATGAAGGCACTTATGCATATATGTTATTTGGCCATATCATGTATTTGTGCATTTGGTACCTCACGAGCGCAAGCTCACCCCCGTTGTTTTGTTTTCCTTACAGGGACACTGTTGGACGCAAGTTTTGAAATGAGTTGAGCTTGTTATGTAGCTAGTTTTGAGTTGCTCCTCGAAAACTTGAAATTTTGATGTAAATGAATTCAAGTACTTTTGAAGTGTACAATTGAACCTTTCTCGTGTATATATATGTCCTTATCAAGTCTTGGACAAACTACCTTATGTGTTTGATGTGTTTATGCGAGTACCGGTTTCGAACAAAGGAGGAGCTGTATTACGTTATTTGTGTACCTGGATGGTGTGTATCTTGTATAGTTTGGATTTGAATCCGTTTTGTATAAGAGTTGAGCTAGGGTGACTGTTTGAATTTGGGAATGGATGGATTTCTCTTTGTACACTTTGATTTTTGATTTAACTTGTGTAAATTTTGGGCTTGTATAGTTGGCTGGATATGGATCGGGTGTATGTATACATTCCACTCTTGGGAATTAATTTCCGCTACGGTGATGATATGTAAGTTTTGGAGGATTTGATGTAAAATACGAGATTTATATTGTAATTTACTTGAGGACCGTAGTGAACGACTGAGTCCTGGCGAGAGCTGGGCAGGCGGCCCGTTGACCCCTCTGGTTCGCCTTAGGGGAAAATGGGGTCGTTACAAATTCAGCCTCTAACCTGGTCAAACAGAAATGGGCAGAATAGGGAAAAAAAATTGAAACCCTAAACTGGAATTCATGCATTCAAGTGCTAATCTTCCACAAAAACATCTCTTTAGTCATCACAAGCCATCACAAATCAAGAACAAAGAAAGGATGGCTAGACATGATACCTTGGAATATCAAGAAAGGTGATGGCATAGGGATTTTTCTTCCAAAACAACTCCACCAATAGCTTCAATCTTCCTTAGCTAGCAAGTTTTATGGAGTGATTTGCAATTTAATCGGTTGGAACTCAAGATTTGAGCAAGAATTGAAGTTGAAGTTGAAGAAACTCTCTCTTGTTCTTTCCTCACCAAAAATTTTGGCCAAGACAATAAAAATGGAAGAAATTTGGTCAAAATTTGGTTTAGTAAAGGTTAAGACAAGTCCAAGTCAAAGTCAAGGTCCAACTTTGAATAAGAAGGTGACACATGTCACCTTTTGGTTTAAAACTTATCTTTTTTTGTCTCTCTCATACCAATCCATAAATATCTCTTAACACCTTGTAGAAAAATATCACTTAGCACAAAACTCCAACAACTTATCAAAAATATATTACATTTGCCGCACTAGCGGGTCCCACGTCCGATATACGCTCTTAATTTCTCAAAAACTAACCGATACTAGAAAAATTATTTAAAAACTATATTTGCTCATAAACTTTATCTGGAGAATTTTTCTAACAAAGAAAATGCTGAAAATGCGGGCGATTAAATAAAATAAACCCTAGAAAATTAGAAAATTTCCGGGTTATCATACTCATACTTTTCGGGGCGTCACAATCTCCCCTCCTTAAAAGAATGTCGTCCTCGACATTCCCTCTTGTACTAATCAAGTCAAGTCATCCCGCAAGAATCACTAATATTTTAAACCAAGCCCACAGTCCGGCATCCTAAACTTCAAGCCTAGGATACACTACAGAGATCTGAAGCCTAAGCTCTGATACCAATTGTGACGGCCCCACCTCCCCCTAGGGCGTACCCGAGGGTTCGGCGGGCCGCCTGCCCAACTCTCGCCGGGACTCAGTCGTTCACTACAGTCCTCAAATAAATACAATACAAATCTCAAGTATACATCAAATGGTCCACAAATACACATCCGTCTCCAATAATTACATGTCACAAATGCAGCGGAAACTAATCCCAAATATATTACATGTCACAAAAGCAGCGGAAACTAATCCCAAATATACATAAAATAATTCCAAATCCAAAACTGTACAAGATATAGGCCATCCATTCACGTGAATAAGCACAACAAGTCCTGCCTTCGCCTTGAGCCCTGTGGAGGGGAATAAAATTTTTTTGGGGTGAGCTAGAAGCTCAGAGAGTAACCAGAAAATCAGTAATCAAATCGGTTTAACAATATTTCTTTTCAATGATGTCATAAATCAATGATGTCATAGATCAAATGATAAGTCCAGAAACGATTACAGCATTTACAAAACATTAAATATGGAGTATCAATAATTCAAGAAACATGTACAATGGAAAGCGAGAGTAACATTCATGAAAAGGATACGTTCATTTTTTTATAAATAATCCCTCGTTTATCTTTTTTTTTCCGGACGTTGGCCGGTCTCCACCCATCCGGACGTAGCCGGACTACAAGGTAAAACTCGAGTATACCAAATTCACCCACGGTCACCATATCGCCCGACCGAGTCCGCTTCTGGCTCGAGTCGATCGGTAACGAAGGGCAGGGCCCAATTCAGCCAAACGGCTTACATTCATGCGCAACTAGCATTTAATCATTAATCATTGAAAATTTCATATTTATTTAGGTCGAGTGCGATAAAGTACACACTCGCCTAGAAAACTCGTTTTAACAATCATCGAAAGCACTTAACACGTTATCAATCAATAATAACAAGCCAATAAGTCAAGAATTACAGCAAACAAGGAACACTCATATGCAAGCACGCATGATATGCAAGAAAACAGTTCAAGAGTAACTTTGGAAACAGTTTAAAGGTAAATAATGCAAGAAAACAGTTCAAAAGTAACTTTGGAAACAATTCAAAATTAAATAATGCAGGAAACGGTTCATAAATAACTTTAGAAATAGTTTGAGGTCACTCACCTCCATGGCTCAGAAACCATCCATCATATATCATTGCCTTGCTCAAATCCAAGTCTTAGATCACAAACTCAATGCAATCAAACCCTTTAAAACTTCGGACAGCACTTCCCCTAAATTTGCTTACTTTCCCAGCCATCATGGTTTCATTATATCTTCAGTCAGTCCCAAAGGTACACATACAACAACAAGTTCATCCAATAGCCATTCAGCAAGCTCCAAGTTATACGAGTACAATTCAAGGTAGGGAGAAGTTCGGAAATGAAAGTTAAGCTCAAAATCAGAAAAACAGTTTTGGACGTCATTTTGCGGTAATGGTACCAAAGGCACTACGATTGTCGGATGAAGGTGCAAGACCCACCGTTTCGAAGCTAAGAGACAGGGCTACAATATTACAGAAGGTCACTCACCCCAGTTTCGAGTGTAACCAGGTCAAAAATGCAAGAAACTACACCAGAATCACAAAAACAGATTCACAGAACGCATTCTAGCGGAAACATCATAACTCAGGCTCTCCAAGTCCAAATCCAGAAATTCCAAAACCAGCTGATAGCTAAGAAATAGGGCTAAATTCTTAAGAAGACATCAACAACTAAATCAGTAGTATTCCCAGTCAAACTACCCAATTACCAAAGCTGATTACTATTCTCGGATAGAAACAGGATAGCAGGGGTATTTCGGTCTTTTCACAGGCTACCGAGCTCAGATTGAGCTGAAACTTTACAGGTAACTAGAAAATATCATTCTCTACAACTTTCTTGTTTTATACTAAGGCCAATTCAGCTTCTATCCTGGTCAAACAGAAACGGGCAGAATAGGGAAAAAAAATTGAAACCCTAAACTGGAATTCATGCATTCAAGTGCTAATCTTCCACAAAAACATCTCTTTAGCCATCACAAGTCATTAATTTAACAAAATCAAGAACAAAGAAAGGATGGCTAGACATGATACCTTGGAATATCAAGAAAGGTGATGGCATAGGGATTTTTCTTCCAAAACAACTCCACCAATAGCTTCAATCTTCCTTAGCTAGCAAGTTTTATGGAGTGATTTGCAATTTAATCGGTTGGAACTCAAGATTTGAGCAATAATTGAAGTTGAAGTTGAAGAAACTCTCTCTTGTTCTTTCCTCACCAAAAATTTTGGCCAAGACAATAAAAATGGAAGAAATTGGGTCAAAATTTGGTTTAGTAAAGGTTAAGACAAGTCCAAGTCAAAGTCAAGGTCCAACTTTGAATAAGAAGGTGACACATGTCACCTTTTGGTTTAAAACTTATCTTTTTTTGTCTCTCTCATACCAATCCATAAATATCTCTTAACACCTTGTAGAAAAATATCACTTAGCACAAAACTCCAACAAGTTATCAAAAATATATTACATTTGCCGCACTAGCGGGTCCCACGTCCGATATACGCTTTTAATTTCTCAAAAACTAACCGATACTAGAAAAATTATTTAAAAACTATATTTGCTCATAAACTTTATCTGGGGAATTTTTCTAACAAAGAAAATGCTGAAAATGCGGGCGATTAAATAAAATAAACCCTAGAAAATTAGAAAATTTCCGGGTTCTCATACTCATACTTTTCGGGGCGTCACAGAATTGGCCTTGGCTTAAAACATGAAAGTTGTAGGTAATGATGTTTTAAAGGTGCCTGCAAAATTTCAGGTCAATCGGAGTAGTGTAGAGTGAGATAAGTCGAAATTACTATTGCTGTTCTGGTTTACCCAGAATTGGAAAACTGTGATTGTAATTGGTTGTTTTAGCTAGGAATGCTTCCGAATTGATTGTTGTGGTCTTCTGATAAAATGTAGCCCTGTTTCTAAGCTTTCATATGGCTTTGGAATTTATGGATTTAGACTTGTGTAGGCTAAGTTATGTTGTTTACGCTAGACTGCGTTTTGTGAACCGGTTTTGCGGTTCTGGTATATTGTACTGCATTTTGACCGAGTTATACTCGAAACTAGATTGAGTGGTCTTCTTCAACATTGTAGCCCCTTGAGTCCTGAATATACTTGTAAAATCTCAGGTCAAATGGATTAGTGTACTCTGAGTTATGGACAAAAACCTCAGGCCTGTTTTAGACATTACTTGGTGTACGTTTGGAATTTCAGCTTCTGACCGTGGGTTTTTCTGTTTTGATACCTTGCGAATTGGGTGCTGATCCCTTCATATGAAATTTAGATCTTGGCCTCAGATTTGAAACGGTATAAAGTACGTTAAAATCCAAGTTCCATAGCTCCTGTTATGACCGAAATAAAAGTGATCGTCAGAACTGCCTTGTATCTGGACAGTTCTGACAGGTACTTTGGCACTCGATTTTCGTTCTGTTTTGAGTGGATTCAGGTCTTGGCCAAAACATCAAAGTTTTAGCCTTATGTCTCCGCTTTCTAATGCCTTTGGAATTTCCTAATTTGGAGTTGTGATCTGGGAGTTATGGTACAGCAAACAACCCTGTTCGTCACCCTAAGACGTAAACTTCTGGTACCGTCTTCCACGATTTCGGCCTGCTTTGATTCAGATCTAGATTAAGGTGTCTTCATGAAAATTGTAGCCCTATCTCATAGCTTTGAAACGGTATCTTGTTCACTTTGATCTGACATTCCTAGCCTAACTTTTGACCAAAACGGTTTGAGATGGCAGATTTGGCTGTCCCGTTTGCCGTTCCGCGCGTACGCGTGTGCCCCTTTTTGCCGTTTCCGCACTTGCGCGTGCCAATTTTGTCATTTGGCTTGTTTTAAGTGCGTTAGTGGCCGTTTGTGATATATTATGACACAATCTTCTATTTCAGACAGTGGTGAGCTAGGCGGAGCCGGTGGAGCCCACTACTAGCGAACACGCGTGAAGCAATTTTGTTTTTGTACTACTTTTGTATTTTGAGTAAGTATTCAGGCCGCTTTTATGTGTTAGTTGTTTATGTGTTTCGACATGTATGAAGAGGGTACTTAGGCGAGGGTGTACTTTATCGCACTCGCTCTAAACCCTAATTTACGCTCATATTTGTACATGACATATGTATGTGAATCATTTTGGAACTAAAACCCTTGAGCTTGTGGCTCGGGGTGATTTTGAATAATTTTGTGAAGTTTGTGAGTTTGGGGCGAGCTCTTGACCTAGATGGACTATTCGAGCCGGTTAGGGCTTGGTCGAAGTCAGTCCAACCTGGTTGGAGGTCACCAAGTTTGTGAATCCGGTTCACCGAGTATGTGGACCAAGTTTGAGACCCGAGCTTGTGACTCAAGCTCAAGTTTGTGATTTCATTCGCCCGGGCAAGTTTGTGAGGTGACTGGCCAGTGAGGGTGATAAGGTGTCGGTGGGTGTACAAGTGAAGTTCTACGGACCATTAAGTGTGGTCGACGGAGTGTCGGCAGGAGATCACGCATGGCATATGAATTGGCTTTGGAGCCACCTGTATCCTTATTATGTGATGTTATTTTTCTGCTTTTTCTTTACTCTTACTATGTCGCTGTTGTTACGTGAAATTTACGCTTTTGCCCCTGTTTACTTACTAAGCATATAGCTTACCCCATTCCTTTTGTTTTCCTTAGCAGGGGCCGACGCGGGGACTTTTGGCTCGTACACTAGTATAGTTAGATTGGCTTGTAATAGTTGAACAGTTAGAATGTTTGTTTTTGTTTTGGTGGTTTGTATAAGAACCATTCTTAGGGTCTATCTTCTGCTGGTGGTGGTTATAGTGTATTAGAGTGGTTTGACTCGAGACTTTTGAAGATGTAAATATAACTTTTGGGATTGTATATATTGTATATAGTGATCTTTCGATTTATCTAGTTTTATTGCGTTAAGTTTTGAGTCCTGGCGCGAGCTAGGCAGGCGGCCCGCCGATACCCTTGGGTTCGCCCTTGGGAGAAGCGGGGTCGTCACAGGTGGTATCAGAGCGCCTAGGTTAGAGGACTTGGGCAAGTGGGACATACGCGATAGGCACTAGGCATTGTGACAGCCCCACTTTCCCCTAAGGCGAACCAAAGGGGTGAGCGGACTGCCTGCCCAACTCTCGCCAGGACTAACGATGCAAACCAGAACTATCTATAGCGATCCGGAACTAACAAACGAGCGTAAACAAGTCAAAATGGTAAAATAACCCAAAATAAAAAAATGAAATCCGGAGTCGGCCATGAATAGTAACCGACCCGTCAGAACCCAACCGAAATAGCTAACAAACATTCACATCTGAACTTTAGCGTTTACAAATCAAAATGACATACAAAAGTTTTCAAAAGTTAATATATACACATGGTTTGCCAAATCAAAAGAGAAAACGCCCCAAAAGTACACTTAGGGTTTTAATACATGAGCTATACAAAAGATATGTTCGACTAGCTCAATTTGGCAGCCATTTGTCAAATCCAGACCAAAAGGGGTTTATTTTCCTGTAAGGAGAACAAAAGGAACAGAAAGGGGTGAGCTTGCGCTCAATGAGGTACCAAACATATAGCAGAAAAATCATGGCATTTCACATTTTACAAAATCAGATACACTTGCTAGATGTAAAGCAAAGGAACCAAGGATTCAAATCAGAAGGATACGGGTGGCTCTCAGGAGCCAAATTTCCAGCGCCGTACTTGATCCAAATCGGTTGACTCTCCGTCAACGTATATAGAACCAATGCGTCCGTAGACCCCTATTTACACCGAATTCCGTCCACCAAACACCCCTTTACCGGGCCCGCTCACCGTAACCGAACAGAAATGGTAATATTCGAGTATACCCGGAATCAAGGGTCTCAATACCCAAAATCCCCGAACAGACTACCGTGGTTCGTTATCTAATCGTCCAGGCCCTTGCCGGCCCGACTCGAATAACTTAGCCACAGGATTGAGCTCATAGGTCATAGAAATCCGAACAGATGCAGACACAGATAACAGATTCAGATACAGATACAGAATAGCAGATTCAGATAGGCACTCAAAATCGGCATATGGACAGACAAGAGAACGAGTGTGATAAAGTACACCCTCGTCTCCAACAATTAAACAGATTGCAGAGCAAAAATCAAGTTAAACAGCAATGGAGGGGAGTGGTACACTCACCGGCTCAACTTCAAAAGTTTTCACTTCAGATTGGCCTTAATCGCCAAGAAACCCTAAAATAATCAAAATAAACCAATTGAAGGTTTTACTTCCAGAATCGAGTAAACAGAATGCACATGTGAGGCTCGACTACTAGTCGTATGCCTCGCCAAATAATTACTAATGCAAGGGTGCAAAACATGATTTTCTTGGAAACGAAAAGGTAGCATGAAGACCTAGGCGCAAACAACCCAAAAGCCTTTCATTCTACCAAAAGGCAAACCCAACTTAAAGGAACCAAACGGCCTAGAAAATCGGGCAGCACTTCCCCTAAATTTCTTACTTTTCCAGCCATTAAGGCTTCATTCTATCCTCAAATCAGTCCCAACATCTCACACAAAATTCATCTCATTTCCCAAAAGCCGTTCACTAGACTCAAAGTGGTACAAGTACAAAAGTTAACTAGGAAACAACCGAAATGAAAGCAAGCCCTAAAAGAGACTCGATAACGAGTCATAAACCAATGCCAACCACAACCCCAATAAGGTTTCATATGCATATATAAGCATCATAGGTAACCAGAAATTAAGAAATGGCTTTAACTTAGGCCTTAACAAAAAAACGTATTTGACCTCATAATGCGGTAATGACACCACTTTCACTACGGTTATCGGATGGGGGTGTAAGACCCACTGTTTCGAAGCTATGAGACAGGGCTACAACAATGTAGAAGGTCACTCAATCCATTTCCTGGCCCAACTAGGTCAAAAATGCCAAACACTAAACCAGAATCACCAAAACAGGTTTGCAAAATACAGAAACCTGTAATCGGTATATCTCAGTCCATACAAGTCCAAATGCCGAAATTCCAAAGGCATAAGTTAGCTAAGACATCCAGCTACATTTGATCAGAAGACATCAACTTCAAAATCCAAACCAATTCCAGTCAAAAGAGCCAATTACTATCACAGGTTTCGCATTCTGATCAAAACAGAACAGCTACAGTAAAAGCGGCATAACTCACTCTACACTCATCCAAATGACCTGAAATTTTACAGGCACCTCAAACACATCAATACCTACAACTTTCATGTTTTGAGAAAAGTCTAATTCGGCCTCTAACCCAGTGATCTAAAACCGGACAGAATTGGGATTTTATGAACCCTAACTTTCCATTTTTCACACCAAATCCAAAATTGATTGCATTTAACCACAATTCACACTCACTAGAGTCATTTCCAACCATTACAATTCATCATACAAGCCCCCAACATCAAGATCATATTAAACCAGAAAAATTCCCAATAAAATAAAAACTTCACCAAAACAAGCCAAATCAAGAGATAAATCACATTTTCAAACACTCAAGCCACTTCTAAGCATCATATAACCATTATTAGAGGTAGTAGGGTGTTCAAGCAACACTTACCAAGAAATCAAGAGAGAGAGGGATTGTGGACACCTTTGCTCTTCAAACAAACTTCACTACAACCCTTACTAGCACTAGAAGGTAAGGTTTTATGGAGTGAAATCTAACTAAACACTTGATTTGGTGGATTTTGGACCAATTAGAAGCTTGAAGTTGATGAAGTTTCTTCTTTCTTCTTGCTAGAAGGGCCGGCCAACACAAGGTAAGAAAATGGTGTTTTTTGTGAATTTTTTGAATATTTACTTAAGTGGTCAAAAGTCAAAAAAATTGTCAAAAGGTGAATAGTGTTTCTTAAGTCACAACCAACCATATTGTGACACTTGTCACACTCATTAATGCATTCTTATCTTTCTTTTTCCCTCTCACATCAATCGCTTCACACATTCTACTTATCTCTTAACACCCGATAAATTTCACACAGTATCCGAAACTTAACCTTATTGGCCGAATTTTTCCGAACTTTTCGCACTAGTGGGTCCCACGTCCACTATTTACTCTTAATTTTCTAAAATTTCTCCAATGCTAGGAAAATCATCTTAAAACTATAATTGCTCATAAAATCCACTAAGAAAATATTTCTAAGCCAGAAAATGCAGAAAACATGCAATTAAGGGGAAATAAACCCTAGGAAAATAATTAGGATTTTACGGGTTCTCACAGGCATACTTGACCATTTTAAGTTGAATGATATCTTTTAAGCTGAAATGCCGGATGACTAACGACTTAATGTTTTGTAG
Source organism: Coffea arabica (assembly GCF_036785885.1). Classification (NCBI taxonomy): domain Eukaryota; kingdom Viridiplantae; phylum Streptophyta; class Magnoliopsida; order Gentianales; family Rubiaceae; genus Coffea; species Coffea arabica. The sequence goes on from NC_092326.1 coordinate 10,957,282, forward strand.
GTATGTATCCGGGCGGTTCGAGTGGTGCGGGACCCAGTGGCGTGGGACCGAGATTTCCGAGTTCGAGAGGCGTTGAGAATCGAGTGCTGCGTAAGTGGGCGATCCGCTATCGGCAGAGACCTGGAGAGCCTTACACTTTATACTCCCCTTTTGGTCAGGTGGCGCACTGACCTTGTGGATGTTGGTACACATACTGTTATCCGGACGAGGTCGTCCTGGCTGTGGATGACGAGCGACGCAGCCTGCTTAGACAGCTAGACGAGGCTAGAGAGGTTGGCCTTGGGCAGGCGATGCGTATTAGGGACTTGGAGCAGGGTCTCCGAGAGGAGAGGGAGAGGACGGATGCTTTGCACCGTCAGCTTCAGGACACACACCAGTACCTCTTCGCTATGAAGAGGCAGCTGAGGGATAGGGCTCGGAGTATGTCTGTCGACTGCGAGCTTCTACTCGATCTAGCCACAGAGGCACCGCCACGGGCCACCGTCCCAGAGAGGATGGACGAGGTGGACACGTTAGGTTCCGTTGGGAACCTAGGCCCTAGGGGAGGCGATTAGGGTCACTTTTGTACTTTTGTTTAGCTAGTGTATGACTTTTGTTAGAACGGGCCTGGCTAATTTCTTTTGTTATCTGGTTGGCTGACTAGATTTTTGGAGCCGGGGTGCTCGTGTGTATATTGGGTTTTGACCCGACTAGAGGTCGGGTAATTTGTATATCTTTTGGTGTGACTTTGTAAATAAATGTATATATTCGAGTATTATCTTTTGCACCTATCCTTTGCGTGCCTTTCGTGTATCTGTTTTGTGTTTTTGTTTTGTTTCTAGTTTGAATACTAAATACACGTTATGCTTGGGTCCATAGACTTTTGGCATTTAAATGGCCTCCGGTACTCGAGGTAGAGGTAGAGGTCGAGGACGAAGCCCTGAAATGGAACATGAACAAGAGCCAGACCAAGTAGCTACAGCCATCCAGCGAATGGCTGACTTGATGGAACATATGGTTAACCAACAGGGTCAGGGCTATGGGAATGCTGCTGGAAACCCGGGAAATAACCTGGGCAATCACGAGAGAGAGGACCGTGCTTTAGAACGGTTCCAAAAATTCGCACCCCCCAAGTTTGTAGGTGGATCTAACCCTGATCTAGCAGAAAACTGGATGGACCGTATGCTAGATATATTTGCCGCACTTAAGTATTCGGAGGAGCGGCAGATATCTTTTGCTGTTTTCCAGTTTGAGGGGGCCGCTCGAGCCTGGTGGAATGTGATCAGAGCTAAGTGGGAGCGGGAACAGACACCCTGGACATGGATCAACTTTACACGAGAGTTTAATGAAAAATATTTACCTCCCATCGTACAAGAGAAACGGGAAGATGATTTTATCCGCCTGCGTCAAGGGACACTTAGTGTAGCGGAGTACGAGACCCAGTTCACAAAGCTCTCCCATTTTGCCGCAGAGTTAGTGTTAACAGAGTGAAAACGAATCCGCCGCTTCGTTCAAGGTTTAAATGTGGAGATCCAGGAGGCACTTGCAGCTGCTTAGTTGGACACGTTTGGCCAAGCACTAGAAAAAGCACAGCGGATTGAGACAGCTAGGGGACAGGTAAAATCCTTTCATGAGAGGAAACGAAGACAACCCGATTCGAGCCATTTGGGGACTGGACAGAGCTCGCAAAGTGAGTCACTTTCTAAGAAGAGTCAAGGAATAGATGGTCTTCGACCCGCAGGAACCCTAAACCAGGGTAAATTTGGAAGAGGAGGACGAGTAGGGCAAGAGCCCCAGAGAAGTGCCCAGCGTGGAGGGCCAAGTGCGGGCATTAAGCCAATCTGTGGTTTCTGTGGGGCCAATCACACCGACGAAAACTGTTGAAAGAACAGTTCGATCCGAAGATGTTATAAGTGTGGTAGTGTAGAACATCTGATCGCCCAGTGCCCTAAGTTACAAAAGGAGAAACCTAAGCTACCGACTGAAGGGACTACAGCTAAGCCGTCAAATGCAGGGGAAAATCGACCCAAAGGGCTAGCTAGAGTCTATGCAATGGGTCAACCTGAAGTGACTAATCCTTCGGCGGGTTACGAAGGTACGCTTTGACCAAAGAATTAATTTCGAGGACGAAATTGTCCTAAATGGGGGAGATTGTGAGGACCTAGTCCGTTCGTACGTTGAGATTAGGGTTATTCATTATTTTGTACGGTTAAATTAAGGTTTTAGGGCTAAGGAGAAACCCTAATCTCGGCCAAGATTGAAAACCCTAACTTTGCTTATGATAAAACCCTAGTTTATGCGGTATTCTAGTGTGTGTTTTGGCATAAGTAAAAATAGGATTTGTTATAGTTTACAGAGGTTTAACAAGTTTGAAAATGGTTAGTAAACTCTGGATTAGTAAACCTCTAGTGTTACAATATTAGAAAGCTTAAGAGGAGTTTTATTTATCGCCCGCCTTTTCTACACTTTCTTTATCAGAAAAATTCCCCAGATAATTTTTATGAGTAAATATAGATTTTAGATGATTTTTCTAGTATCGGTTAGTTTTTGCGAAATTAAGAACGTATATCGGATGTGGGACCCACTAGTGCGAAAAGTTCGGAAAAATTCGGCCAACTAGGTTAAGTTTTGGATACTGGATTTCATTTACCGGGTGTTATGAGATAATTGAAGGTTGTTATATGGATGAGAGTGGAGAGAGACAAAGTGATAGAGATGCATTAAATAAGGTGACAAGTGTCACCATAAGATTAACTCTTACAATTTGACTTACTATTCATACTTTTACCATTTTGCTTAAATATCTCAAAAATTTGACCCAAAAATTATCAAAAATTCCTCCATAAGAGCCGGCCCTCTCTTCTTCTCTTTCTCTCTCTCTTACTCCAAGCACAAGGAAGAAACACTTCAATCTTGTTCCAAATCATCAAAACCAACCATCCAACCTTGATTTTGCTCCATAAAACACCTTCAAGTGGTGGTTGTGAGTTGTTTTGTGGATTTGTTTGGAAAGTTAAGGTGGTCAATAGCTCTCTCTCTCTTGTTCTTAAGGTAAGTTGTGAAGAACCACCCTCCTCCTTTAATTGATGCTTAAATCATACTTAGTGGTAGCATAAGATGCAAAGTTATGGTTTATTTCTTGATTTGTGGTTGTAGTGATGAAGTTTTATTATTTTTGGGAATTTTCTGTTTTAAAATAAGCATGATGGTATGGTTATCTATGATAATGGGAAATGGTATATAATAACTCTAGGAGGTGGAACAAGTGATTAATTGCACCCAATTTCTGGTTTGGAAGGAATTTGAGAAAGTTAGGGTTTTATATCCCCAATTCTGTCAAGTTTTGTATCTCATGGTTAGAGGCCGAATTGGCCTTGGCTTAAAACATGAAAGTTGTAGGTAATGATGTTTTAAAGGTACCTACAAAAGTTCAGGTCAATCAGAGTAGTGTAGAGTGAGATAAGTCAAAATTATTATTGCTGTTCTGGTTTACCCAGAATTGGACAACTGTGATTGTAATTGGTTGGTTTGGCTAGGAATGCTTCCGAATTGATTGTTGTGGTCTTCTGATGAAATGTAGCCCTGTTTCTAATCTTTCATATGGCTTTGGAATTTCTGGATTTAGACTTGTGTAGGCTAAGTTATGATGTTTACGCTAGACTGCGTTTTGTGAACCTGTTTTACGGTTTTGGGATATTGTACTGCATTTTGACCAAGTTATACTCGAAACTAGATTGAGTGGTCTTCTTCAACATTGTAGTCCCTTGAGTCCTGAATATACCTGTAAAATCTCAGGTCAAATGGATTAGTGTACTCTGAGTTATGGACAAAAACCTCAGGCCTGTTTTAGACATTACTTGGTGTACGTTTGGAATTTCAGCTTCTGACCGTGGGTTTTTCTGTTTTGATACCTTGCGAATTGGGTGCTGATCCCTTCATATGAAATTTAGATCTTGGCCTCAGATTTGAAACGGTATAAAGTACGTTAAAATCCAAGTTCCATAGCTCCTGTTATGACCGAAATAAAAGTGATCGTCAGAACTGCCTTGTATCTGGACAGTTCTGACAGGTACTTTGGCACTCGATTTTCGTTCTGTTTTGAGTGGATTCAGGTCTTGGCCAAAACATCAAAGTTTTAGCCTTATGTCTCCGCTTTCTAATGCCTTTGGAATTTCCTAATTTGGAGTTGTGATCTGGGAGTTATGGTACAGCAAACAACCCTGTTCGTCACCCTAAGACGTAAACTTCTGGTACCGTCTTCCACGATTTCGGCCTGCTTTGATTCAGATCTAGATTAAGGTGTCTTCATGAAAATTGTAGCCCTATCTCATAGCTTTGAAACGGTATCTTGTTCACTTTGATCTGACATTCCTATCCTAACTTTTGACCAAAACGGTTTGAGATGGCAGATTTGGCCGTCCCGTTTGCCGTTCCGCGCGTACGCGTGTGCCCCTTTTTGCCGTTTCCGCACTTGCGCGTGCCAATTTTGTTGTTTGGCTTGTTTTAAGTGCGTTAGTGGCCGTTTGTGATATATTATGACACAATCTTCTATTTCAGACAGTGGTGAGCTAGGCGGAGCCGGTGGAGCCCACTACTAGCGAACACGCGCGAAGCAATTTTGCTTTTGTACTACTTTTGTATTTTGAGTAAGTATTCAGGCCGCTTTTATGTGTTAGTTGTTTATGTGTTTTGACATGTATGAAGAGGGTACTTAGGCGAGAGTGTACTTTATCGCACTCGCTCTAAACCCGAATTTACGCTCATATTTGTACATGACATATGTATGTGAATCATTTTGGAACTAAAACCCTTGAGCTTGTGGCTCGGGGTGATATTGAATAATTTTGTGAAGTTTGTGAGTTTGGGGCGAGCTCTTGACCTAGATGGATTATTCGAGCCGGTTAGGGCTTGGTCGATGTCAGTCCAACCTGGTTGGAGGTCACCAAGTTTGTGAATCCGGTTCACCGAGTATGTGGACCAAGTTTGTGACCCGAGCTTGTGACTCAAGCTCAAGTTTGTGATTTCGTTCGCCCGGGCAAGTTTGTGAGGTGTGTAACAGCCCCACCTTCCCCTAAGGCGAACCAAAGGGGTTAGCGGACTGCCTGCCCAGCTCTCGCCAGGACTACGGAGCGGTTACACGCATTGTAAAACGTTTCGGAAATGCAAAAGTGCGCTCGGACAAGCCACAAGAACCAAAATAACAAAATAATAAGAAAAAGGAAAACGATGAATAGTGCCTGGAATAGGGGAAACCGAGAACCCACCAAACAGTAATACATAGCAATTCAACATTTACAACCACACTTGGCATGTCAAAACTATACATATGGTATACACATATTCGGTTTGCCATTCAGAAGATGAACCCAATACACATTAGGGTTTCATGAGATGAGTTATTCAAAATAGACATATACATGGCTCAATTTGGCAACCAACACGTATGAGCTCCCAAAAGTGATTATTTTCCTGTAAGGAAAACAAAAGGGAACAGAAAGGGGTGAGCTTGCGCTCAATAAGGTACCAAACAGATAGCAATAAAATCATGGCATTTCATGTTTAACAAATCAGATACACATGCCAGATATAAAGCAACGGAACCACTGATTCAAATCAGAAGGATACGGGTGGCTCTCAGGAGCCAAATTTCCAGCTCAGTACTTGATCCAGACCGGTTGACCCTCCGTCAACGTATATAGAACCAAAGCGTCCGTAGACCCCTCTTCACTCCAAATTCCGTCCACCAAACACCCCTTTACCGGGCCCGCTCACCGTATCAGTAACAGAAATGGTAATACTCGAGTATACCGGAACCCAAGGGTCTCAATACCCAAAGATCCCCGAACAGACTACCGTGGTTCGTTATCTAATCGTCCAGGCCCTTGCCGGCCCGACTTGAATAACTTAGCCACAGGATTTGAGCTCATAGGTCACAGAAAGGTCGTTGGACACAAGCTTCCAAACGACGTCAGAACAGATACAGTTTCAGATACAGATAACAGATTCAGTACAGTTTCAGATACAGATACAGATAACAGATTCAGATAGACGTTCAGAATTGGAATATGAACAGACCAGAGAACGAGTGTGATAAAGTACACCCTCGCCTCCACTTTATCAAAGCAGTACTTGGCTTCAATAGTCATAAGTCAAGTATTCAGATATTCAGATATTTCACATAAAGGGTAGCAGGCAGTGGTACACTCACCGATTCAACTTCAAAAGTTTCACTTCAGATTGGCCTTAATCGCCAAGAAACCCTAAAATAATCAAAATAAACCAATTGAAGGTTTCATATCTAAAATCGAATAAACGGAATGCACAAGTGAGACATACTAATGCAAGGGTGCAAAAACATGATTTTCTTGAAAACAAAAAGATAACATCAAGACCTAGGCGCAAACAACCCAAAAGCCCTTCATTTCCATCAAAAGGCAAATCCAACTTAAAGAACCAAACGGCCTAGAAAATCGGGCAGCACTTCCCCTAAATTTCTTACTTTTCCAGCCATTAAGGCTTCATTATTTCCTCAAATCAGTCCCAACACCTCACACAAAAGTCATCTCATTCCCAAAAGCCGTTCACTAGGCTCAAAGTAGTACAAGTACAAAAGTTAGCTAGAAAATGACCGGAATAAGAGTAAGCCTTAAAACCATGCCAACCAATAGGGTTTCATAAAGCCATGCCAATCACAACCCCAATAGGGTTTCATATACATATATAAGCATAATAGCAAACCAGAAATTAGAAAATGGCCTTAGTCTTGGCCCCAAATAGAAAACTGTTTTACACTCATTATGCGGTAATGGCGTCAAATTCTCTACGGTTATCGGATGGGGTTGTAAGACCCACCGTTTCGAAGCTATGAAACAGGGCTACAATAATGTAGAAGACCACTCAATCCAGTTCGTAACACAACTAGGTCAAATATGCCAAATACTAACCCAGAATTCCTAAAACAAAGAGGTAGTAGGGTGTTTCAAGCTTCACTTACCAAGAACCAAGAGAGAGGAAGATGTGGAGCACCTTAGTCCTTCAAACAAAGTTCACTAAAGCTCTCACTATCACTAAAAGGTAAGATTTTATGGAGCAAAAACTAAGTTAATCACATGAGTTGGTGGATTTGGTCTTGTTAGAAGCTTGAATGTTGAAGAGTTTTGTCTTCCTTGGAGCTTAAGAGGGCCGGCTATGGTGGAGAGAAAATGAGGAAATTTTAATGAATTTTTGAGATATTTAACCTTTGGTCAAAAGTCAAAATTTGGAATAGTAATTCTTAAAAAGGTATCCAATAAGAAAGTGACATGTGTCACTCTATTCAATGCAACCTTATCATTCTTTTCTCTCTCACATCAATCACTTCACACACTCTACTTATCTCTTAACACCCGATAAATGATATACAGTATCCAAAACTTAACCTTATTGGCCAAATTTTTCCGAACTTTTCGCACTAGTGGGTCCCACGTCCACTATTTATTCTTAATTTTCTAAAAACTCACCAATGCTAGAAAAATCATCTAAAACTTATATTTACTCATAAAAATTATCTAGAAAATTTTCCGGATACAGAAAGTGCAGAAAACAAACCATTGAAAATAAGAAAACCTGGAAATATAATAAAACCTAGAAAATGGAAAGATTACGGGTTCTCACAAGGTGACTGGCCAGTGAGGGTGATAAGGTGTCGGAGGGTGTACAAGTAAAGTTCTACGGACCATTAAGTGTGGTCGACGGAGTGTCGGCAGGAGATCACGCATGGCATATGAATTGGCTTTGGAGCCACCTGTATCCTTATTATGTGATGTTATTTTTCTGCTTTTGCTTTACTCTTACTATGTCACTGTTGTTACGTGAAATTTACGCTTTTGCCCCTGTTTACTTACTAAGCATATAGCTTACCCCATTCCTTTTGTTTTCCTTAGCAGGGGCCGACGCGGGGACTTTTGGCTCGTACACTAGTATAGTTAGATTGGCTTGTAATAGTTGAACAGTTAGAATGTTTGTTTTTGTTTTGGTGGTTTGTATAAGAACCCTTCTTAGGGTCTATCTTCTGCTGGTGGTGGTTATAGTGTATTAGAGTGGTTTGACTCGAGATTTTTGAAGATGTATGTCGCGCCCCATTTTTTTGAATAAATAAATAAATGGTTTAAAAATGTATTTTTGATTCAATTTTTTTATTGGAAAATGAATTTTGATTTAAAAGAAAAATGGGTCTAAATGGGGGTTTGAGAATGCGACGATTTGACCCAAAATGTAGTTTAAAAAGGGTTTTTGAAACAATTGGAGTCGCCACTTGGTAATGAGTTAAGGTGTACCAAGTCACCTAAAAAAATGAAGTTTTAGAAAAAATAGGAAAAAATAGTAAAAAACCCCTTTTAAATGACTCCTAGTCCACGTAAACCAACGAAAAAGGTTCGGGAGTCACATTTGACGAAGGGAAAGGCAAGGATAAAAATCCAAGGCACCCCTTCGACCTAGCCAAGGCTAGTTGCATGATTTAATCAAAGATTTTCTTGTTTTAACCAAAGAATTTATTACATTTGGGTGTACTACATGAATGCAAAAACCTAGACCTAGGGGACATGGGGGAAATTTCTCTTCAAAGGTTGAGTGGTGCCAATCACATTAATTGTGAAGCCCAATAACGATCCTTTAAAGAAGTCACGAATAATGCGAGTGGGATGCAAATGAATGGAATGCATGTATGCAATGTGAGGACGTGAGTTTGAAAAAATAATAAAAAACAATAAATATGTAAATGAAAATGTGCACGTGAGTGGGCAAGGTACGGTATGTGAAATGATAATATGAAGTGCATGTGTGCAAGTGATGATAAAAGTGTTCGTGTGCAAGTGAAGAAACATAAAGGTGCACGTGTGCAAAATGGGAGGAAAAATGAAAGTGTGATGATGGTATAAAATGGTAGAGTGGATTTGAAAATGCATGAGCCTAGGGAATTCATGCATATTGGGTACGGGGAGACCTAAATCATGACTCAATTTACCCTTTTATAGAGGGAATACAAGCGTGCTAAGGCTTAGAAAAAGCCACACTCGTCTATATCTCATATTTAAGGGGACTCTCAAGCAAATGAACCCTATAACTAGCATGAAATGAAAAAATTCTAAAATGGAGGGAAAATGGGTTCGAGGGGCATGCAAAATGATAAGACTAAGAAGAATGCATGACGTGTAATGAACATGCAAACATGTACTAACGAGGGGAAGTCCCTAAGGGTCTAGCATTGGACTAGCCCATTCTATGAATTCCGACTAGCGTTGGACTAGTGGAAACGTACATTCATCCATCACATTTATTCAGGCTATGGAAAGCGAGTAGACATGCCAAACACTTATAAACACATAACACATAACATTTAGCATGCTCGACTAGATGCAAGGCCCTAACAAAGCATTTAACATATAACACATAGGCATGCAACCATTACATTTGCTAACTAAAACAAAAGGGAAAGGGAAAATGGACCAAATTACTATCTAGGCCCTATCTATTACAAGCCAAGAGGTGTACACATACCCCATTAATAAAAATCAAAAGTAAATGAAATAAATGAAATAAAATAAGGAGAGGCTAGGAAAGCAAGTAGACATGCAATTCTCATTTAGCACATTTGATCACATAGAAGAGAAACAAAAGGGGTAAAAGAGATTATACCTTCCCCTTTTTGTGATGGTAATAGGGTGGCCTAAACTTAATTTGGACTAAAATCATCAAAACAAAGGATTAATGCACCAATTTAATGATAAAATATGATCAAACAACACAAGTTCTTCAAAAATAAAATTAAGGCACCACAAATAGCTATGAAATTGAACCACTAAAACCCCTCAAATAATCAAGTAGGTCCATATGCATCAAATGGGGGTCCAGTTGGAAAGGAAGAGGAAATTTGAAGGATCAAATTGATTAATATTTTCAATTGTTTGGGCCATAGTGCAACCAAAAGAACTTGAGGGGGTTAAAAGGCAAGTTTTGAAATGATTTTCACGCATGCATGCGAAACAATTCAATTTATGCAACAACAAGAAGATTTCGGCAGCTAAGTCATCCGCAACTTCCCCATGAATCTTTGGCTAACAAAGCTTTAAACTAACTCTAATTAAAACATGCTTAAACAACACTTAATCAAAGTAATTCTTAAAAGAATTTCTTGCAAGTTTACAAACCAAAAGCTGCTGCACTTCTGTTTACAAACCAACTCAAGGATTGCTGCATATTTCATTTTCGACCAGATTTGGGCAAAAACTAATGCAAACTTTGGACAAATTCTATCACACAAAAATCCAAATTTTGGTCAAGCAACACCCAAATGCACATGTTCACTCTCAATTTGTCCAAGAATGCTGCTTCATACGGAAAATACAACCCAGATGAACAACAATAAAATGATCACTGCTGCAACAAAGGACGAAACAAAAACTGTTGTCCGAAACAACTTTACTCAAGGAAGACAATTCTGATTTCAAACATAAACTCACAGCTTTGTCCAACAGAATTCAATCGAGATCCTAATCTGTAACTGAATCAGCAAAACATATGTAACACACACAGGAAAAGCTGATGTAAAAGTATAGGGACGTGTTCATGTAAAAGAATGACAATCTGAAATTCATTTTTAGCAAAAAAAAATTCAGACATTTCAACACCCCCAAACACGCAATCCTAACGTCTCTTGTCTAATTCATTTCACCAAGTAGATGATGAGAGCCTTTTGACGGACTGGGTTGTCATGGGCAAGAACAACAGGGAAAGGAAACACACGGATGAACCTTCAACATATGAATTTAAACGTCCAAAAGAAAAGAAAAGGAACGCATGCCAAAACTGAAAACAAATCCTTATTGCCACATTCTGTTTTCAACTGCTAGCATAGGCAAGAAACAACCAAAAAGATCGGCTAGTCTCAAGTGTGTTCAAGGTATCAGGGCTAAGCAATAAACAAGAAACCAAACTGTAAATTAAAATTCCAATTCAATCGGCCAAAAGACAGACAGCTGCTACCAAAAGTCGACAATTCCAAACTTGTAAACATCCATCAAGAACCCAAAAGACCCAAGCAAGCATAAAAAAGATAAAAGGCATGGCCTTTAAGACACCAAGCTGGAAAACTGTGGCCTTTCTACATGGCAAAACTAAAATATCATTCTTGAACCGAGAGAGAGAAGTAATAGTATACCTGAATCAGCAAAAGATGAAAACGGATTGGACAAATATTCAGCAAACAACTTTGCCTTTTTAATGAGGATAGCAAACAACAATGGAAGCACCGGTTTCCTCCTCAGCTTCGTATTTCTCTCCTTCGGTCAGCCCAGTTCTTCACCAACTTCCTTCCTTCGTTTGAAATTACCTTGTTTTTCTTTCTTCTCAAACTCACGCCGCTAATCACTCATATCACCTTCCCTTTTCTGATTTCTTCACCCTTTGCGCTTGTCCCTTCCTATCTATTCTCGCTACCTTTCTCCTTTCTAGCCCACCATCTTCCTGTTTTCCTTTTTCTAATTTCTCCCACCAGTTTTTCTGCCGCCCTTTCTCTACTCTTTTCTTGCTGTTTGTTTTTCTTTTTCCCCTCTCAGCCCCCAACTCTCTCCCCTCTCTCCTAGCCTTCTAGTTTGTTCCTCAGTTCTTCCGGCTGCCCTTTTCTGGTTTCTTTCTTTTTTCGTTTCTAACGTCTCTCTTCCTGGCTTCTTCTCGTCACCCCCTCTCTTTGCGGCTGATTCCTTTTTAGCTTTTATATCCAGTTAGAAACCCTAAAGCCCACAGCTATCTCCTCCATATTTGCAGCCGAGACCTCCCCGAGCCCTTCTTGTGCAAGCTGCGAAAAAACGCAGCTTGCCTGTCGCGACATTTTTTTTTTTTAAACAAAATTGATAAAATAACTATCAAAACAATTAAATTAACATTGGATGAAAAATAAATAAACTAGAGACAACAAAGTGCAGTGTTCCATTTTTCCATTTTTCTTTTTTTTTTATCGTTTTTCCTTTTTTCCTTTTTTTTTCTCTTGTTTCTTTTTTTCTCTTTTTTCCCTTTTTTTCAAGAAATTCTATGCTAAAACTTTAAAAATAAAACTAAAACTAGAAACTAAAAACTAAAAAGCGAACACGACAAATAAAAAACTAAGAATAAAAAGAAATGAAATTACACCAAAATTTTGGTGTCTACAATGTAAATATAACTTTTGGAATTGTATATATTGTATATAGTGATCTTTCGATTTATCTAGTTTTATTGCGTTAAGTTTTGAGTCCTGGCGCGAGATAGGCAGGCGGCCCGCCGATACCCTTGGGTTTGCCCTTGGGAGAAGCGGGGTCGTCACATAAAGTCACTCAATTCATCATATAAATTAGGCCCAAAATGCAGTACAAGTTCATGAGAAAACAAGTTTGACAAGTGCAAGAAAGTTGGGCAAAATAAAAGTCTCATTCAAGCTCAAAATGTTCTTCGCGGGTAAAACAATCGTGCCCGCGCAGTCTTGGAAAAACGGTCATATCTCACTGTAGGAATGTTAGAATTAGGTGCTATCAGTGGCGTTTGAAACTAGACTCGAAGGGCTTTCCAACGGTGCCAATTATACACTCTAGTTCATCTCCTAGCAGTACCAGTATCTCAGAAACATTGGCTGTTTTTCCAATCCTGGATCAGCCCTAACCTCAAGCAAAACTACATTAGTTCTTGTGCTATCTTCATTTGTTTTTGTTCAATCACCCAAATCAGTCCTCAAATGTTCATATACAGGGTGTCACATCACCTATGGCCATTGGAGTTCAAAATATAATACATCAACATGAATAAGAATAACTATAGTAGCCTAGCCATCAAGAAAACCAAACCAGTCCACTATATAGACCAAACCATGACTTTACTTGCTCAAATTTCATTCCAATTCACACATGAGCTTAACCAATGTCTAGCCATGTTTATTAGACTTGGTTAGGGTACAATAAAATCATAAAAAATCAAGGAGAAACCCTTCCTTCAAGAACCGGTCAGCCAAGGCAAGAAAATCAGTCCACAAGTTTACATGTTCATCTAACTTTCATCCCTTTCATGATTTCCATTTAAACAACACATCAAGTGGCAGATCTAACTCAAAAGAGGTTTAAAACATGTTAATATCTCATAAACAAACATGAACAAGATCCAAACATTTCATCAAACACTTGGTAGGCATAAAAACTAACTCAACTACTTCTTGTTTCATTCAAGAAATTAACCCCAAATCTCAACCAAAACAACTTGTAGTTTGCCATTAAAACTTAAAGTAGGTGATATAACATCATAAAACTCTAATTTAAAGGTCATTTACCTCTTTTACTGTGACAGCCCCACCTTCCCCTAAGGCGAACCAAAGGGGTTAGCGGACTGCCTGCCCAACTCTCGCCAGAACTAACGGATCAGTTTACATCGATCTACTACGTTCCGGAACACACCAACGCGCGCAAACAGGTCAAAATCACAAAATAAAAAAATGAAAATCGAAGCCGATGATGAACAGTGTCGGACACATCAGAATCCGGAGTTCAACCAAACATCAATCCAACATATACATACATTGACATTCAACATTTACAACCAAATGGCATGCCACAAAAACCATCCATCATGAATATACATGTTCGGTTTGCCAATCAAGAGAAAATTAACCAAATACACATTAGGGTTTCATTCAAAGAGCTATTCAAAAGATACATTTACATGAGCTCAACTTGACAACCAACTAACACAATCTTTTCCAAAAGTGGTCATTTTCCTGTAAGGAAAACAAATGGAACGGAATGAGCTTAAGCCCAGTGAGTTACTACCACATAAGCAACAAAGAGCATATAGCATGACCTTTCAATTAAAGTACACAATTAAGGAATGAAACAAAACGGTAAAAGGATACGGACGGCTCTCAAGATCCCATTTCCATGCTTACAGTCTTGATCCAACCTCATTGACCCTCCGTCAATGTTAAAAGTACCAAACCGTAGACCTCACTTCACTTCCATTCCTTCCACCCAACATTCCCCAACCGGGCCCGCACTCCAATCAGTAGCTTTTGGTAATACTCGAGTATACCGGAACCAAGAGTCTCATTACTACAAGATTCCCCAGTACAGTCCCCGTGGCATGTCAATTTTCACGACCAAGCCCTCGCCGGCTCGATTCAATTGACTACCTACGGGGTTGAGCTCAGTAATACAGTAAGGCCGTTGGATATTCGTCCAAATGACACCAAATCAGTTTTTCATGAATGGAATTCAATATCTCATATAGCAAGTGCAGTATTTCAGTAAAACGGTAAACAGTCATGAATGGAATCACAAGGGGGTGAGGGCGGTCAAGTACACCTCACCTCAATCACTTCCAATAGCCAAATAAGCCTTCAAGGCATCAAATTCACATATAACAAAGCCACATTGTAACATTTAAGTGAGTAGTATACTCACCAATCAAGTAAGTGATGTTTCATACACCGTGGTCAAAAGTGCGTCGTGAACCACCGTCACGCCCTAGAACACGCAAACAAGTACAATGAGACTCGATAACGAGTCATAAAACAATGCCAATCACAACCCCAATAGGGTTTTATAAACATATACAAGCATCATAGGCAACCAGAAATTTTTGGTAAAGTAACTAGCTTTGGCCCAAAAAAAAACAGTTTTGTCCTCATTTTGCGGTAATGGCCCCGATTCCACTACGATTATCGGATGAGGGTTCAAGACCCACCGTTTCGAAACTAAGAAATAGGGCTACAACAATGTAGAAGGTCACTCAGTAAAATTCCTAGCACAACTAGGTCAAATATGCAAAATACCAAACCAGAACCTTAATTGCAGGTTTACAAATTACACTATGCTGTAATTAGTACAACTCAGTCTGTACAGGTCCAAATTCAGAAATTCCAAAGGCATATGGTAGCTAAGACATCAAGCTACATTTCATCAGAAGACCTCAACAACCAAATCCAAAGCAATTCCAGTCAAAACAGCCAATTACAGGCGCAGTTCTGCCATCCTGATGAACCCAGAACAGCAATAGTAATTTCGACATTTCTCACTCTACACTACTCCAATTGCCCTAAAATTTTACAGGAACCTCAAACACATCAATACCTACAACTTTCATGTTTTAAGCCAAGGCCAATTCGGCCTCTAACCATATGATACAAAACCGGACAGAAAATGGGGTTATGAAACCCTAACTTTTCACATTTCCTTCCAAATCCAAAATTGGTTGCAATTACCAATCATTTACACCTACTAGAGTCATAAAACATCATTTATAACCATCATGGACAGCCACAACCTCATGATCAAATTAAACCAGAAAAATCACCATTAAATTGAAAACTTCATCATTTCATCCAAAAGTAAGAAATAAATCACAAAGGTCATCACTTTAGCTTCCACTAAGCACAACTCAAGCTTCATTAAGTGTAGGAGGAAGTTCAAACACCACTTACCTAGAACACAAGAGAGGGAAAGTTGTAGGACACCTTAGCTTCCTTGAACACTTCCACAAAATCACTTACTAGCACCAAATGGAGGGATTTTATGGAGTAGAAACAAATTTAGGCAATTGTTTTGGAGGATTTGAGCTAGTTGGAAGCTTGAAAATTGGAAAAGTTTTCTTTCTTTTCCTAGAGAGAGAGCCGGCCAAGAAGTTGAAGACAAGAATGAATTTTGTGTGATTTTTGAGATATTTAAGCAATTGGTCAAAAAGTCAAGAAAATGAATAGTTGTCCTACAAGTGCCACCATTCACCAAGTGACACTTGTCACTACATTTAAAGCATTTCTATCCTTTAAGTCTCTCTCACATCAATCAAATCTCACCCTCTACTTATCTCTTAACACCCGATAAATTTCAACCAGTATCCGAAACTTAACCTAATTGGCCGACTTTTTCCGAACTTTTCGCACTAGTGGGTCCCACATCCGTTATATATTCTTAATTTTTCAAAAACTCTTCAATACTAGAAAAATCATCTAAAAACTATACTTACTCATAAAATTCACCAGGAAAATTTTTCCTAAGCCGGAAAATGCAGAAAACATGCTATTACAGGGGATAAACCCTAGGAAAATTATTAGGGTTTTACGGGTTCTCACACTTACAAGTTGCTTAAGTCAGCAAACAACCCACCAAAGTGAAAGCTTCAAGCTTGGAACAAACTCTAGGATTGCAAGGAAGTTTCTCAACTAACTCAAGATCTTTCTCTTTTGGTTTTTGCTCTTGATTTACTAGGGTTGGAAAGCAAGGAAAATGGAGTTTCTCTCTTCCTTTCCAAGCTTCAAGAAATTCAGCCAACCTAAGGAAAAGAAAGCTCCAAGATGGTTTAAATTATCTTCTAACGTTTGGTCAAACAAGATCCATGGCTAGGGTTTTGCCACTTGTTCCCATTCTTGTCCAATCCTCCCTTAATCTTTGACTAATGATCTTTTAATCTTTCCAAATGTACCAATACATATTTAACACCTCTAATTCTTCATGTAAAGTCCCTACCGCTAATAAAAGAACACTTGGTAAAATATAAGTGGAGATTTATTGAAAACCAACTCAAGAAATTGTTTTAATTCAAATAAAAGAAATGAAATGTAATGCATGGAAATGTTATAACACATGGGCAATATGATGCAAGGGCATCTTATAAGTGGTTTAAGTCTTAGAATAAGGCATGTAGATAAGAAAAATTGGGTTTTAAAGTGAGGGTCAATACAAGGGAATTGTTGTAACCCATGTAAAGTACAATACTAGGGCATACAATGAGTGGTTTAAATCTTAGGACAAGGCATGTAGTTTAGGAAAATTATATTTTAAAGTGAGGGTTCTCACAATTAAAAACTAGACTTCAAATACTAATAATCTTTAGAAGATACCTTAAAGACATTCAGTTCATAAGTTGGTCCAAATTGAGACATAAGCTACTACAACATTCCTATTGCAACTTGTGCAGGACAGAATTTTCAGCCAACTTTATCAATTTTCTGAGATTTCTAGGGATTGAATCAAACTTTGAATTTGATATAGTAGGAAGCCCTATGAGTCTAGTTTTAAATACAACAAACGGAACTCAATTCCGACTTTCCTGTTTCCCAAAGCTGCGCAGAGTCTCCTGCGAAAATTTCAAGATTTTCTAACAACTTGAGAATATGAAACTTTTCTTAACAAAATTCACTCTCTTGACTCAAATTCGACCATTAAAGGAATCAAAAATCAAAGGTAAGTGAGTTCACATAAGGGTTATAAAGACAAATAAAATTTCAGGGTCTCACACTCTCTCTCCCTTAAAAGAATTTCATCCTCGAAATTCTAACCTTTGCTCGCACAAAACTTGATGCAATGGAATTTTCCGCCAACTCTCATATGGCTTTCTCTTACTCATTATACTACTACAAACTTACCTAGAGAGAAAATCTTACCACGTAAAGGCTACGTTAATATACTAAGGAAGTTTAACAAAGATATCAAAATGTGTATGGTAATATAGATGTGAGGACTTGCAAATTCCTTATATTTTTCTCAAAAATACCCTTTTATTTGGAAATTATTCATTTATTATAGCCCTACTACCCATTCATTCCACAATAAGTGCAAATGAACCTAGAAAGTAGGGTTTCCCTTTTTGTTTTCAAGTTGGAGCAAGTTAGGGTTTTCACGTGTATTCGTAGTGTAATTATCCGGTACGGTGCGAGGATCAAATTTGGTGCTTAAGAGTGACTTTTAGATGAGAAATAATATGTGATTAGAAGCAATGATAAAAAGTTAGTGAATAGGATGTAAAAAACCCTAGTACGTGTGAATTAAGGAAAAACGGCGCAAACTGACGGGTACCGCGCACTACCGATTGAACGCACCACTTGACCACCACTTTCTTACCACATGAGCTCATTAATACTTGAGCAAAATATCTCCTTATTTCCAGCTAGCTTTGACCGAAATTTAGGGCTAAAAATGCAAGGAAAAGAAACAAAAAAATGAGTGGTGGTGGTGAAGCCACTTGTTGGCCACCTAAGGGCCATTGACCAAGATACTTATCTTACCTTCTTATCACTTGGAGCCAACTTTCTTCTTCATTTTTTTCTGCTGCTTGGCCGAGAGAGAGAGAGGAAAAACACCAAGGGAAAGTTGCTCCATTTCTTCTTGAATCTAGCCACCAAGTGAGAAAGAAAGAAAACTAAACCGATTAAAGCTATCCTTGAGTGTTTCTTTAGTGAGGTGTTGGTGAAATTTTGAAGGGGAAGCTAGGGTTGCTCTTGGTAAACACTTAAGCAAGGTCAGGATGATGATTTCCCCATTCCTTACTCTTGATCTTGTTTAAATTAGCTTAGCATCTCAAATTTGTGGTGAATGATGGTTGTTATCATGTTTTGGGTGTTTTTCCTTTTAGTTACATGAATTAGGGTTTGATGGATTGCTGCCTATACTTGATGTATGGTTAATATATGTTGTATCCAAGATTATATAGGGTTTTGGTAGCAAGTGAAGCAAGAAATGAAAAAAGTTATCATTGAAACCAAAAAAATTCCAGATTTCTGGCAAATATGACTTCAATTCTGTCCGGTTTTAGTGATCCATGTTAGAGGCCAAATTAGGCTTGGCACAAAACATGAAAGTTGTATAGAATGATATTTTATAGTTTTATACAAAATTTCAGCCCAATTGGAGCAATGTAGCCTGTGAAAAGACCAAAATACCCTCACTGACGTAGGATGTTTCCAGTGAACCGTTTTAGACAGATTCATCCAATTAACCATGTTTATTAACTATGATCCATGCTGATTTAGCCATTTTCCAAAACATGGAAGTTTTAGTATTCTGTATTAGCTTTTCAACGCCACCAAGAACACCTTAAGCTTTTCAATGCCACCAAGAACACCTTAAACGGACTTTGGTAGCCTGAGATATGACCATTTCAAGGTAGTACGGTTAATTAGCCAATTAGTTGGAATTCGGTTCTGTAAATTGGGAATTTGACTAGGTTACATTGGAAATTTGACTAAGTGATCTTCATGAAATTTGTAGGCTTTCATCTTAGCTTCGAAACGGTATAAGTTGTACTTCAATCCGATAAGCGTAGCCTCGGATGTGTTCTTTCTGCAAAAACCCGTCAAATCTATCTTTTGTTAAGTTCATTTCCGCACTTGTTATTAGTTTAATTTTTATCCTTGTATTGTCTTGAGCCTATGGAACGGCTATTGAAATGAATTTGTGTTGTGTGTAACTTTGGGTTGTTTGAGGAAATAATGAAGCCATAAATGGCTGGAAATAGGAAAATACAAAGGGCATGCTGCCCAAATTTTCGCTCAAGGGCTAGAGAAATACACTTGCGACTTGGGTAAAGTTGATATATGCATACCACTTGAACCATCTAGGACATTTGATACCTTGTTATCGAGGGTTATACGTTAGAACCTAGCCGAACT
This sequence comes from Coffea arabica, assembly GCF_036785885.1. Lineage (NCBI taxonomy): Eukaryota > Viridiplantae > Streptophyta > Magnoliopsida > Gentianales > Rubiaceae > Coffea > Coffea arabica. The sequence continues at coordinate 10,976,696 of NC_092326.1, forward strand.
TGTACCCTTAGGAAAAGCGGTACTAACCACTATAAATCCGTTTTCCTTGCACTTTCGACTTAAAAGTTATTTCCAAGCAAACATGTTACCAAATTTTTCAGTTTGAAAAGTGAGCAACTGTTTCGCGACTATTCACCAAATGAATTTCAATTTCTTGATTCTTATTGAATGAAACGTTTAAGTTTCGAACCATAGTCGATTTTCAAAGTTCTTAAATCAAGTTTTTCGCAGATTTGGATTCCAAACCCAGAGTACCCCCCCGGACGTGAACGCTAGAGGCACTACTTTTGGTGAGTGCTTCCAAATATCCAATTGCACTTAATACATGTGTTTCCTACTTGACCCACATGATTACATGATGAATAAATGATAGGGCAAGGGTGTACTTTACCGCACTTGCCCTAATATGACTTGTTCCTGTTTATTGATTACACTTGATTCGCTATACATGTACATGAGTTATATCTTGCCTGGAATTCCAGAAACCCTGTGGCTAGTTAATCGAGTCGAGCCGGCAATGGCCTGGTCGATTAGATAACGAACCCTGGGTAACTAGTAATGTCAAGTGGAGTGTGTCTCCTCAGCAAAATGGTATACTCGAGTATTACCACCCGTGTTTTATATGGCGTGCGGGCCCGGAAAAGGGGTTGAGTGGTGGACGGAGACTGGTGTGAAGTGGGGTTTTCTTTCTGGACTAGTTATTACTTGAAAGTTGACGGAGTGTCAATTACCAATCGATCAAGCTGGGATGGAACCGAGACATGAGCCACTGTATCTTTACATGTGAACATGATCCATATATTTCTTCACTACTTGAAGTATTATCTCCTTGATTGGACTTGTTTGCTCGCTATTTCATTTTCACACTGTTATTACTTTGTTTGATGGCCAATTTGATATTTGGAACTTCACTGAGCTTTGGCTCACCCCGTTAGTTTTGTTTTCCTTACAGGGGTACTAGCGAGGCGTGAGACATGTAAAGACTAGCGTAGTCTAGTTGTTTTAACGTTTGACTTTTGACTTTTGACTTGTACTTGCGCTATTTCTCGAATAGAATGTTTTGTATCTGGATTGTATACATTTTGAACCAGTTTGGGTACACTGAGGCTTTGTATCTTGAATTTACATCAATGTAAATTATAAGCTTGAATTGTGATATTATTTATGGTCCATGGATGTATGCACGTAATACGAGTGAGTGAGTCCAGGCGAGAGTTGGACAGGCAGTCCGCCAAACCCTTTGGTACGCCTTAGGGGGAGGTGGGGTGGTCACAGGTGGTATCAGAGCCTAGGTTGTGAATTGACCTGGATAGATTGAGTGCTTGATACGATAGGCTAGGGTTTTATTCTTGAGATTAGCCTTTAGCCTTGTTTTCTACGTGTTGTGTACTTACTTTTGCAATGTTACTTGCAAACATAGGTGATGGCGGGTACTGACGCCTCTGGGAGTGCTGGGCCGTCTCAGCCCGTGCCTACTGATGTGCTTACTGACATACCTACTGACGCCCCTATTGACGAGCCACATCTGGAGGGGCCTGTTTGTTGCGTGATCACGTACCAGGAGAGCCCCGATGGGCTAGTGCAGCGGTGGTCCCCAGCGCGCAAGATCTGACGCTGCGACTGCAGGAAGACCTACTCCTACCCTGATCGGGTAGTGCTCGCAGTGGACGATGAGCGGCGACGATTGGGTAGCGCCAATCGTAGGTGCCATTCGGAGATTGAGCGTCTCCGGGCTACTCTCCGAGACCAGGGAGCTAGGATCCGAGAGCTGGAGGCCTCGGTGTTGGAGGAGCAGCAGCGAACTGATGTTTTACGCGAACAGGCTCAGGCGACTACTGGACGCCTTATGCGAGTGGTTGCGGACATCCGAGACCGGACCGACCACATCCTGACTGAGTACGAGGCACTGGTGGATGATGTGCTTCAGGACTTGGCCGGAGAGGATAAAGCGCCTGTAGTTCCTGGCGCTCCTGGTGCTCCTAGGAAGGATCCATATGAGGATCCAGAGGAGTACCCGGAAGAGGAACCGAGTGCATCCTCGGAGTCGGTTGGGTCGGCGTCTAGCCGGGCGACCTTTTAGGATTGAGGTCGAGGAGATTTTTTTTGCGGGATAGATAGGAACATAGTAGGACGACACGTTTCCTTTTGATTTTGACTTTGACGTGTCACGGTGGATGTAAGTAGGGTTTCTTCTATTCTATATTCCTTGGCTATTATAGCCCTTGACTTGCCTAAGTTGGCATGTATATGTGACTTGTTTGTTATGTATATATAAAGTACCTATTTGCTATGTGTTTTATTGCTTCTAGTTATCCTTTTGCAATGAGTTATGTGACAGCCCCACCTTCCCCTAAGGCGTACCAAAGGAGTTAGCGGTGTGAGAACCCGTAATTTTTCCATTTTCTAGGTTTTATTATATTTCCAGGTTTTCTTATTTTCAATGGTTTGTTTTCTGCACTTTCTGTATCCGGAAAATTTTCTAGATAATTTTTATGAGTAAATATAAGTTTTATATGATTTTTCCTAGCATTGGGTAGTTTTTGAAAATTAAGGATATAGAAAGGAAGTGGGACCCACTAGTGCGGAAAGTTCGGAAAAATTCGGCCAATAAGGTTAAGTTTCGGATACTGTGTAAAATTTATCGGGTGTTAATAGATAAGTAGAGGAGTGTGAAGTGATTGATGTGAGAGGTGACTAAAGGATTGAATTGCATTTAATGAGATGCCATGTGTCATTTTCCCATTGGTTAGGACTTAAGACTACTATTCATGGTTTTGACCTTTTGACTTATGGAGTAAATATCTTCAAAAATTCACAAAAAATAACCATTTTTCATTCTATGTTGGCCGACTCTTGAGAGCTCAAGAAGGAAGAAACTTGCTTCAAATTTCAAGCTCCCAACTAGCTCAATCTTCCAAACTATTTGCCTAAATTAGTTTTTACTCCATAAAATCCTTCCACTTGGTGTTAGTGAGTGTTTTGGTGAAGCTTTTTGGAGAACTTAAGGTGTCCAACATCTTCCTCTCTCTTGTTTACTTGGTTAGTGATGATTGAACATTTTCTTATAGCTAATGATGTTGAATTTATGCCTAATGGTGGCTATTGTGTTAGAAATTGTGGATTATTTCTTGGTTTGAAGTGATTTGGTTGAGTTTTTTATTTTTTGAGGAATTTTCTGGTTTCATATGATCTTGATGGTGTGATTGTTTTTGATGGTTGGTAATAAGGGGCTTTGGCTCTAGTAGGTGCATATGATAGAAAATTGCAATCAATTTTGGATTTGGAAGAATTTCTGGAAAATTAGGGTTCTTGGTTGAACATTCTGTCCGAAATTTTAGGTCATAGATAGAGGCCGAATTGGACTTTGCTCAAAACATGAAAGTTGTAGGTATTGATGAGTTTGAAGTGCCTGCAAAATTTCAGGGCATTTGGAGTAGTGTAGAGTGAGTTATGCCGTTTTTACTGTTGCTGTTCTGGGTGAACAGAATGTGCGAACTGCGATAGTAATTGTCTGTTTTGACTGGAATTGGTTTGGATTTTGTTGTGGTTATCTTCTGATGAAATGTAGCTTGATGTCTTAGCTTTCATGTGCCTTTGGAATCAATGCATTTGGACCTGTGTAGACCGAGATAGACGTATTCCAGTTTTGTGTGATTTGGGAACCTGCAATTACGGTTCTGGCTTGGTTTTCTGCAATTTTGACCTAGTTGTGCTAGGATTTGGACTGAGTGACCTTCTACATTGTTGTAGCTCTGTCTTTTAGCTTCGAGATGGTGGGTCTTACACCCTCATCCGATAAGCGTATTGCATTTTGTACCATTACCGCATACGGAGGCCAAAACTGTTTTTGTTGATTGATCAAATGAGTTATATTTCCTGATTTTCTGGTTTGCTATTATGCTTATATATGTATATGAAACCCTATTGGGGTTGTGATTGGCATGGCTTTATGAAACCCTATTGGTTGGCATGGTTTTAAGGCTTACTCTTATTCCGGTCATTTTCTAGCTAACTTTTGTACTTGTACTACTTTGAGCCTAGTGAACGGCTTTTGGGAATGAGATGACTTTTGTGTGAGGTGTTGGGACTGATTTGAGGAAATAATGAAGCCTTAATGGCTGGAAAAGTAAGAAATTTAGGGGAAGTGCTGCCCGATTTTCTAGGCCGTTTGGTTCTTTAAGTTGGATTTGCCTTTTGATGGAAATGAAGGGCTTTTGGGTTGTTTGCGCCTAGGTCTTGATGTTATCTTTTTGTTTTCAAGAAAATCATGTTTTTGCACCCTTGCATTAGTATGTCTCACTTGTGCATTCCGTTTATTCGATTTTAGATATGAAACCTTCAATTGGTTTATTTTGATTATTTTAGGGTTTCTTGGCGATTAAGGCCAATCTGAAGTGAAACTTTTGAAGTTGAATCGGTGAGTGTACCACTGCCTGCTACCCTTTATGTGAAATATCTGAATATCTGAATACTTGACTTATGACTATTGAAGCCAAGTACTGCTTTGATAAAGTGGAGGCGAGGGTGTACTTTATCACACTCGTTCTTTGGTCTGTTCATATTCCAATTCTGAACGTCTATCTGAATCTGTTATCTGTATCTGTATCTGAAACTGTACTGAATCTGTTATCTGTATCTGAAACTGTATCTGTTCTGACGTCGTTTGGAAGCTTGTGTCCAACGACCTTTCTGTGACCTATGAGCTCAAATCCTGTGGCTAAGTTATTCAAGTCGGGCCGGCAAGGGCCTGGACGATTAGATAACGAACCACGGTAGTCTGTTCGGGGATCTTTGGGTATTGAGATCCTTGGGTTCCGGTATACTCGAGTATTACCATTTCTGTTACTGATACGGTGAGCGGGCCCGGTAAAGGGGTGTTTGGTGGACGGAATTTGGAGTGAAGAGGGGTCTACGGACGCTTTGGTTCTATATACGTTGACGGAGGGTCAACCGGTCTGGATCAAGTACTGAGCTGGAAATTTGGCTCCTGAGAGCCACCCGTATCCTTCTGATTTGAATCAGTGGTTCCGTTGCTTTATATCTGGCATGTGTATCTGATTTGTTAAAGATGAAATGCCATGATTTTATTGCTATCTGTTTGGTACCTCATTGAGCGCAAGCTCACCCCTTTCTGTTCCCTTTTGTTTTCCTTACAGGAAAATAATCACTTTTGGGAGCTCATACGTGTTGGTTGCCAAATTGAGCCATGTATATGTCTATTTTGAATAGCTCATCTCATGAAACCCTAATGTGTATTGGGTTCATCTTCTGAATGGCAAACCGAATATGTGTATACCATATGTATAGTTTTTGACATGCCAAGTGTGGTTGTAAATGTTGAATTGCTATGTATTACTGTTTGGTGGGTTCTCGGTTTCCCCTATTCCAGGCACTATTCATCGTTTTCCTTTTGCTTATTATTTTGTTATTTTGGTTCTTGTGGCTTGTCCGAGCGCACTTTTGCATTTTCGAAACGTTTTAGAACGCGTGTAACCGCTCCGTAGTCCTGGCGAGAGCTGGGCAGGCAGTCCGCTAACCCCTTTGGTTCGCCTTAGGGGAAGGTGGGGCTGTTACAGGTGGTATCAGAGCCTGCTTCGCGTGGTCTCTGCGCGGAGTGAGCCTGGACTATGTGGTGAATTGGTATGAAGGAATAAGTGCTCGATCGAGCCTAAGTTCTGAATTGTGAATGTTATAGGCCTTAACTTTTCTTGTGGTATCTGAGGAACATAGATCGGTACGTCTGGTGGGAATTTCGATTGTAGATGGTTTACTCTTGGGACTGGCCAGCTCGAGAGGTGAATTGTCTTATTTCGGATTCTTGTGCCTGAGTACTTCAGAGTTGAGGCGGTGTTAAGTATGTGGAATTTGCATTTTGGGAACATGAATAGGCTTTGTTTGGCTAGAATGAGTCCAAGAGGTTATTGGATATCTAGTTTGCATAGTAAGTGACGTGAGGGATCGGACGGGGTTATTTTAATTGGGTCTGGGACTATATCGCCTTTACTCTTGATTTGCTTGATACCCCTATGACATGACAGTGGTTTGGGTATTGTGCATAGGATTATCTGCCTAATTGGCATGTGTTGGTGTACTTGATTATCCGTTTTCTTGATACATGGCGTGTTATATGTGTATATGTCTTTGGTGTAATTGGTGTGCTAGAATTCGATTACTTTTGTCACTTTACTGTAGTTATGCGTTGCAGTACTGTGGGAAAGGGGAAAAAGAAAAGAGAGAAAAAATATATATATATATATATATATGTGAGGAAGATGTCGTCATGGACGTGGAACTAAATGAGGCCAGGAATCAAGAAAAGAAAAGGGAAACAATAGCTGGACAAGGACCGGGAGTGCCACTTGTACTTAAGAATGTATTATGACCCATTGTTTTGCCCGGCAGGCTAGCATCCGAGTTCCAGCACTTCAGTAAGATGACACATTGGGTTGATCCGTATCAGGAAATTTTGGTTCTCCGAGATGAATTAGAGGTTCAAAGGAGGCTGACCGAGTACTGGGAAAGGCAATGGAAGCAAGAGTATTCGGAGAAACTTGAACTCTTACACCAAAATATGGAGTTAAAGAGGAAATACGAAGAGATTTCCAAGGAGACCGTAGCAATGGCACAAGGTAACACATCTATGGGAACGCCAGAGGAAGCTCAAAGGACGGGAATTGCAAAGCCACAACTGAAGATCTTTCATGCAAAGAAAAAGGGTAAAGCTGGTAGATCAATTGTGAAGAAGGGCCGTGGAGCGAGTGGTGAGATAATTTGTGGATATTGTAGAAAATCCAATCATATTGAAGTGGATTGCTGGAAAAAGGGGAGGAGATGTCTGTGTTGTGGGAGCGCCGAGCATTTGGTTGCTAATTGCCCGGGGGTTATTGCACGAAAAGAAAGGAACCAACAGCCAACCAAGACCGACCCTGGCCCGTCAAGTGGAAAAGGGACTAAAATGAAGAACCTTATTTCTTCTGACTCTGAAGACGGAGAAGGTACAGGCCATTGGTTACTTTAAATTGGGAAGGTAAAATTTCGAGGGCGAAATTTCTTTAAGGGGGAGAGAGTGTGAGAACCCGTAATTTTTCCATTTTCTAGGTTTTATTATATTTCCAGGTTTTCTTATTTTCAATGGTTTGTTTTCTGCACTTTCTGTATCCGGAAAATTTTCTAGATAATTTTTATGAGTAAATATAAGTTTTATATGATTTTTCCTAGCATTGGGTAGTTTTTGAAAATTAAGGATATAGAAAGGAAGTGGGACCCACTAGTGCGGAAAGTTCGGAAAAATTCGGCCAATAAGGTTAAGTTTCGGATACTGTGTAAAATTTATTGGGTGTTAATAGATAAGTAGAGGAGTGTGAAGTGATTGATGTGAGAGGTGACTAAAGGATTGAATTGCATTTAATGAGATGCCATGTGTCATTTTCCCATTGGTTAGGACTTAAGACTACTATTCATGGTTTTGACCTTTTGACTTATGGAGTAAATATCTTCAAAAATTCACAAAAAATAACCATTTTTCATTCTATGTTGGCCGACTCTTGAGAGCTCAAGAAGGAAGAAACTTGCTTCAAATTTCAAGCTCCCAACTAGCTCAATCTTCCAAACTATTTGCCTAAATTAGTTTTTACTCCATAAAATCCTTCCACTTGGTGTTAGTGAGTGTTTTGGTGAAGCTTTTTGGAGAACTTAAGGTGTCCAACATCTTCCTCTCTCTTGTTTACTTGGTAAGTGATGATTGAACATTTTCTTATAGCTAATGATGTTGAATTTATGCCTAATGGTGGCTATTGTGTTAGAAATTGTGGATTATTTCTTGGTTTGAAGTGATTTGGTTGAGTTTTTTATTTTTTGAGGAATTTTCTGGTTTCATATGATCTTGATGGTGTGATTGTTTTTGATGGTTGGTAATAAGGGGCTTTGGCTCTAGTAGGTGCATATGATAGAAAATTGCAATCAATTTTGGATTTGGAAGAATTTCTGGAAAATTAGGGTTCTTGGTTGAACATTCTGTCCGAAATTTTAGGTCATAGATAGAGGCCGAATTGGACTTTGCTCAAAACATGAAAGTTGTAGGTATTGATGAGTTTGAAGTGCCTGCAAATTTTCAGGGCATTTGGAGTAGTGTAGAGTGAGTTATGCCGTTTTTACTGTTGCTGTTCTGGGTGAACAGAATGTGCGAACTGCGATAGTAATTGTCTGTTTTGACTGGAATTGGTTTGGATTTTGTTGTGGTTATCTTCTGATGAAATGTAGCTTGATGTCTTAGCTTTCATGTGCCTTTGGAATCAATGCATTTGGACCTGTGTAGGCCGAGATAGACGTATTCCAGTTTTGTGTGATTTGGGAACCTGCAATTACGGTTCTGGCTTGGTTTTCTGCAATTTTGACCTAGTTGTGCTAGGATTTGGACTGAGTGACCTTCTACATTGTTGTAGCTCTGTCTTTTAGCTTCGAGATGGTGGGTCTTACACCCTCATCCGATAAGCGTATTGCATTTTGTACCATTACCGCATACGGAGGCCAAAACTGTTTTTGTTGATTGATCAAATGAGTTATATTTCCTGATTTTCTGGTTTGCTATTATGCTTATATATGTATATGAAACCCTATTGGGGTTGTGATTGGCATGTCTTTATGAAACCCTATTGGTTGGCATGGTTTTAAGGCTTACTCTTATTCCGGTCATTTTCTAGCTAACTTTTGTACTTGTACTACTTTGAGCCTAGTGAACGGCTTTTGGGAATGAGATGACTTTTGTGCGAGGTGTTGGGACTGATTTGAGGAAATAATGAAGCCTTAATGGCTGGAAAAGTAAGAAATTTAGGGGAAGTGCTGCCCGATTTTCTAGGCCGTTTGGTTCTTTAAGTTGGATTTGCCTTTTGATGGAAATGAAGGGCTTTTGGGTTGTTTGCGCCTAGGTCTTGATGTTATCTTTTTGTTTTCAAGAAAATCATGTTTTTGCACCCTTGCATTAGTATGTCTCACTTGTGCATTCCGTTTATTCGATTTTAGATATGAAACCTTCAATTGGTTTATTTTGATTATTTTAGGGTTTCTTGGCGATTAAGGCCAATCTGAAGTAAAACTTTTGAAGTTGAATCGGTGAGTGTACCACTGCCTACTACCCTTTATGTGAAATATCTGAATATCTGAATACTTGACTTATGACTATTGAAGCCAAGTACTGCTTTGATAAAGTGGAGGCGAGGGTGTACTTTATCACACTCGTTCTCTGGTCTGTTCATATTCCAATTCTGAACGTCTATCTGAATCTGTTATCTGTATCTGTATCTGAAACTGTATCTGTTCTGACGTCGTTTGGAAGCTTGTGTCCAACGACCTTTCTGTGACCTATGAGCTCAAATCCTGTGGCTAAGTTATTCAAGTCGGGCCGGCAAGGGCCTGGACGATTAGATAACGAACCACGGTAGATAACAACTAGGGAATTCCCAATATGCATGAATTCCCTAAGCTCATGCATTTTTAAATCCACTCTACCATTTTATACCCTCATCACACTTTCAATTTTTGTCCCATTTTGCACACGTGCACCTTTATGTTTCTTCACTTGCACACGAACACTTTTATCATCACTTGCACACATGCACTTCATATTATCATTTCACATACCATACCTTGCCCACTCACGTGCACATTTTCATTTACATATTTATTGTTTTTTTATTACTTACTTTTTCAAACTCATGTCCTCACATTGCATACATGCATTCCATTCATTTGCATCCCACTCGCATTATTCGTGACTTCTTCAAAGGATCATTATTGGGCTTCACAATTAATGTGATTGGTACCACTCAACCTTTGAAGAGAAATTTCCCCCAATACCCCTAGGTCTAGGGTTTGCATTCATGTAGTGCATCCAAATGTAATAAATTCTTAGGTTAAAACAAGAAAATTTTTGATTAAATCATGCAACTAGCCTTGGCTAGGTCAAAGAGGTGCCTTGGATTTTATCCTTGCCTTCCCCTTTGTCAAATGTGACTCCCGAACCTTTTTCTTTGGTTTACGTGGACTAGGAGTCGTTTAGAAAGGGTTTCTTACTACTTTTTCATATTTTTCCTTTAAAAATTCATTTTAGGTGACTTGGTACACCTTAACTCATTACCAAGTGGCGACTTCGATTTTTTTATTTCAAAAAACCCTTTTTAAACTATAATTTTGGGTCAAATCGTCGCATTCTCAAAACCCCATTTAGACCCATTTTTCTTTTAAATCACAATTCATTTTCCAATCACAAATTGAATCAAAAAATACATTTTTAAACCATATTTATTTATTTATCAAAAAAAATGGGGCGCGACAGTTGACGACTCCACTGGGGAAATTCGAGAGTCCAAGTAAATTTGATTTAATCAACCTTTTTCTTCTTTTAAACCTTTTCATATATCACATTTGGGTGTTTTAGGGTTGCATTTTTTCCTTTTTTTTAGGATTTTGCATTTCTCGCGTCCTGAATTACTCCCTCGCTCACGAATGTATGATTTGTTGATTGGATGTTTACTTACTTATCTCGCGCTTGCATTGCATTTGGGGGGGGTGTGTCACCATTAGAGCCTCGCGTGGTTCTCAACCCCTTCCCTCAAAATAGGGAACACTTCATACGTGCACGTTTACTTACTGTTATCCCATTTTATTTTTATTTTTCGTGGGCTCTTTCCCACACCGCCTTGTAGGACTAGGAATGGTTTCTCTAGGTATGTGGATGGTGTGCGTTGCGCCCATAGCAATACCTAGGGGACCACTCAAGCCACCGACCGAGGGTCTTGGGATTGATGACCCATTTCCTTAGGTCTGAAGGCTTGGGGACCTTTTAAGCCTTATCGAGTCTAGTCGCATTAATGAACCCCAACCTCATGCATCCATATTAGCATTTTCCTAGGTTAGAGTCAGCCTTACCCTTTTTTTTTTAAAGCACATTAGGTACGAGGGAAGGGGTTCCACCCCTTTTACTTGTTTTTATTGTATTCCCTTTCTTATTTGCTCCCAATATGTTATGTGTACTACCAATTGCACTAACCATTTCGTTGTTTTTTTGTTTGCATTCATGTGCCTTAGCAATAAGAGGCCTCTTTGGCACTCTTTTAGTGGCCTACCTACTAGATAACTCACATGTTTAAATTTCAGTCATTATACTTAATTTTCAATAAATACATTTCATTTTAGACCTTTCCCCCGGTGCATTATTTATGTCCTATAAGCCATATTTGTTATGTATTTACATTGCTTTAATAAATGGCATCATGCATTAAACCTTAGAAGGAACGCCAATTAGGCAATTTCCATGTTAGAGAAGCCAACCCTAATCCCATGGGTATTTAACCCTACTTTTGGGATTTTGCACGTCTACTTTTTGCAATTTAACCTAAGGGGTAAAATCCCAAGGTAACGGTATCTAAGTGAATTCCCCATACAGATGACGCAGTATCGAATGCTCAACCAAGTCCCCCGAGAGCTGAATCAGTGGAGGAACAACCTATCCTATGAAATTGGGGGGCTATTTCAATATGTGGGACATCTACCGAGCCTGGTCGATATAATACCCAACGTGTCCGCTATTCAAGCACTGATCAATTATTGGGATCCAGATGCCTCGGTTTTCCGATTTGGGATGTGCGAACTCACCCCAACCCTAGAAGAGTTAGAGGGATTATTGCAAATGCCGGGAAAGGGCAGTCCTATGGTATATCCGAGCGGAGGAACCAGAGAGCAGTTTGCCGATTTTTAGGATTAAGGAGCAATAGTTTAGACCAACACCCCGATGCTAGATCTTGTCCACTGAGGTTTCTATATGACCGATTTGGGGAAAGAGCATCTTTTGAGCACCATCATATTGATTTCTTCATAACAAGGGGGCAATGGGAAGAGAAACGTATGCAAGCTTTTGGTTTGGTTTTGATTAACTTATTGCTATTCCTTCAAAGGCATGGAAAGGTGACATTTGCAACCATCAACATGATTCAAAGCCTTTTTCTAGGAATTCGTGGGACAACACCAACTTTGATACCCGTTGTCATGGCAGACATTTTCTCAGCTCTTACCAATTGCCAAAGGAAAGGGGGGTTCTTCTATGCTTCGAATCTGATACTCCAAATGTGGATCATGGAACATTTGGTGAAGAGATTACTAAACCCGTTGGGTTTTTGCCTCCCAGTTGAGAATTGGATTGATTCGCATCGAGAGAGAGTCGGCCGCTACTACCGCGTGATGTCGTCAAGCCAGTTTATCGAAGAGTTCAACAATCTGACACCAGAAAAGGTGCAGTGGGTTTTAGATTGGACCAAAGTTAGGGACCCAGCTTTTAGGACCACCCAACATGATTTCATCCCTTTAGCTGGAGTCAATGGTCTAGTAGCCTATATTCCGCAAAGGGTTATGAGACAGTTTGGCTACCCGCAAAGTATTCCTATGGTACAAGGGGTTGAAGATCTCAGATTGGGTACGGTAACCGAGAGTCGAAGCATGGTATTAGAGGCTTGGGGAAATCTGCGAGGACTTGAGAATTTGCAGTTGGAAATGGTAAACAAAATGGCACCTGCGGTTATGCCTGGGTACAACGAGTGGATCAAGCAAAGGGTGGAACATGATAGGGCAAGGCAACATTCAGCATCAGCCAGTCCCGAAGAACGGATGGAGAGGCTAAGGAAAGAATTAGAGGAATCTCAAGCCCAGCTTATGATGGCCAACAGAGTTCTAGAAGATACCCAAGTGCAGCTGATGAGGGAGAGGAAGAAGAATGAGAAGCTAGAGGAAGCCATAGACGCCTTTGATAGGATTAGGGAAGGAGCTCGTAAGCTCAGTTTAGGGAGTTCTAGAGAATCACAAAGTACAAGTCTCTCGAGACATAGGGATTTTGTAAACATGGTTACTAAGATCATTGACGAGGTTGTAAAGAAAGATTGAACTTTTCCACAATTTATGAGACGCTTTCCATTTCAAAGTTCTAAATTCACTTACAGGTTTGAAAATGGGATTTTACCCCGAAGGTTCGCATCATGCTAGGCCTACCCTTGGCACAAAAAGGGTCCCCCCATAGGACATGCATCCAGATTGTTCGAATAATTACTAACTCATGCCTTTTTCTTTTTCCCTTTTGATTAAATTGTAGAAATCTAATAACGATTGGTTTATCTAAAGAAATCTTTTGCATTCTCAGGTAAAATTTCAAAATAGCTTTTCGGAAAAGCCCCATTATTACGCGATCCCGGAGTAAAGCCCAAAGGAATCGTGTAGACATGAGTACTCAGCCAGAATCGTCCGATAAGGCCGTTGCAACTACCCAGCCGGAAGCCGCAAGTCCTGGGGTTCAGTTGACTGAATTACTGACCAAATTTGGGGAAATGGCATCCGAAATGGCCGCTCAAAAGAAGTTAATCGACGAGCTCGTTAGTAGTGGAGTGCAACCTGAGCCTGTGCCCGCCACACAACCACAATCCGAACCATTTGTTATTCCTCCCACTCAAACCACGTTACCATTTGTTATTCCTTCAATTCAAACCACGTTTGAGGGAATTGTCAACCCGCAATATGCTTATACTCAAAATCCTCCGTTCTATCCCCCTTATGGGCAAGGATTTCAGCCTCAAATCGACCCAAACATGTATCCGAATCCACAAACTTTCTATCAGCCTACCGCAGAGCCTGTGGTACCGGAGCACACTTTTCAAAATAAGCCAGAAATGGGAGAGTCGTCTGCCCAGATTGATATGAAGCTACTTAAACGCTTGGATCGTTTTGATGAATTCATCCGGAAAAGCCAAGGTTTAAGCAAACAAGGGGTGTTGGATTATGATGATTTGTGCCTGTTTCCGAACGTGCAACTGCCGGTGGGGTTCAAGACCCCTAAGTTCAACAAATATGATGGAACGGGCAACCCTAAGACACACTTGCGCTTGTTTGCCAACAAGTTGGGCAAGCCAGTGGATGATGAGAACTTGCCATTGAGATTATTTCCAGAGAGCTTAGAAGGGGATGCCCTCGATTGGTATTCCAACCTAAAGCCAGAGGAAGTGAAGACCTGGCTCGATCTGTCCAATGCCTTCATCAGACAATATGAGTATAACTGTGAGCTGGCACCAACCCGAACTACTTTGGAAGGAACGAAGAGGCGACCGTCTGAAGATCATAAGGCATATGCCAAGAGATGGAGAAAGATAGCTGCGAAAGTGGAGCCTCCGATGACTGAGGATGAAATTATTCGCACATTTATAAAGGCACATGACCCTCCGTATTTTGAAGAGATTTTTCGTATGATCGGATGTTCGTTTGCTGCGATTGTAAATAAACTTGAGGAGTTTGATGACTTTGTGAGAGCCGGAAAAATTGTTAATGTCTCTGCTCTCAAATCCCAGTTGGATGCTTTACAAGGTCAAGGAAGCAATGTGAAAAAACCGCAGTTCAAAAAGAAAGAGGGGGATGCAACCTTTATCTGGAACCAAAACCCTTCACCCAGACCCCGATACCAACACATCCCAATCTACCAACCCCATTACCCTTACTACTCAAATCCGCAGCCTGTATATACTACCAATATCCACCACCCTAGACCTCGCCCAAGTTATCCTAACCCACCTTCAGCCCCTTTTCAAATTTCCCAACCAAATCCACCCCAAAACCGACCTCGCCCTCCATATAACCCAAGATTTCCTCCACCAAATAGACCTGTTTACAATCATCCTCAACCTCCTGAACCTTACAACCGACCCCCTAGCCGTGCATTCACCAATTTAGGCAGGCCTTTAGACCAATTGTATGATCAGTTAAAGGCCGCCGGAAAAATTGGTATGGTACCCCTCCTACCTATCCATATGGCATGCCCGCCTGGTATAACCCGCAAGCCGTCTGTGCTTATCATTCAGGGGCCGCCGGACATTCGACTATTGATTGCAAGGCGCTTAACCATAAAATCCAAGATATGGTTGAATCTGGAGAGATTGTAATCAGAAAAAGGGAGACGCAAGGGCCGAACGTAAATAGGAACCCTTTACCGGAACATGCCAATATCATTGGGGTTATTCTGGATCATACGGAGTACGTGGAACCAGTCAAAGAATTGGCAAGGGACGCTGAAGTGTTTGGGGTTACAGACCAATCCTTTGTCATAGAATTGCCATTTGAAGAGGATGAAAAGCCCTTTATTTTGGAACTCACGCCAGCTGAGAGTGGGGCTTTAGAGCCGGTGGTTATTGAATTCCCGAAGCAAGAACCTGTTTTAAGCCTGCAACAAGTGCCATGGAATTATGATGAACCTGCTATACAGATTGGGGAGAAGTCAATTGCAAAGAAGGAAGTGTCAGTGGTCACCAGATCAGGAAAGGCTGCAAGCCCATTTGAAAATGCCATTCCGATTCAAGCAAATAACTCCGAGCCGCCCGTTAAACCAACAATCACCGAGAAAGAAGCCTTGGATTTCCTTAAGAGACTTCAGAGAAGTGAGTACAACGTAGTTGAGAAGCTGAGCAAGTCGCCTGCCCAGATATCCATGTTGGATCTACTCTTTTCTTCAGATATGCATAGGGACGCGCTGATCGAGGTGTTGACCAAAGCTCAAATCCCTAAGGACATTTCAGTTGATAATTTCTCACATGTAGTTGGGAACGTGTTATTCACCAAACAAATCACTTTCTCTGACGAGGAATTGCGGGCAGAAGGCATTGGACATAACAAGGCCCTGTATATAGTTGTAAGGTACAACGGAAAAATGCTGCCGAAGGTGTTGATTGACAACGGATATGCGCTTAATATCTGTCCTTGGAGTACATTGGAAAAGCTAGGATTGCAAGACGTCAAGCTGAGGCCTTCAGGGACCATAGTCCGAGGTTTTGATGGAGCGCAAAGAGAGCCAATAGGAGAAGTGGACTTAGTGGTCGAGATGGGACCCGCGCAGTTTCAAATGACCTGCCAAGTCATGCACTTTCCTAGTGTTTACAACGTTTTGCTTGGAAGGCCGTGGATTCATAAGTCCGGAGCCGTGCCGTCTTCATTGCATCAGTTGCTGAAATTTGTAGTAAATGACAAGCTGATAACTATATTTGCCGAGGAGGATTGCCTCGTAATCACCGATTCTGGGTCAAAAGAGGATGGAAGCCGCAATGTCAGCATGACTCCTCATAGCACGGCTGATATCGTCTCTGTAAGTTGGATCACAAAGGAGGAGCGAGCTTTACCAAAGGCCAGTGTCATGATGGCCAAAGAAATGATCCGTGGAGGCTATGAATTTGACAAAGGGCTGGGACGAGATTTGCAAGGAATTCTGAAACTAGTGGAGATTGTGGAGAAAAAGGATTCGTTTGGTTTAGGCTTCCGACCGACTGCTAAGGATATCAGAGAAATGAAGGAGTGCAAGAAAGCGGAGAAAGAAGGAAGGCAAAGGGCTCTTGACATTCCACCCCTGCATTATACTTTCCCACGACCAGCCGAGGTGATCATGTCAGAAATCAACCCAGTTGACGAAATTGAAGCAAGTTTGGCCCAATTGTTCGTTGGGGCAACATTTGAAGATAGTGTTCCAGGCGAAGCTGAATTTCCTGACATCCCTGAAGGATCAATTCCCAATTGGACAGCCAAGTTTCTGCCCATTCGGAAGGAGTTTCGGTAAACTGAAAGGGGTTTATCATTCATGTGAATTCATGAAAATACTTTTGCATCTGTAAATAGCCAATGAAAACAATTTTACTTTTGACTAATGTTTGCGCATGTAAATATTGTTAAATTTTCATTTCCATTTACTTTCAATCAAAGGTTTTATGAAAATGCACAAGTTGTTCTTGTCATGTTGTTGTGTTTATTCATTTGTTTATATTTTTGTCGTATTGCTTGACCATTTGTTTATTGTATGCTTATTTGCTTATTATCCCACATTCGTTAATTCTTTCAGATGGCCAAAAATAAAATTATTTGACCCTTTGGATATCACAATTCTGGAATTCAATAACGGCAATCTCTATATCACTCACGACTTGGAGGTCTGTGAATCCGAACTCCAAAGCGAGAGTGATAATGAGGAGGTATTCGATTCTTTTGCAAAGGACTTTGAACAATATGAGGAAAACCAAAACCGAACCTGGAAGAAACAGAAAAGGTTAACATTGGCACTGAGGATGAAGTTAAGGAGGTGCAAATTAGTATTCATTTGAATGAGAGGCAGAAGAAGGAAATGCTTGAATTCTTGACTATGTTCGAAGATGTATTTGCGTGGTCTTATGATGATATGACTGGCATTTCAACTGATGTGGTAGTGCATAGGTTACCCACAGACCCTTCTTTTCCACCCGTAAAACAAAAATCCAGAAAATTCAAACCAGATATAAGCCTCAAAATAAAAGAGCAAATTGAAAAACAACTCAAAACCAACATTATCATTGTTTCCCATTACCCAATTTGGCTTTCAAATCCAATCCCTGTTCCAAAAAAGAGTGGAGAGGTGAGAGTTTGTGTTGACTATAGAGACCTTAATAAAGCCAGTCCTAAAGATGATTTTCCTCTACCAAATATTCACATTCTCTTAGACAATACTGCCGGACATGAGATTGAATCCTTTTGCGATTGTTTTGCTGGCTACCACCAAATTTTGATGGCAGAAGAGGATAGGGAGAAGACTGCTTTCATTACCCCTTGGGGTACCTTTTGCTACCGAGTCATGCCTTTCGGTTTAAAGAATGCTGGAGCAACGTATCAGAGAACCATGACAACCCTATTTCATGATATGATCCACCGGGAGATGGAGGTCTACGTGGATGACATCATAATCAAGTCTAAGAGGGCAGAGGACCATTTGGTTGATTTGAAGAAGTTATTCGAAAAATTGCGGAAGTACAATTTGAAGTTAAATCCTGCGAAATGCGCCTTTGGAGCACCTGCGGGTAAGCTGTTGGGATTCATTGTTAGCAAGAAGGGCATAGAAATAAATCCGGCGAAAATCAAAGCAATTCGAGATATGCCAGTGCCGAAAACTCAGAAGGACGTGAAAAGCTTCTTAGGGAAGATCAATTTCATTGGGAGGTTCATCGGCCAACTAACTGCCACATGCGAGCCGTTGTTCAAATTATTGAGAAAGAATGTGCCGTTGTATTGGAATGAGGAGTGCCAATAGGCTTTCGACAAGATTAAAGATTATTTGTTGCATCCACCAGTCTTAGTGCCGCCCAAACCGGGCCGACCTTTGATTATGTATTTATCTGTACTCGATGGAGCAGTAGGGTGTGTTCTAGGTCAGCACGATGACTCTGGAAGGAAAGAACAAGCCATTTACTATCTAAGCAAGAAGTTCACGCAGTACGAGGCTAATTATTCATTCATTGAGAAAAGCTGTTGTGCATTGGCCTGGGCGGCTCAAAAGTTGAGACACTACTTGTTGAGCCATACCACTTATCTTATTTCCCGATCTGATCCTTTGAAGTATCTTTTGGAGAAGCCGATGTTAACCGGACGCCTGGCCAAATGGCAGATAATTCTATCAGAGTTCGACATTGTTTTCATTTCACAAAAGGCGGTCAAGGGGCAAGCTATAGCTGATCATTTGGCGGAAAATTCAAGGGATGATGATTATCAGCCACTTCATACCTATTTCCCTGATGAGAAAGTTTTATTCGTAGGCGCTACAGATGATATGAATGAACAAAGCCCTGAATGGAGGCATTTCTTCGATGGAGCTTCGAATTCTCTCGGAGTTGGAATTGGAGCCGTTTTGGTTTCACCCGAAGGGAAGCATTACCCTGCCGCTGCCAAATTGCAATTTGCCTGCACAAACAACATGGCTGAATATGAAGCCTGCATTTTTGGTCTCAAAATGGCTTTAGAAATGGAAATCAAAGAATTGATAGCTTTCAGTGATTCAGATTTGCTCGTGCATCAAACCTTGAAACAATGGATAACCAAAGATTCAAAAATTCTGCCCTACCATTGCAGTCTGCTCACTCTGGGCAAGCAATTTCGAAGTTTGGAGTTCAGACATCTTCCACGAGCCCCAAACGTATTTGCCGATGCTTTGGCCACCTTAGTTTCTATGATCCAATATCCTGATGAATTGAGGATCGAGCCAGTTTCAATTCAACTTCAAGACAAGCCTGCTCACTGTTGGGTTGTAGACAAGTCCTCCGACAATGTTCCGTGGTATAATGATCTTAAGGAGTTTCTCAAAACAGGATCTTACCCTCTGCATGCTAAGACAAAGGACAAGAATTTTCTGCGTAGAATGGCTTCAAAATTTTTCTTAAATGGAGAAGTGTTATACAAAAGAACCTCAGATTTGAACCTTTTAAGGTGCATTGATGAAGAGGAAGCTCAATATATGATGAAAGAAGTGCATAGTGGCGTTTGTGGACCTCACATGAATGGCCATTTGCTAGCAAAGAAAATCATGAGAACCGGATACTTCTGGCTTACTATGGAGCATGATTGTATAGACTTTGTCCGGAGATGTATAAAATGCCAAATGCACGGTGACATTATACGCGCTCCACCCACTGAACTACATAGCATGACCGCCCCATGGCCCTGTTCAATGTGGGGTATGGACGTGATTGGTACAATCGATCCTCCTGCTTCAAATGGACATCGATTTATATTGGTGGCGATCGAGTACTTTACCAAATGGGTTGAAGCGGAGTCATTCAAACATGTCACGAAGAAGGTAGTAGCCAATTTCTTGAGAGATCACATCATCTGTCGCTTTGGAGTACCCGAAACGCTTATCACGGACAATGCCAAGAATTTGAACAATGACATGGTAGATGGACTATGTGAGCAGTTCAAAATCAAACACCGCAACTCTGCCATTTATAGGTCTCAGATGAATGGAGCTGTAGAAGCCGCAAATAAGAATCTGAAGAAGATTATCCGCAAAATGACTGAAAAGCATCGCGATTGGCATGAAAAGTTGCCTTATGCATTGATGGCGTACCGGACTTCTATTCGGACATCGACTGGGGCAACGCCATATTCACTCATGTATGGAATGAAAGCTGTATTACCAGCTGAAGTTGAAATTCCGTCGCTACGAATCCTCATGGAAGCTAAATTGAAGGAGGCTGACTGGATCAAGCAGCGCCATGAGCTATTGACTTTGATCGATGAGAAGCGATTCAATGCTATCTGTCATGGTCAGTGCTATCAGAAGTGTGTGGCCCGGTCTTACAACAAAAAAGTCCATCGGCGGGCATTTGAAGAAGGTGACAAAGTACTGAAGTGGATTTTGCCAATGCAAGATGAAGCTAAGGGCAAATTTGCTCCAAATTGGCAAGGGCCGTTCATCGTCCAAAAGGTATTACTTGGCGGAGCTCTTATCTTGGCGGAAATGGATGGACGAACATTCCCTCAACCCATCAACTCAGATATGTGCAAAAAAATTTTCATTTGATAATGCAAATTTTCTTTAAGAAACTCATGCAAATGGCGAAATGCAAGTCAGGCCATCTTCTTTTACACTAAAAATATTTTATCTCTACTTGTCCCCTTTGAGCCATCAGAATTGACAAATTTCGTTTGATAACCCTTGAGAATTGCAAACCCCACACTGGGGCAAATTTATTTTTGAAAGAGAGATAAGAAAAGAAAAACCCTACACTAGGGCAAATTTAGTTTTCAAAGAAAAATGCAAAAGTGAGGAAAATACAAAGGAAAATGCAAAGAGAGAAAGTCCGATTAAACTGGGGCAAATTTTCCTCAGTTTCGGAGTTGTTTTCAAAAGGGTGCAATCTCAAGTTATTTCACCCCTCATATCAAATCTGCTTTCAAGCCTCAACCTTTCTTGAAAAACACCGCACCGGACCTCATTACAAAAGCCCAAAGTCCTGGTTTTCGTCACTTGCTGCATTTCTATTAGGAAATTTGTTAATCAACTGGCAGGTGATGTCTATAATGCTTTCGCCTAATTTCACAAGGGAAGTGCATTTTACTGATGCCAGAAATCTTTAACTCATATTTCTGAGTCGATCATTGTCGAAATGTTTCATTGATTCTTTAGGTGAAAACCCGAAAGGGCGCCTCGTTAAAAAAAAAAAAAAAGAAAAGAAAAGAAGAAAAACAAAAGCAACAAAAGGGGTAGGGGCAACCTTGGTGAAAACCCGAAAGGGCGCCAAGGTAGGTTTTCTCAACAGACAAACTCAAGAAGGAACAACCGGTGACCTGGTTCATTTAGGGTTTTCCTCATATTTGTGGTACTTCTGCCAATATCGGATTCCGAAGAGAAAATATCCAAAGTCTTGAATATGATATTCGTCGGCTAAATTTGTATTATTCTTTACAAATATTCTTTTGCAAAATGTATCTTTATAAACCTCTTGGTTGTTCTCAATTATTTGTGTATGAATGCTTATGATTGTCTACATTCTTTTGCATGCTCATCTTTGCCTGACATAGAAAATCATCTTGCATATACATTGATTTTATATGACCAATTTTCATGCATCATTCTTTCACCATTGAATTCAGATGAATGATAAACCCTAAGGTTTGTGCAAAGATAGGGGATTCAATCATCAGTTACAGGGAGTAACATACAACAAAGCTACCACCTGGATTGGGTGATGTGGTAAATCCGTATTTTATCAGTCTCAGAAATTGAAAGGTTTTAAGTTCGACTAAGGCAGACACCGCCGAGCCGAAGTAAAAGCATCACAAGACTCATGTTTACACGATTCTCAAGGCAAACCGGATCAAACAATGGTGGCAAGTCCATTATTTCTTCTTTTCTTGCAGGAATGTCGCATTTACAAACAAAAACAGCCACTCTCTTTTTGGCGCCTAAATCAATGACAGACAAAGCCTCCCCAGTAAGCAAGGATCGATGTTATTTGCAAAGCTCGATCATAAGAAACAACATCAGCTATCGTTTCAATCCAAATTTCCCTCTCGGTACAAAAGTTGAACTAT